>NC_135805.1:67386055-67701535 GCF_964213995.1 Mustelus asterias
GGTGCTGGCTGCCAAGCAGTTGTCGTTTCCCAGTTCCTCCATGCTGGGTTTGTGCTCAAACAGTAGCTGAGTGAGTTACCCTTCCTTGCTGAAGCTGCAAACTGGGTGGGAGTTGGCTACAACAGAGATGTAGCACTGGGGGTGACCATGAGCTCCTGGGGTTCTGCTTTGGGAGAAGCCAGGCTGCGAGGGCAGTGTGGGAGTATCAGTGATGGGGAGCTACCTTGCCTTGTGAGGCACAAAGACCCTCTCACTTGGGGAGGGAGAATGCAGTGAAATCTACAACCCTCACTCTGTCATTGGTGAGAGGCCAGAGGGGATTACTAGACAAGAGGTTTAAACCCACTTCTCCGCAAACTCTGACTGTTAGATGCAGCATTGAGAATGTGTTTATTCTTCTCATGCAAGGCTGCTTAACTGCCTTAACTGAACTTAAGGCTGCATTGAGACCCTGAAAAATGAAGTTACCCCTTTAGAGAATTGCTTGAAAAGCTAATTGTAGACCTCTCAGGATTCAGCTGTGTCTCGTCACGATGAATGTTGTTGCCAAAGCGAGTAACTGACGATTCCTGGAGAAGTCCAGCATGCCAGTTTAATATCCAGAGCTATATCTGGTTGCAATGGCTGGGGACAAAGGTTATCCTTTGGAGTGTCTTTTAATTCAAGCTTCAGCAGTGCAGAACTCGCATTCGGCGAACCCCGAAGGCAAGGTAGCCTGGTGATAGCTGACACCGCTCTCCCTCTTCAATATCATCTCTGGTATTATTTTTCAGGTGCCCTGTCAGGATGCAGACCTTGTGGTCATGTATTCTCTGTGATGTACTTTACGCTATGCAGGATTGGGACTTATGTTCTTTGGTCGGGGTGCGGTGGAGGGGGGGGGGGGGGGCAGTTGTGCGAGTCAGATGCCATGAGATAATGGAGGCTCAACACTCTTCACCCTGCTGGAGTAAAGAGGAAGCTATGTGGGATGTGGCTGTAGTGTCAGGGGAGGTGGTGTAAGGGAGAGCAGAAATTCACACAGGTAATGGGAAGCACTGGGGTGGAAATCACAGATGGAGTGATGAGGGTCAGTGCTCTGTTCGGACGCCTCAGCGCTCACTGCATTGTTCTCACTCTCTCAGGAGAACCATAGAGCCTGTTGAGTTGCCATTTCTACTGATCAGGATCGACAGGCAGCAGAGACAATGAAGTGCCTCTACACATGGCCAGGACCAGCGGCCTGCAGTTGTTCAGGTTCAGGACCACACATGGAGGAACAACGTTGGAGTCAGCACTGGCTAAGAATCTTCAGGCGTTGGTGTTCCTATATTCAGCTGTCTGAGCTGCAGTACAAGAGAAGACTGTGTCCTTCCCAGAGACAGTGACCAACTCTGCCACCTACTGCATGAGCTGGCACCCCGTGGAACTGGAGGACATCCAATGCCCGTGGCCCTTAAAGTTACACCCTCTCTGAATTTTTATGCTCGCAGTTTGTTCCAGGGCAGTACAGGGGACATCTGTGGCATCTCCCAGTCTGCCACTCATAAACGTATTAGGGAGGTGACAAATGCCCTTCATGCCAAGGCTGATATGTTTATCAACTTTGACTGGGACTAGATGAACCAGACAGCAGGGCCATGGGTTTCACCTGCCTAGCCCCAGGTGCAAGATCTGATAGACTGTACCCACGTGACTCTTAAGTCACCATAGTGGCTTGCGGTGCCATTCAGGAATAGCAAGAGAGTCCACTCCCTTAATGCCCAACTCGTCTGTGACCACACAATGTGCATCATGAAAGTGTGTGCCCATTTCCCGAAGAGCGCCAATGACAGTTACGTCTTGGGCCACTCGCAAATCCCAGCTGTCTTTGAGGGAGAGTGGCAGCTGGAGGGATGACTCCTCAGGGACAAGGGGCACCCACTCAAGAAATGGCTGATGATGCCATTGCAGAGCCCACAAACACTAGCGCAGACTCGATATAATGAAGGTCACGCTTCAAAGCGTATGTTCATGGAGCGGTTGATTGGACTATTGAAGATACAGTTCTGGTGCTTGCACTGGTTGGGGGGGGGGGGGGGCGGTGGACGGGGGGATGCCTACAAATACAACCCCCAGAGGGTCTCCTGCATTATTGTGGTTTTCTGCAAGCTCCACAATGTAGCTCTGCAGAGAATACAACCTAGATCTCGAGGAGATGGGCAAGTGGCGGACCTTCTCAGATGAGGAGGATGTTGAGAAGGCCGTGGGGCTTGATGATGTCAAGGAGGAGGAAGAATGCTGGGTAGCGGACAGGATGAGAATTGACCGTTGAACAAGGGTTGCCCTGATCGCGTCTTGTTTCAGATATCAGCAGGAGGTGTGGTCTCCCACAGTGGGTGTAAGGTAACCAGCATCTTGATAACCCTGTGGCCTCTCCTGATAAGGTGTAGAGATGCAAAGTTGTACTGCTCTGGTCCAGATGAATGGGTGAGGGGGGGGGGGATTTGCACCTTTCACGAACAGGGTCTTGGGAAAGGTGGTCAGGGTTGCGAGGGTGCGGTTGTCGGCAGCAGAACTTCTTTACTCTGTCCTCAGCATGGGAGAGACATAGCACAGCCATTCTCACACTCCAGAAGAATGAAGTGCTGGGTGTGTGCATGGGTTCACCAAGCTTGGTAGCATGAAATGACAAGGCTCTGTGAGTGAACAGGGTGAATTATTATTTGTAATTATACACAGTGGTGACCTCTCTACACTTGTGTCTACTTTCACTCATGCCAAGTAGGTGTCCATCACTTCTTAATCTTCCTCACCCTCTCCTTCTGTCTCGGTGCTTGCCCAAGATCCACAGCAGAGGTTGAGGAGCTCTGCTGACTTCCACGCCTTGTTGCCTGCGATGACCTTGGCAGATGTCCCATGGTGGGCCTGGACATTGAGGGCCCTTGTTTGCTTTTGGACAGTACGGTTGTTGCTGTGCTGCCATCATCAGTATGTGGGGCTGGAGGAGTGTTGTTCACAGAAAGAGGGGTCTCAGATAAACTGGACACCCCCAGGATCTCCTGGGTGGAAGGCCACGGGTTGTGCACCAGACTATCTTCATCCCTTCAGGTGGTCCTCCATGCGATAGGGGGACAGCTAGAGTGACGTCCAGAAGCCCCACTGTCCTCTGGTGCAGATACTCATGGATTCCCACCAGTGCCTGCACCATGCAGTTGATTTCCTGCACCATTGAGTTCATGCCCCCGGACATGGGGTCATGAAGTGAACCATGCTGCAGACACCTCCTGCCATGGAGTGCACATCCTGCACTAAGGTCTCCACTGCGGGTGCCACCCTCACAGTGTTGGCCTCATTGCGGTGGAGTGACAGCACCATTTCCTTGGACAGAAGGAGTTGGAACTCCTCCATTCAGCCTTGCAGTCCAAGGAGGGATGCGTTCATCCCTTCCTGATGCTCGTGACTCTGCCTTTGCAGCTCCAGCAGCCCTGAGACGACCTGACCCAGGGGCACATCATCGGGTAGAGGCTCGGCATGAATCCTGGGCTCCAGCATTCCTCCGAGTGTTGGTTTCATGGGGCATCCCTGCCTCTGCCTGCTGTGGATCTTCAGCTGTGTGGTGCTCACCAGTGAGTGAGCCAGAAGCCTGCCTACTTAGTGATCCCACTGAGGTGTGAATATCTGCGCTGGTGCCGGGTGCAGGTGGCAGCTGTGACACCTCTTCAATGGTTGGCTCCAAGATGTCTTCCTCAGAGCTGCTCAAGTCTGGTGGGTCCAGGGGGCATGAGGGTGGTCCAACCTACTCGGCTGCTTTGCCTGCAAGAGAAGGGAGATGGCATTAGTGCATTATAAGGGAAAAGGGAGGGGAGATTGATTACCCACTTGAGACTTGAGGAATGACAACACGTCATGTGGAGCCTCATGTTTGTCTGCGGCCCCCACTTCACCATCAGCGCAGGCGCGCTCTTTCTTCTCCCTGACCAGCTCAAGGACTCTGCTCAAATGGCATGAGGGCTCTGAACTCCGCCATTACTCCAGCTGGACATGCTTGCTCACGCTTGCTGTGGTTTATTTTGTTCTGCAATAACGCAGATAAGGAGAGTATAGGCGGCAGTGTTGACATTTAAGATGGTGATGAGGTGTGGCAGGTGTGGGACTTGAC
The DNA here is from genome assembly GCF_964213995.1 of Mustelus asterias. NCBI lineage: Eukaryota > Metazoa > Chordata > Chondrichthyes > Carcharhiniformes > Triakidae > Mustelus > Mustelus asterias. Next base: position 67,390,176 of record NC_135805.1, read on the forward strand.
TGGGAGCTGGAGTGCAAGGAGCATAGCAGCGAGTGTTGGGGGGGTGGGAATGGTGAGTGGGGGATGGGGCGGAGGGCAGTTTTACAGGTTTTGGCAAAGGCCAAAGTGGCTGTGTGAGAGATGATGGTGGAGCTATGAGGGGTGCGTGAAGGGGTCCAGAAAAAAGATGTATGAGGCTCATTTACCTTGGCTGAGCGCAGAAGATCATTCATCTCCTTGTGGCATTGCTGCCCCCATCCTTCTGCACTTACTTCTGCCACTGCATCCCAGGTAAGGGTAGTAACTTTGGTGGAAGGCCTTCTCCTGGAGTGAGGGTCGAGTGCAGCCCACTTCTGCTCTACTCCATCAAGAAGCCTGGTCAGAACTCCCCAATGATTGGGACAATTAAATGGAGCCGTAACAGATGAATCAGAGGGAGACCACCGCTGGAATGGTGTGAATCTCATGGTCATGAAAACTTTTATCAATGAGGCTCAAGATTCAGTCAAAAATTACGCCAGAGCCACTGGTGGGATTCAATCCATTTTTCACACCGGAACTGACACTTCACCAAATTCTGGTAAGATCGCCTCCTTTTCTGTATTGCTTAAGTATTCAATATCAATAGAATAACTTACAGACAAGAAGCCTGATCACAATTAATTTGTAGGAACCATTATACAGATGACTACTAACTTACCACAAAGAACTGGTTGCTAAAATCTCGCAACATCATTATTCACATCACAACAATTTCTTTATTGAAAATTACAAGTAGTGCCCTGAGTGTACATTTCAAATTCTTATCCAAAAGAAAAAAGTTCAAACTTTATCTTGTATTTATGTTTCATGACACTAACAATAATAAAAAGTAATTTCCTTGGAGGGTGGCTTATTATAATACCCACAATAACCATGAACATTGATGAAAAGCCTTTACCTTGAAATACCAGTGTTAGGTTAAAGCAAGAGACAAGAAATAATGGTGCACGGGATGTAACCATTTTGTTATACACCAAAATGAGAGAATTTTTAACACAGTAGTCCATTATGTCTTCAACTGGAGCTGCAGGGTCATAAATTCAACATTGCTATTGTTATTTTCTAGCCATATATTGGCTGCAGCAATAACTCATTCATTTGGTAGAAGACCTGTGCTGGAACTCTTCGGGAATCTGGCTCCTCTGCTGAATTGGTAGGTTTTCTTTGTAAAAACAGACCCGGTGGCTGTCTTCATTGAAGACAGGCCTCATTTCTATGTTAGTGAAGTTGGTGCATTCCTCTTTAACCCGGATTCATGAATTCAGTGTTTGACTAATTCCGGGTCTTAAAGATATGAGGGGGCGATTCTCCCATCCGGCCGGAAAATTTTGGCAGGGCCGGATTAGCACGATCCATGCTGGCCCCGAGCACCTCTCCCAGAGCCAGATTTCTGGCGCAGTCATCTGCATGCTGGGAATAGGCGTGGAGCTGCATTAGGCATGCAGGGGGGAATTTTAATATAATTTAAATATGATTAGTGGGTCCAGGACTGAAGTCTCCAGGCCCGCTGAGCATCTCTCTAATCTTGCATCATGCCCCCCCCCCCCCCCCCCCGTTAGAGTGGTTCACTCCAGCAGGGTTTAAAGTAGCTCCCCACTTTCGGAGATCGAGCGACCTGACCCAGCTGAAGTGAAGTGGGGTGCAATCGAGGCCCCCCCCAGAGGGGGGGGGGGGGGGGGTGCCGCCTGGGCATTGGCACCTTGGCAGTGCCAGCTTGTTCCCCCTGCACTGCCCAAGGATCAAGGTGACAATACCCAGAGGCATCTTGGCACTGCCTAGTGGGCATGGGCCAGTGCCTATGGGGTGGGGCCTGGGGGCAGGGCCTGATGGGCCAATCAGTCAGGTGGGGCTCCTGCTGCCAATCTGCACAGGGATCAGTGGGGAAGAAGGGGGCAGCAATCAGGGTGGGCTGGGGGGAGGGGGTGGTCAGCCAGGGAGGGGGGGGGGTCGGTCACTGCGGGGAGGGGCGGGTGTTATGATTGGGGGGAGGAAATCAGTGGGGGGTGGCTGGAGATCATGGTGGACTGGGAGGGAGGGGATCAGGGCTGAGCTCGGGAGTGGTTAGGAGGCCAGTGGTCAGGCCATGGGGGGTTGGAGGGCCAGTCTTGCGGGGTCATGGGGCTGGCCAGCAATTGAGCTGGCCAGCAATCGGGAAGCCGGCAGTGTGGGGCTACTGCGCTTGTGCCGATCTCAGCGCTGACATATCAGCGCATGCGCAGTGACCCACTCAGCGTGCTGATTTCAGTCTCTCCAGCCGGAATAGTGGCAGCAGGAACCCCACCCCCACAGATCTCCCCTCAGAGGCCCCATCCCCCCATCAGGCCCTGCCCCCATTAGGTCCTGCCCCAATGGCACTGCTCGATGCCCAGTGGGCAGTGCCAAGATGCCCGCTGAGCATTGCCATTTTGCCCCTTGGATTGTGTCAGGGGGCCCAGGCTGTCACTGCCAAGGTGGCAATGCCTGGGAGGCACTTACTGGCGCCTGACTTTCTGCGGGTCCTCAATGGCCCCTCTTCACTCAAGTGGAGTTCGGCCGCCAGCTTCCCTAAGTGGGGAGCTATACTAAACCGCGCTGGAGTGAACCACTCATTGCAGGGGGTGGGGAGACGTTAGCAGGCCCGGAGATTTGAGTCCCGGGCCATCAAATGATATTCAAAATAGATTGAAATGGTCATTTAAATAATGGTGCTGGAAATCCAACTGCTGGAGACGCAGGGAGGCCGTGGTGCCCAATGGGGAACCATGAAACGGCCTCCGCTTGAGTCTCCCTGCCCACTGCACTGCCCACCGAACCCTGACTCTATAAAACATCTGAGCTCTGTGCATTCCGTCAAAAATCACACTGAGCTTGGATTCTAATTAATTTAAGCTTGAGGTCGTTTGAATTCCCTGTACTCTGCCTATATTTTCTTTCTCAAATACAAATCTAAACCCCAATAATTGATATTATAGCTTCAACTTCAATAGCTGTTAATGGAAACACATGCAATACTCTACATTATCCAGTGTGGGAAAATAAAGCTTCCAGCTTTCCCATTCTTTCTTTAAGTCACTATTTTCCCATATTTTTCCCCAGTTTACTAATATCATGCGTAAGTATCACATGGGTTTTATTGCCTTGTTTTCATAGAAACTATTTACGAGTGTTGCTGGACTAGGTATGTGGAGCTGCACAATTGAGGTTAAATTAACCCTTAGACTCCTGGCAAAGCCAGAAAATGTTCACTCTTGTAACTACTTTTGTTTGTTGTGTTTGAAACTGCTGCCCATATCCAGTATTCAAGCTTTGAACACATTTTGCTTCAAGCTGAGCTGTTTTGGCTCCAGCCTGTGACATCTCTGCATGTATGATCACTAGATTTGGACTTTTGAAATAAACCACTCACAACTGATATTCTCAGAAGGATCTTGGAGGCATACCCTAACTCTTCTTTAGTTCTGAGAAGTCTACCCTGATGATACAATACTACATCAGAAGGCAATTCCTGAAAGATATTTAACATAGCAGTAAATAATTTATGCTGGTCACCAGCAGTAAAAGCAGTAGCTTTTAGTGTGACGAGATTTTCCAATCAACATTAATAATTATGCAAGTGTAAGGTTGTAACATCCTGTGGTCTATGGTGGAAGAATGCTTCAAGGATTCATTTTATTAATTTGAATTTGTATTCTTAGCACAAAGCTTATCCCATCAGGAGTGCAAATTGAGAATTCAGCTGAGGAAATCATGAGGCCCTATCAGAGTTCCCATCTTGCTGACCTCTGTAGCTGATACTTGATTTGTGCCCTCATTCAAGAAGGCAGCTCACCACCACCTTCTCATGAGCAACTAGGGATGGGCAATAAATACTGTAAGAAGTCTCACAACACTAGGTTGGGATGCGAGTCTTTAAAGACTCGCATTCCAACCATTATCTTGTAAATTGAGTTTGTGTCTATATATGCCCTGTTTGTGAACACAACTCCTCACTCACCTGAAGAAGGAGTGACACTCCAAAAGCTTGTGCTACCAAATAAACCTGCTGGACTTTAACCTGGTGTTGTGAGACTTCTTACTGTGCTTAGCCCAGTCCAACGCTGGCATCTCCACATAATAAATGCTGGCCAGCCAGCAATGCCCATGTCCCACGAATGAATAAAAAAAATTAGATAAAGTCTGTGCCAAGAGCAGAAATATGCAAAATGTGCAGAATGAAGTCAACACAACTGCTAAATTTCAGAGCAAATCAGGTGTGGTGAACCATAGATGGTTACCACTATGGGTACTTTTACATATGTTACTGTTGTTACTGTTGGGGTTAGGGTTGGGGTGTTCCACCTGTTGGTATTGTTCTGTGGTACACTCCGGTTGGCTCTGCCTTCCAATAAGAGTATAAAGGTCACTGCACTTCCGAGTGACCCTTTAGTCTGGGATTGTATTGTTAAGCAGTATGCTCTATTCTTGTTGGTATTAAAAGCCTTTATTTCCCGGGTACGATCCAGCCTCCCGAGTGAATTAATCACGCATCAATTTTATTAGCAACAATTTTTGTTTTGAAAAAAAAACAACATGGAGCAGATGTTAAAACCCGATCGGCTAACCTTAGATCCCTGTGCCGCTGGAGCGTCGAACACTTTCGACCATTGGTTGAAGTGTTTCCAGGATTATATCGGCGCCTCAACAGCAGTCCAAAGCGACGCCGACAGATTGCGGGTCCTCCACGCAAGGGTAAGCGACACTGTGTATGCAACAATCCGCGATTCACAAGACTACAAAGAGGCCATCGAATTACTCAAGAAGCTGTACCATAAACCGCCAAACGAGATTCAAGCTCGTCACCTACTAGCCACTCGACGGCGGCAGCCCGGCGAAACGACGGGACAGTACCTGCGCGAACTTCAGCAGCTAGCCAGAGCCTGCAATTGCAAGCCAGTGTCGGCTACTCAATACACTAACGATCTGATCCGAGATGCGTTCGTGGCGGGAATCGGCTCATCCTATATTCGCCTGCGGCTGCTAGAGCAAGGTAACTTGGACCTAGCTAAGATGGTGGAATTGGCTGATGCGATGGAAACGGCCTCCAGAAGTCTTGAAACTTACCCCACCGACCACATGGGAACATCGTGGCAAGTACAGCCACTGACTCAACTCTACCCAGCGGCTCCTAGGAACTGCGCGATCGTGCTTTCAACCTCGGACCTGACGGCTGCGGCAGCTCCAGGAGGCCCACGGTGCTATTTCTGTGGATTGGCGAAGTACCCTCGCCAGAGATGTCCGGCCAGTACGGTATTTTGCTCCGCTTGTGGAAAGAAAGGGCACTATGCTAAAGTGTGCCGAGCGAAGCCCCCTTCGAAGCCAAGCAATGCTGCGTGTGACTCCCCAGGATCCGTCTCCTCGTCTCCAGCTTCGTCGAGGTCATCAACCACGTGCGATTCACGGGCGCCGCCATTCCTGATGAAGACGACGCAAGACACTTGCGATCTGCCGGTGCCGCCACTTTCAACACCATCGACCACGTGCGATCCATGGGCGCAGCCATTTTGGTCGACACCGGCCGCAGACGACCAGCAGGGGTCCTCATCATTGAACATCTCAGCTGCCTGCAGTAGCACTCGGGATCCAACAGTGGCGTCTATCATCCTGAACCAGGCCAAGCCTCACAGACTCGACATGTCCATGATGGACATAGAGGTAAACAGACGCCTGATACATTGTCTGTTTGACAGCGGGAGCACGGAGAGTTTCATTCATCCGGATACCGTGAAACAGTGCGCTCTCCGAGTACAAACTGTCAGGCAGACAATCTCTATGGCGTCGAGGTCCCGATCTGTTACCGTTCTTGGGAGCTGCGTGGTAACTCTAATGGTGCGGGGCACAGTTTATGAGAACTTCAGGCTCCTCGTGTTACCGCACCTTTGCGCTCTGGTACTCCTGGGACTAGACTTTATGGTCCACCTGAGGAGTGTGACCCTGCAGTATGATGGGCCACTCCCTCCACTTTCAGTGGGAGAACAGCAGCCTCCAAATTGCCCAGCGCGCTCCACGTGCAGTCTCTCGACACTCAAAATTACCCCGCCTTCCCTATTCGAAAATCTCGTGCCAGGCTGTAAGCCCATCGAAACTTAGAGCAGGCGTTACAGCGGTGAGGATCGGGTCTTTATTCAATCTGAGGTTCAGCGGCTCCTCAGGGAAGGGATCATTCAACCTAGCACTAGCCCATGGAGAGCGCAAGTCGTGGTGGTTAAGACTGCAGACAAGCCCCGGATGGTCATAGACTATAGTCAGACCATTAATAGGTACACGCAGCTGGACGCGTACCCTCTCCCGCGCACATCTGACATGGTCAACCAGATTGCGCAGTACCGGGTGTTCTCCACCATCGACTTGAAGTCAGCTTACCACCAGCTCCCCATTCGCCCAGAGGACCGAAAATACACGGCCTTTGAGGCGGATGGCCGTCTCTACCACTTCTTAAGGGTCCCTTTTGGCATCACTAATGGGGTCTCGGTCTTCCAGCGTGAGATGGACCGAATGGTGGACCAAAACGGGCTGTGGGCTACCTTCCCGTACCTGGACAACGTCACTATCTGCGGCCATGACCAGCAGGACACGATGCCAACCTCCTGAAGTTTTTACGCACTGCGTCTCGCCTGAATCTGACCTATAACAGGGAGAAGTGTGTATTCAGCAAGCACCGCCTAGCAATCCTCGGATACGTGGTGGAAAACGGGGTCATCGGCCCCGATCCAGACCGTATGCATCCCCTCCTTGAACTTCCCCTACCCACTAGCATCAAAGCACTGAGAAGATGCTTAGGCTTCTTCTCGTATTACGCACAGTGGGTTCCCAATTATGCGGACAAAGCCCGTCCGCTCATAAAATCTACCTCTTTTCCCCTGGCAGCAGAGGCTTGCTTAGCCTTTGAAGGGATAAAAGCTGACATCGCGAAAGCCACGATGCACGCTGTCGATGAGTCCATCCCCTTCCAGGTGGAGAGTGATGCATCTGATTTCGCCCTGGCCACCACACTTAACCAGGCGGGCAGGCCCGTCGCCTTTTTCTCTCGCACCCTCCAAGGCCCTGAAATTCGGCACTCCTCTGTGGAAAAAGAGGCTCAGGCCATTGTGGAGGCTGTATGGCATTGGCGCCATTATTTGGCTGGAAAACGATTTACCCTGCTCACGGACCAGTGGTCCGTGGCATTCATGTTCAACAACACGTTAAGGGGTAAAATTAAGAATGATAAAATCTTGAGGTGGAGAATCGAACTCTCCACCTACAACTATGATATCATGTACTGTCCGGGGAAACTCAATGAGCCCTCAGATGCCCTGTCGCGTGGAACATGTGCCAGTGTGCAGGAGGACCGGCTACAGGCCCTCCACTATGATCTCTGCCATCCGGGGATCACTCGGCTCTTCCATTTTGTAAAGGCCTGGAATCTGCCCTACTCCATAGAGGATGTCAGGTCGATAACCCGAAGCTGCCAGGTATGTGCTGAATGCAAGCCGCACTTCTACCGACCTGACAGGGCACACCTCATTAAGGCCACTCGCCCTTTTGAACGACTGAGTGTTGATTTCAAGGGCCCCCTTCCTTCGACAGATCGGAATGTGTATTTCCTCAACATGGTTGACGAGTACTCCCAATTCCCTTTTGCCATTCCCTGTTCTGACATGTCCGCTGCCACGGTCATCAAAGCCCTGCGGAGTCTTTTTACCCTGTTTGGCTACCCCAGTTATATCCACAGTGATAGGGGTTCGTCGTTTATGAGCGACGACTTGAGGCAATACCTGCTCTCTAAAGGAATTGCCTCAAGTAGGACTACGAGTTACAACCCCAGGGGTAACGGGCAGGTCGAAAGACAAAACGATACAGTCTGGAAGGCTGTCTTACTGGTGTTAAGGTCTAGGGGTCTTCCTGTCCCCCGTTGGCAAGAGGTACTTTCTGATGCGCTCCATTCCATCCGGTCCCTCCTGTGTACGGCAACCAATGCTACCCCACATGAGCGGATGTTTACCTTCCCTAGGAAGTCTTCCTCTGGGACCTCACTGCCGTCTTGGTTGACGTACTCAGGACCGGTCCTCCTGCGGCGGCATGTTAGGACCCACAAGTCCGACCCTTTGGTTGAACAGGTCCATCTCCTCCACGCCAACCCTCAATATGCCTATGTGGCATATCCTGACGGGCGAGAGGACACGGTCTCTATCTGAGATCTGGCGCCTGCAGGGGACCTGGAAACCCCCGTCGCTCCCGCACCCCTGGTTAGGGTTCCTTTGCCCATTCTCTCCCCTCCTGACAGTATCGGGACCTCCACTTAATCCTCTTACTCCCGTGTACAGCTTGCCTGAGTCCAGGAGATTGTCGCCACCTCGAGGCTTGCCTGAGTCCAGGAGATTGTCGCCACCTCGAGGTCCACCCATCCGCGAGGAACTGGAGGAGTCACTGGACACCACCTTGGAGAGAGGGACACCACGGTCACCAGAACCGGCGCTACCGCCAGTGCTGCGGAGGTCGCAGAGACAGTGCAGACCTCCGATACGACTGAACTTGTGAATATATGGACAGTTCGTACTGTTTTTTTTGCCCTACCAGCCTTTGTTTTTAAAGGAGGGGTGAATGTGGTGAACCATAGATGGTTACCACTATGGGTACTTGTACATATGTTACTCTTGTTACTGTTGGGGTTAGGGTTGGAGTGTTCCACCTGTTGGCATTGCTCTGTGGTACACTTTGATTGGCTCCGCCTTCCTATAAGAGTATAAAGGTCACTGCACTTCCTAGTGACCCTTTAGTCTGGGATTGTATTGTTAAGCAGTATGCTCTATTCTTGTTGCTAATAAAAACCTTTAATTCCCAGGTACAATCCAGCCTCCCGAGTGAATTAATCGCACATCATCAGGCAAACTAATTGTACACACCATTCTAATCTGCATGGAAGTATCATGTATGAGCAATAGTCAGTTTTGTTGAAATTGGTTATATTGCTGCAATTTGAGCAAAAAGAAACCCTGTCAGCATTTCATTGAATGAAAGCATCATTTTGAATAAATATGGATGCAAGTGCAAGGAAAGGTATTGCTGAAGCAACTGATACTTTTAATCTAGGAGATTTTCACATTAACTTCATTGCAGTGTTAATGTAAGCCTAATTGTGACACTAATAAATAATAAATAAATAAAATGTTTTTTAAGATGAAAACTGTGCTGTATTGAAATATATTGATCAGTCAATTTCATGTTGATAGCAAGCTGGTAATATGGCAAGCACTGCAGTTAACATTGAATAGTAATATAATGCTATTAGTTATGGCTGTCCCTGGTGATTCTGCTTCCAATATACATGATGTAGAAATAGGGACATCTTCACACAAGATGGTATCCATGATGACGAGGAGTTTATTTTATAATAAAGCCCATTAAATCAAGACTTGTTGGTGCATGTGAAATAACTGACATTTCAATTATTGATGACGAAGGAGGCTTTGATATTTCCAATCATTACAGCTGTTTTATTACCCCATCTGTCAGTCCTTTCATTGGCGAGACTGTGCAAGCACTTAAGTTACATTGAGACTTTCCGTGGCAGGTTTTCCTGTTGTAAATGTGGCGATCTATTTAAATCCCCATTGACTCTGGCGGGACTGGAAAATCCTGTTTGTTTGCTGGTGGGTTCAACCAGATTTTAACATTTATTTGATTGTGCCAAGTGGGCAAATTAAAGCAACATAATAAACCCGTTTTTTTATTTATATTCCATTACATTAAAGCAGATTAACTGAAAACCGCAGGACAAAATAAATGAATGACTTAATCTAATGATATTTTTAGTGAGATCTTTGTGGTCATTGATCTGTTGCACTGCACAGGGTAGAATGTATCTTAACCAGAAAGCAATCGTAGCTTTAAGCATGTCAGCGTTAACATGCCTCATGACGTAACGTTATTAGTAAATGGCTTGCAAGCCAGCATGAAACAAATGTTTTCCAAAGCCGTCATGTAATGGTTATTAGGAAATAATCTATAAATGCAAAATTAATAGGAAGAAACTAATTGCCCAGCTTTTGCTTGAAACCTTAACTTAAGGTTACAAAAGTTGCTTTTGTAAGAATTTTGCTTCAGCATAAAGATGAAAGACATAGTAAAAGGAAATAATGTCCTAAAGCAATGCCAGCAGTTGAGTGCTGCTTCAAAGAGTCTCGTGAATTTAAAGATTTAAAGTTTTTTTTTCCATGAGGGAGCATTTCAGTTTTGTGTAGGTGTTGTAAACAGGGTGGCACGGTAGCGCAGTGGTTAGCACTGCTGCTTCACAGCTCCAGGGACCTGGGTTCGATTCCCGGCTTGGGTCACTATCTGTGTGGAATTTGCACATTCTCCTCGTGTCTGCGTGGGTTTCCTCTGGGTGCTCCGGTTTCCTCCCACAGTCCAAAGATGTGCGGGTTAGGTTGATTGGCCATGCTAAAATTGCCCCTTAGTGTCCTGGGATGCGTAGATTAGTGGGTAAAATATGTAGGGATATGGGGGTAGGGCCTGGGTGAGATTGTGGTCGGTGCAGACTCGATGGGCCGAATGGCCTCCTTCTGTACTGTTGGGTTTCTATGATTTCTATGAGAGATTAAACAGAGAAGTTTAATAGCGCAACTCAAAATAGAAGTGATTAATGCAAATAGATTTATCCTCCTCTTAAACTTGAATCTGGAACATTAGTGACTGGATTTCAGCTTTCACAAAATGAATGGTGCTCAAAGTAACATTACATTACACCGGGGGATTACGAGTATGAGAAAATGAGAAACAGGAACACAAGTATGTAAAACAGCCTCTCCAAATGATCCACCATTGATGAAGATCATAGTTGATCTGATCTTGTCCTCAACTCCATTTTCCTGCCTGTCCCGCATAACCCTTGACTCCACCATAGTTCAAAAAAGTGTCGATCTATATTCGATGAACTAGCCCCCACTGCTCCCTGGGACAAAGTCTCTGGGAAGATTTCCCCAGCCACAGAAAATAGGTGATTCAGGAGAATGAATGTTAGAATGCGTGCCTTCCCAGAGAAATGCATTGTGGTTTTAGATCTTTCAGAGGAGCCTTTGACACAGCCTTATTGCCAGAAATGGGCGGCACAGTAGCACAGTGGCTAGCACTGCTGCTTCACAGCTCCAGGGACCTGGGTTCGATTCCCGGCTTGGGTCACTGTCTGTGTGGAGTTTGCACATTTTCCTCGTGTCTGCGTGAGTTTCCTCCGGGTGCTCTGGTTTCCTCCCACAGTCCAAAGATGTGCGGGTTAGGTTGATTGGCCGTGCTAAAATTGCCCCTTAGTGTCCTGAGATGCGTAGGTTAGAGGGATTAGCGGGTAAATGTGTCGGGATATGGGGGTAGGGCCTGGGTGGGATTGTGGTCGGTGCAGACTGGATGGGCCGAATGGCCTCTTTCTGCACTGTAGGGTTTCTATAATTTCTATGATTCTAAACATCCAAGCAAAGTGTCAGGAGCAACAGCAGGGAATCTTCATTGCATTCATCACCTTGATCAAAGCATTTGACTCATTAAATCTCAGTGGATTGTTCTCCAGAAGTTTATATGTTCAATAAACTTTATCACAATCCTGCAACTGCTTCATGATGATAAGACTGCAACTGTCTTGAGTAGGAGATGTGAAACAGTCTCACTTAAAATGTGGATCAGTGTCAGCAAAGTCCACATCCCATGAATAAAAAAAAGCAAGGTTGTGAAATGGTCCCCATGCTATTTACAATCTACCTGACAGTGGCTAATCACCTCATCAAAGATCACCTGCCCTCTGGTGTGAACATTAAATACTGTCTGGATGTAAAACTAAACCTCAGTCACTTACATGCCAAAAAAACACAGACCACCATAAACATGCATGATCTACAGTTTGCAGATGATCGACAGAAACCTCCGGCCTTGTCTGCAGCTGGTGTTCTCCAGTACCGCTGCAGTGAATGGAGTTTTGGCTGAGCGTCAAATTCTCCATTCTCGTTGGCAGCGGGAGTAAACGAGATCTGAGAATCCCGCCTGATGTGCACTTTTATTGCTCACTCTGCACCAGATTTCCAAATCACTCTTGATGTCTTTGATTCTGCACACAAAAGACTCAGCCTGTCCTTGAATGTTGCCAAAATAAAACTCATATATCAACCCGGATCTGGCCAGCCAACTATTCTACCTTTCATTTATGCTGAAGGAGAGAATCTGGAACAAGTTGCGCACTTTCCATACGTAGCCAGCCTCATGTCTCAAAAGGCCACCATTAACAAGGAGATCCAACACCATGGATCAGCTACACCAGCTCAGTTTTCCACAAACTACGGTAGTAAGTGTTTGACAACAAAGACCACTGCAAATCACAAAAAATCCTAGTGCACAGAGCAGTTATCATCGCCACGCTCTTGTACTGCAGGAAGACCTAGACTTTGTATCAGCAACACTCAAGAATATCATAGAAATCATAGAAACCCTACAGTACAGAAAGAGGCCATTCGGCCCATCGAGTCCGCACCAACCACAATCCCACCCAGGCCCCACCCCCACACATTTCACCCGCTAATCCCTCCAATCTACGCATCCCAGGACACTAAGGGGCAATTTTAGCATGGCCAATCAACCTAACCCGCACATCTTTGGATTGTGGGAGGAAACCGGAGCACCCAGAGGAAACCCACGCAGACACGAGGAGAATGTGCAAACTCCACGCAGACAGTGACCCAAGCCGGGAATCGAACCCAGGTACCTGGAGCTGTGAAGCAGCAGTGTTAACCACTGCACTACCGCGCCGCCCTATATATCAAAGAAATTCCACAAGAATCCTCCTGATTCAATGGGAGGAGCGTCAAACAAATGCTGGTGTTCTTCTTGAAGCCAGATCCACCAGCATTCAGGCAAAACTCCAACAAAATCAACCACAAAAAGCTGTCCTCCATTAGGGCCTGTTTTCCCAACTCTCAAATTGTCAGCTTTCCAAGAGAGGACAAAGAAACGGCTACAAAGAAACTTCCTTTGAAACAAAGCAGCATTCATGCCAGTGAATGGGAGGAACTTGCTATCAATAATTTCAAATGATGACAACTTACCTATCAAGCTGCATCATGCTTTGCGTCAAAATGCCTGCAACGGCAGAGAAAGAAAGAGAAGGAAGCAAATCCTGCACTCCGATCCCATTACCTCAGCTTGGCCCATGTGCCCAAAGATCTGCAGAGTGAGAATCGCCTGTTCAGTCACATGACGACCCATGACAGAAACTCGTAATCCTGAGCAGACGACTTTGTCAATTGAAGGGATAGCTTATGAAGGGATAGACAATTCCAAATATTCACAACCCTCTGAGAGAATATGTTCCTCCTCATCTTTGTCTTAAATGGGCAGCTCTTAATTCTGAAGCTATATTCTGAGTCCTAGAATAACATGTGTACTCTGACAAGTCCCCACATAATCTTATACGTTTCAATAAGATCGCTTCTTATTCTTCTATATTCGACTGAATATCGATCCAACCTGCTCAATATTCCCTCATAAAACAACCTTTTCATCCAAGCAATAAACCTAGCAAACCTTTTCTGAACTGCTTCCAATACAAGAACATTCATCCTTAAATAAAGAGACAAAACTGAGTACGATTTTCTGGATGTGGTCCCAACAATGACTTGTACAATTGTTGCAAGGAATCCCTAATTGGATAAATAAAGGCTAACATTCCATTTGTCTTCCTAGTTACTTTCTGCACCTACATGCTAACTTTTTATATGTGAGGACACACAAATTCCTCTGCACTGCAGCATTCTGCCAACTCCATTTGGATAACATTTTGCTTTTCTATTCTTCCTATCAAAGTGGATAACATCACAATCTCCTATGTTATATTCCATCTTCAAAATTTTTGCCCACTCATTTAACCTGTCCTTTTGTAGACTTTGTGGGTTGGATTTTCCTTGGGATGGGGGGGTGGGGGGGAGTTGTCAGGAATGACTCCCAGATGATTTCTGGGTTCTGACCCAACCTAAGCTGCATCATGGTTGCAATGGGATTTTGAAATATAAATTATCTAATTGCCCAGGAGGCGTACTTAGATTCTTTACAGTGCAGAAGGAGGCCATTTGGCACATCACGTCTGTACTGACTTTCCAAAAAGAGCATCTTACCCAAGCCCTATCTCCAGATCTTTGTGCATTTACCATGGCTGATCCACCTAACCAACACATCTTTGGACATTAAGGGGCAATTTACCATGGCCAATTCTCCTAATCTGTACATCTTTGGACTGTGGGAGGAAACCAGAGCTCCCGGACATGGGGAGACCGTGCAAACTCTACACTGTCACCCAAGACCGGAATTGAACCAGGGTCCCTGGCGCAGTGACGCAGCAACTGTGCCACCCCTTGGCGCCCGATTTATGGCACCAAGCACCTCAGGAGGTGGGAGCTGCCTGCTTGGAGTCAGCAGCAAAGACAGGTGACAGCCATGTTAGGGGTTGCTGCTGTTTGCCAATTAGAGCAAGCAGTTCCTTGGAAAGCCATGGAGGTAGAATGAGCAGACGCTGGCCTTGCAGGACAAGGTAAGGAGCAGCTTTCAAGCGGTGATAGTTGGCCACACAACTTTGTTTCCAAGACAATTGCAGAGAGATTTATTTGGGCCCTGCAGGGAACCTGACAGCTGCACACTTGACATGAACATGACTGTTCGGGCTTGACAGAGAAAAAATTGAAAGTTGCGTTCTGTTCCAGACAGGCTGCTTAACAAACTCCTTCTGGAGCTTAAAGGGCTGTTAATTGGCAGTTGGCATGTTTCCCGCTCCCTCCCCTCACTGGCTCTTTGAAAATTTGAAACTGATCCAAAGGCATCAGGATCCAAAGACCACCTCTGGGACCACGATTTTCAAATCCCACCCACATTGGGTCCTGACCTGGTCCTTTGGAAATGGAATCTTTTGTGTCTTCCTTGCAACTTGCTTTCATACCTGCGTATCATCAGCAAACTTGGCTACAATACATTAGGTCCTTTCATCCAAATCAATTATATAAGTTGTAAATTCTTGAGGCCCCGGCACTGATCCCTGTAGCACTCCACTAGTTAGAGTTTGCCAACCTGAAAATGACCCATTTATTCTGACCCTCTGTTTTCCTGTTAGCCAATCCTTTATTCCTGCTAATTACCCTCAACACCATGAACACTTGTGCAGTGACCTTTTATATGACATCTACTATCTGTATCTACTGATTCCCTTTTCTTTACCACACTTCCTACATCCTATCAAAACTCCTAATAATTTTTTCACACACAATTTCTCATTCTTAAAACCATGTTGATGCTTTTTGATGATATTATTATTTTCGACAGGTCTGCTACCATAAATTAATGGATCCCAGCACCTTGCCAATGGCAAATGTTAGGCTTATAGTTTCCTGTTTTCCGTCTCCCACCTTTCCTGAATCGGGATATTACATTTGTTGTTTTCCAATCTGCTGGAACCTTTGCAGAATCAAGGGAACAAAGAACAAACAAAGAACAAAGAACAGTACAGCACAGGAAACAGGCCCTGCGGCCCTCCAAGCCTGCGCCGCTCCTTGGTCCAACTAGACCATTCGTTTGTATCCCTCCATTCCCAGACTGCTCATGTGACTATCCAGGTAAGTCTTAAACGATGCCAGTGTGTCTGCCTCCACCACCCTACTTGGCAGCGCATTCCAGGCCCCCACCACTCTCTGTGTAAAAAACGTCCCTCTGATATCTGAGTTATACCTCACCCCTCTCACCTTGAGCCCGTGATCCCTCGTGATCGTCACCTCCGACCTGGGAAAAAGCTTCCCACTGTTCACCCTATCTATACGCTTCATAATTTTGTACACCTCTATTAGGTCTCCCCTCATTCTCCATCTTTCCAGGCAGAACAAGCCCAGTTTACCCAATCTCTCCTCATAGCTAAGACCCTCCATACCAGGCAACATCCTGGTAAACCTTCTCTGCACTCTCTCAAAAGCCTCCACGTCCTTCTGGTAGTGCGGCGACCAGAACTGGACGCAGTACTCCAAATGTGGCCTAACCAGCGTTCTATACAGCTGCAACATCAGACTCCAGCTTTTATACTCTATACCCCATCCTATAAAGGCAAACATAGAACATAGAACATAGACATAGAACATTACAGCGCAGTACAAGCCCTTCGGCCCTCGATGTTGCGCCGACCAGTGGAACCAATCTAAAGCTCCTCTAATCTACACTATTCCAATATCATCCATATGTTTATCCAATAACCATTTGAATGCTCTTAATGTTGACGAGTCCACTTCTGCTGCAGGCAGGGCATTCTACGCCCTTACGACTCTCTGAGTAAAGAACCTACCTCTAACATCTGTCCTATATCTCTCACCCCTCAATTTAAAGCTATGTCCCCTCATGCTAGCCATCACCACTCGAGGAAAAAGGCTCTCACTATCCACCCTATCTAATCCTCTGATCATCTTGTATGTCTCTATTAAGTCACCTCTTAACCTTCTTCTCTCTAACGAAAACAACCTCAAGCCCCTCAGCCTTTCCTCATACGATTTTCCCATCATACCAGGCAACATCCTGGTAAATCTCCTCTGCACCCTTTCCAACACTTCCATATCTTTCCTATAATACGGCGACCAGAACTGTACGCAATACTCCAAATGGGGCCGCACCAGAGTTTTGTACAGTTGCAGCATGACCTCCTGGCTCTGAAACTCAATCCCTCTACCAATAAAAGCTAACACACCGTATGCCTTCTTAACAACCCTATCAACCTGGGTGCCAACTTTCAGGGATCTATGCACATGGACACCCAGGTCCCTCTGTTCATCCACACTACCAAGTATCTTACCATTAGCCCAGTACTCTGTATTCCTGTTTCTCCTTCCAAAGTGAATCACTTCACACTTTTCCGCATTAAACTCCATTTGCCACCTCTCAGCCCAGCTCTGCAGCTTATCTATGTCCCTCTGTAACCTGCCACTTCCCTCCACACTGTCTACAACTCCACCGACTTTAGTGTCATCCGCAAATTTACTAATCCATCCTTCCACGCCCTCATCCAGGTCATTAATAAAAATCACAAACAGCAGAGGCCCCAAAAAAGATCCTTGCAGTACACCACTGGTAACTGAACCCCAGGATGAATATTTCCCATCAACCACCACCCTCTGTTTTCTTACAGCTAGCCAATTCCTGATCCAAACCACTAAATCACCCTCAATCCCATGTGTCCGTATTTTCTGCAAAAGCTTACCATGGGGAATCTCATCAAATGCTTTGCTGAAATCCATATACACCACATCAACCGCTTTACCCTCATCCACCTCTTTGGTCACCTCTTTGGCAAGCATACCATATGCCTTCTTCACCACCTTCTCCATCTGTGCTGCCACCTTCAAGGATTTGTGGACTTGCACACCTAGGTCCCTCTGTGTTTCTATACTCTTGATGGCTCTGCCAATTATTGTATAACTGCCCCCTACATTAGTTCTTCCAAAATGCATCACTTCGCATTTATCCGGATTAAATTCCATCTGCCACCTCTCCGCCCAATTTTCCAGCCTATCTATATCCTGCTGTATTGTCCGACAATGTTCATCGCTATCCGCAAGTCCAGCCATCTTCGTGTCATGCGCAAACTTGCTGATAACACCAGTTACACCTTCTTCCAAATCATTTATATATATCACAAATAGCAGAGGTCTCAGTACAGAGCCGTGCGGAACACCACTGGTCACAGACCTCCAGCCGGAAAAAGACCCTTCGACTGCTACCCTCAGTCTCCTGTGGCCAAGCCAGTTTTCTACCCATCTAGCCACCTCTCCTTGTATCCCATGAGCCTTAACCTTCTTAACCCACCTGCCATGAGGGACTTTGTCAAATGCCCTTTGTCAAATGACTTTGTCAAATGGAAATTCGGATGATTCCAACCACGCATTTGCTACTTCTTTTAAGACCCTAGGATGCAGACTAGGAGGTGCATGGAATGGTCAGCCTTTAATCCCATAATAGTTTGCCTTTTACTTTCTCTTTAGTGATAATGATTGCTTTAAATTCTTCTCTCCCCTTTGCTCCCTGATTGTGTACTAGGGATGCTTTAAATGTCTTCTGCCGTGAAGACAAATACAAAGGCTGGAATTTTTCAGGGCCTTATTCAAAGATCCTGAAGGACATGACAGAGTAGACGCTGAGATGTTTTCACGAGTGGGAGTGTTTCGAACAAGGAGCTACAAGATAAAGGACTGTTCATTTAAAACTGGGGCGCGCAGAAATTTCTTCTAGCAGAGGGTGGTGAATCTCTGGAATTCTCTGCACCAAAGGAGGCTGGATCATTCTTGTGTATGAGTGGGGAAGGTGGTGAGATGGGGCCGTGAGGGGAAGGCTGGGTGAGGGTGTGAAAAATGCAGTCAGTCACATTTGCATAGAGACTGATGTCATGAGATTGTGTGGTAAACCACTGTTAGCTTATTGCCTGTGTGTGTGACATGCCTGGACATGCCCCTGTCGGCCCTGCCTGGGAGTCCTCCCCCCCCCGGTCCAGGTATAAAGGTGACTGCTCCCCACCCCCTGCCTCAGTCTCTGGACCAGTTCATCGGCATGGATGTGCTCCAAGTCTTTTGCAAATAAAAGCCTATTTGTTCTTGCATACAAACTAGTCTTTGCTTGATTGACAATGCATCAGATTGCTTCCAATTTTATGAATGGCGGGGAAGCTGGAGGGCAGACTACTCACTGCGCTGCAGTGGGACATCAATTAAGGTTGTTTAGAAGGCAATTAACATAAATTTGAATAAAATTGATTGGAATTTTACACTGGATCTTGTACCTTCTGCATGGCACATGGAATTCATGGATCTCCAGTGCCCTTAATGATCAAAGGTGGCGGGAATGAGACAAAAGCGAATTGGCACAGGGTCAATAAGATTAAGGAGGTAAATGCGTGGCTCAAAGATTGGTGTGGGAGGAATGGGTTTGAATTCATGGGACATTGGCACCAGTATTGGGGAAGATGGGACCTGTTCCAATGGGATGGTCTTCATCTGAATCGTGCTGGGACCAGAGTCTTGGCGAATCGTACAACTTAGGGCTGTAGATAGGGCTTTAAACTAAATAGTGGGGGGGAAGGTTCAGTTGCATGGAGAATTAGAAAATCAAAGGTAAAGGAGAGGGTAGGAGTGCAGGTTAATGATGAGGACTTTCAACTAGTTAAAGGAGCCGACGGCTCAGGAGAGGTTAGTAAAGTTTCCAGACCACGTAATTGAACAGAGTATAGAAGGTGGCAGAAATCTAACCTCAGGCAGAGTAAAAAAGGTGACAAGCATGAGAGGGGAGGTGGTCAACACAGTGCAAGGAGATGGTCTGGGGAAGAATAACCAGTCTGTGACAGGAAGGGATAGAGCATGCAAACGAAGGAATGCACTAACAAATCGGGTCCAGGTAAGAAAGACTAACATAAAGACACTTTACCTGAATGTACGTAGCATTCGAAACAAAGTGAATGAGTTGACGGCACAAATCAGTACAAATGGGTATGATCTAGTGGCCATTACAAAAACGTGGTTGCAAGGTGACCAGGACTGGGAACTAAATATCCAGGGGTATCAGACAATTTGGAAGGATAGACAGGAAGGAAAAGGAGGTGGGGTAGATCTGTTAATTAAGGATAACATCAGGGCGGTAGTGAGAGACGATAGAGGCTCCAAGGAGCAACATGTGGAATCAATGTGGGTGGAGATAAGGAATAGTAAGGGTAAAAAGTCACTGGTGGGCGTAGTCTATAGGACCCCAAATAATAACTTCAAGGTGGGGCGGGCTATAAACAAACAAATAACGGATGCATGTAAAAATGGAACAGCAATAATCATGGGGGATTTTAACCTCCATATTGATTGGTCAACTCAAGTCGGACGCGGTGGGCTTGAGGAAGAGTTCTTAGAATGCTGTTGCGATAGTTTCCTCGAACAGTATGTTACAGAACCTACGAGGCAGCAAGCTTTCTTGGATCTGGTCCTGTGTAATGGGACAGGTAAAATTAATGATCTCCTTGTGAGGGATCCTCATGGAATGAGTGATCACAATATGGTTGAATTTCTAATACAGATGGAGGGTGAGAAAGTAGGGTCCCAAACCAGTGTCCTCTGCTTGAACAGAAGGGAGTACAATAGGATGAGGGCAGAGTTGGCTAATGTAGACTGGGAACACAGACTAATTGGTGGGACAATTGAGGAACAGTGGAGGATTTTTAAGGAGATTTTCTCAGTACTCAGCAAAAATATATTCCAGTGATAAAGAAGGAATGTAAGAAAAGAGATAACCAGCCATGGATAACTAAGGAAATAAAGGAGAGTATTAAATTAGAAACCAATGCATACAGAGTGGCCAAAATTAGTGGGGAACTGGAAGATTGGGAAGGCTTTAAAAAACAACAAAGAACTACTAAGAAAGCAATAAAGAAAGGAAAGATAGATTATGAAAGTAAACTAGCACAAAATATAAAAACTGATAGTAAAAGTTTTTACAAATATATAAAACGGAAAAGAGTGGCTAAAGTAAATGTTGGTCCCTTAGAAGATGAGAAGGGGGATTTAATAATAGGAAACGAGGAAATGACCGAGGCCTTAAACAAGTTTTTTGTGTCGGTCTTCACAGTGGAGGACACAAATAGCTTACCAATAATGGACAGTCATGGGATTGTAGGGGGTGAGGACCTTAAAACGATCACTATTACTAAAGAGGTAGTGCTGGGTAGGCTAATGGGACTAAAGGTAGACAAGTCCCCTGGTCCGGATGGAATGCATCCCAGGGTACTAAAAGAAACGGCAGAAGAAATAGCAAATGCATTAGTTGTAATTTATCAAAATTCACTGGACTCTGGGGAGGTGCCAGCTGATTGGAAAACAGCTAATGTAACGCCACTGTTTAAAAAAAGGAGGTAGACAAAAGGCAGGTAACTACAGGCCGGTTAGCTTAACATCCGTAGTTGGGAAAATGCTGGAATCTATCATTAAGGGAGAAATAGCAGGACATCTGGAAAAGAATGGTTCAATTAAGCAGATGCAGCATGGATTCATGAAGGGAAAGTCATGTTTGACTAATTTACTGGAATTGTTTGAGGATATAACGAGTGCGGTTGACAGAGGGGAACTGGTGGATGTGGTGTATTTAGATTTCCAGAAGGCATTCGATAAGGTGCCTCACACTAGGTTGCTGCATAAGATAAAGGTACACGGAGTTGGGGGTAAAGTGTTAGCGTGGATTGGGGATTGGCTATCTAACAGAAAGCAGAGAGTCGGAATAAATGGGTGCTTTTCCGGTTGGCAATCAGTGACTAGTGGTGTGCTGCAGGGATCGGTGCTGGGGCCTCAACTATTTACCATATACATAGACAATCTGGAGGAGGGGACCGAGTGTAGGGTAACAAAGTTTGCGGATGACACAAAGATGAGTGGGAAAGCAAATTGCGTGGAGGACACAGAGAGTCTGCAGAGAGATTTGGATAGGCTAAGTGAGTGGGCAAGGATCTGGCAGATGGAGTATAACGTTGGTAAGTGTGAGGTTATCCACTTTGGAAGGAATAATAGTAAAATGGACTATTATTTAAACGGTGAAAAATTACAACATGCTACTGTGCAGAGGGACCTGGGGGTCCTTGTGCATGAATCACAAAAACTCAGTTTGCAGGTGCAGCAGGTAATCAAGAAGGCAAATGGAATGTTGGCCTTTATCGCGAGAGGGATGGAGTATAAAAGCAGGGAGGTCATGCTGCAACTGTACAGGGTACTGGTGAGGCCGCACCGAGAGTACTGTGTATAATTTTGGTCCCCTTATTTAAGAAAGGATATATTAGCTTTGGAGGGGATATAGAGAAGGTTCACCAGGTTGATTCTGGAGATGAGGGGGTTAGCTTATGAGCAGAGATTGAGTAGACTGGGCCTGTACTCATTGGAGTTTAGAAGGTTGAGGGGAGATCTTATAGAGACATATAAGATAATGAAGGAGCTAGACAGGGTAGAAGCAGCGAGGTTATTTCCACTTACAATGGAAACAAGAACTAGGGGGCATAGCCTCAAAATATGGGGGAGTCAATTTAGAACAGAGGTGAGGAGGAACTTCTTCTCCCAGAGGGTAGTGAATCTTTGGAATTCTCTGCCTCATGAAGCGGTAGAGGCTACCTCGTTAAATGTGTTTAAGTCACAGATAGATAGATTTTTAACCATTAAGGGAATTAAGGGTTATGGGGAGCGGGCGGGTAAGTGGAACTGAACCCACTATCAGATCAGCCATGATCTTATTGAATGGCGGAGCAGGCTTGAGGGGCTAGATGGCCTACTCCTGCTCCTATTTCTTATGTTCTTATGTTCTTAAAACCTCAGTGCTGCTTCTGTCAAGCCATTCTGAATATCAACATGTGCTGGAAGAGGAAGAGTGTGGAATGGAGACTATTGCCAGATAGCAGCAAAAGGCCTGTGAAAGTGCCATTTGCAATGGGTGGGGGCACATTTGGGTTCCATCAATAGTAGGGGGTTTATATGGGTACATTTATGAGTGCCACGGTGGCATAGTGGTTAGCACTGCTGCCTCACAGCACCAGGGATCTGGGTTTAGTTCCCGGCTTGGGTCACTTTCTGTGCAGAGTCTGCACATTCTCCCTGTGTCTGCGTGGGTTTCCTCCAGGTGCTCTGGTTTCCTCCTACAGTCCAAAGGACGTGCTGGTTAGGTGCATTGGCCATGCTAAATTCTCCCTCAATGTACCCGATCAAGGTCCAGAATGTGGCGGCTCGGGGATTTTCACAGTTACTTCATTGCAGTGTTAATGTAAGCTTACTTGTGACACTAATAAATAAACTTAAACTTATTGGAACAAAGAGGAGAAATCAAACTTGTTCCTAAGTGAGCAGCAAGACAAAGGTTTTGAAGAAGTTGCACTGCAAAAATAGCGCAAGAGACAGCAAAGGACAATCTGGGATGTGTGACATTTTTCTGCTTAATACAAATAGGGCAACGATTGATAAAACAATAATCTGGGTTCTTTATCAGAAAGTAAGAATACTGGCAAGATTTTCCGCACACCCCACAGTGTGTTTTCTGGCAGTGGAGGCAGCTCGCTATTGGCTACTGGCAGGATCTTCCAGTCCCACCAAGGTCTATGATGTTTTGTATGGCTTGTACTCTCCGCTGCCAGGGAGTCCATCATGGAGTGTTGCCATTGGCAGGACCGGAAGATTCCACTCTAGGGAAGGGTCGGAAAATTCAGCCTTATATATCTAAGGGCTAACATCAGGAGCACTTGATATTGGTGAGAAGTATAAGCAAAACCACTTGTAGAATACTGAGATGTACATAGAGTCAATGAGAGGTTTACAGCATGGAAAGAGGCCATTCAGCCCAACTTGTCCATGCTGCTCTTTTTTTAAAACGCGTAAGCTGGTCCCAATTAGCCACATTTGGCCCATATCCCTCTATATCCATTTTACCCATGTAACTGTCTAAACGCTTTTTAAAAGACAAAATTGTACCCGCCTCTACTACTACCTCTGGCAGCTTGTTCCAGATACTCACCACCCTCTACTTGAAAAAATTGCCCCTCTGGACACTTTTGCATCTCTTCCCTCTCACCTTAAACCTATGCCCTCTAGTTTTACGCTCCCCTACCGTTGGGAAAAGATATTGACTATCCAGCTGATCTATGCCCCTCATTATTTTATAGACCTCTATAAGATCACCCCTCAGCCTTCTATACTCCAGAGAAAAAAGTCCCAGTCTATCCAGCCTCTTCTTATAACTCAAACCATCAAGTCCCGGAAGCATCCTAGTAAATCTCTTCTGCACTCTTTCTAGTTTAATAATATCCTTTCTATAATAGGGTGACCAGAACTGTACACAGTATTCCAAGAGTGGCCTTACCAATGTCTTGTACAATTTCAACAAAACGTCCTAACTCCTGTATTCAATGATCTGACCAATGAAACTGAGCATGCTGAATGCCTTCTTCACCACTCTGTCCACCTGTGACTCCACCTTCAAGCAGCTATGAACCTGTACCCCTAGATCTCTTGTTCTGTAACTCTCCCCAATGCCCTACTATTCACTGAGTAAGTCCTGTCCTGGTTCAATCTACCAAAATGCATCACTTCACATTTATCTAAATTAAACTCCATCTGCCACTCGTCAGCCCACTGGTCCAATTGATCAAGATCCCATTGCAATCTGAAATAACCTCCTTCACTGTCCACTATGCCACCAATCTTGGTATCATCTGCAAACTTACTAACCATACCACCTATATCCTCACCAAATCACTAAATAAAAGACAAATAACAGTGGACCCAGCACCGATCCCTGAGACACACCACTGGTCACAGGTCTCCAGTTTGAAAAACAACCCTCTACAACCTCCTTTTGGCTTCTGTCATCAAGCAAATTTTGCATCCATTTAGCTACCTCACCCTGGATCCCGTGAGATTTAACCTTATGCAACAACCTACCATGCGGTACCTTGTCAAAGGCTTTGCTAAAGTCCACGTAGACAACATCAACTGCACTGCCCTCATCTACCTTCTTGGTTACCCCTTCAAAAAACTCAATCAAATTTGGGAGACATGATTTTCCACTCACAAAGCCATGCTGACTGTCCCTAATCAGTCCTTGCATCTCTAAATGCCTGTAGATCAAGTCTCTCAAACTACCTTCCAACAGCTTACCCACCATAGGTGTGAGGCTCACCGGCCTGTAGTTCATAGGCTTTTCCTTGCAGCCCTTTTTAAACAAAGGCACAAAATTTGCCACCCTCCAATCTTCAAGCACCTTACCTGTGATTAACGATGATTCAAATATCTCTGCCAGGAGACCTACAATTTCCTCCCTCGCCTCCCACAATGTCCTGGGATACACTTCATCAGGTCCCGGGGATTTATCTACCTTGATGCGCTTTAGGACTTCCAGCACCTCCTTCTCTGTAATATGTACACTCCTCAAGACATCACTATTTATTTCCCCAAGTTCCCTAACATCTATGCTTTTCTCAACGGTAAATACTGATGAGAAATATTCATTTAGGATCTCACCCATCTCTTGTGGATCTGCACATAGATGACCTTGTTGATCCTTAAGAGGCCCTACTCTCTCCCTCGTTACTCTTTTGGTCTTTATGTATTTGTAGAAGTTCTTTTGATTCCCCTTTGCCTTACCTGCCAAAATAATCTCATGTCCCTTTTTTGCCCTCCTGATTTCTCTCTTAACTCTACTCCTACACCTCCTATTCTCTTCAAGGGATTCACTTGATCCCAGTTGGCTATGCATGTCATGTGCGTCCTTCTTGTCCTTGACCAGGGCCTCAATATCCCGAGTCATCCAAGGTTCCCTACTTCTACCAAACTTGCCCTGCACTCTAAGAGGAATGTGTTTACCCTGAACCCTGGTTCAGGCTTTTTAAAGCCTCCCACTGACCAGACATCCCTTTGCCTTCCCACAGACTCCCCCAATTAACTTTTGAAAGTTCCTGCCAGATACCATCAAAATTGGCCTTGCCCCAATTTAGAATTTTAACTTGTGGGCCAGACCTATCATTCTCCATAACTATCTTAAAACTAATAGAATTATGGTCACTGGTCGCAAAGTGATCCCTCCGTAACACTTCTGTCACCTGCCCTTCCTTATTTCCCAAGAGGAGGTCAAGTTTTGCCCCCTCTCTAGTCGGGCCATCCACATACTGAATGAGAAATTCCTCCTGAATACACTCAACAAATTCCTCTCCATCCAACCCTCTAATACTATGGCTGTCCCAGTCAATGTTGGGAAAGTTAAAATCCCCTACTATTACCACCCTATTTTTCTTGGAGCTATCTGTAATCTCCTTACATATTTGCTCCTCAATTTCCTGCTGACTATTTGGGGGCCTATAATACAACCCTATCAAAGTGATTTCCCTCTGCTTATTTCTCAGTTCTACCCATATAGACTCAGTGGATGAACCCTTGGATATATCCCCTCTCAGTACTGCAGTGATGTTTTCCCTAATCAAAAGTGCAACTCCCCCTCCTCTCTTCCCTCCTGTTCTATCTTTCCTATAGCATCTGTACCCTGAAACATTAAGCTGCCAGTCCTGTCCCTCCCTTAGCCATGTTTCAGTAATTGCTATAATATCCCAGTCCCATGTACCCATCCATGCCCTGAGTTCATCTGCCTTGCCTGTCAGGCCTCTTGCATTGAAATAAATGCAGTTTAGTCTGGACTTCCCTTGCTCTCTGCTCTGCTTTTGCCTGATCAGTCTGGTACTCAGATTACTGACACTGCCTTTACTACTTAATGTGCTCTCTTTAACTTCTGTGCTGTCTTCAACCTTCTCTTCTGTCTCCCTACTGCTTTGGGTCCTATCCCCCTGCAAAACTATTTGAACTCCTCCCGAGTGGCTCTAGCAAATCTCCCCGCCAGGATATTAGTCCCCCTCCAGTTCATGTGTAACTCATCCCTCTTGAACAGGTCACCCCTTACCCAGAAGAGATCCCAATGATACAAAAATCTAAATCCCTGCCCCCTGCACCAGCTCTCAAGCCACTCATTCATCTGCCTAATCTTCCTATTCCTACTCTCACTAGCATGTGGCGCCGGCAGTAGTCCAAAAATTACTACCTTCGAGGTCCTGCACTTTAGCCTTCTGCTTAACTCTCTATATTCACACTTCAGGACCTCATCCCTTTTCCTACCTATTTTGCTGGTACCAATATGTACAACGACTTTTGGCTGCTCACCCTCCCCCTTAAGAATGTCCTGCAACCGCTCAGAGACGTCCTTAACCCTGGCACCAGGGAGGCAACACACCATCCAGGAGTCTCGATTGCGGCCACAGAAACGTCTGTCTGTGCCTCTAACTAGCGAGCCCCCTATTACTACTACTCGCTTGCTCTTTGCCCGACCTTGCTCTATAGCAGAACCAGGTATGGTGTCATAGGCCTGGCTGCTGTTGGTATCTCCCTCTGACAGGCTATCCCCCTCAACAACATCCAAAATGGTATACCTGTTTGAAAGTGGAATAGCTACAGGAGACTCCTGCACTACCTGCCTGCCTCTCCTGGCAGTCATCCATCTATCTGACTGAACCTGTGGTGTGACAACCTCCATGAAACTAGTGCCTATCACACTCTCTGCCTCCTGTATGCTCCACAGGGCATCTATCTGCCGCTCCAACCGAACAATGCGGTCTGTGAGGAGCTGCAACTGGACACACTTCCTGCATCTGGGTGATCTGTAAATAAACAAGAAATGTTTTTACAAGTAATGTCTGTTTGTAACAGACAAACCCTCAAGAAACCCATCCAAGACCTGAACTCAAGACACTGATGTTGGAGTGCACACTCATATACGTACACTCTTCAATGGACATTTTTTGTCCCATCATCAGTGTGGTTAACCACTGTTATCTGCCGTCTGTTACCTGTATATGTGGCACATCCCTGTCGGTTCCGCCCAAGTCTCCTCCCCCTGGTCTGGGTATAAAGGCGGTGGCTCCTCCCCCCTTGCTCTCAGTTCAGACCAGATCACCGACAGGGATGGCTCCAAGTTCTTGCCAATAAAAGCCTATTTGTCTTGCTCACAACTAGTCTCGGCTCGATTGATAGTGCATCAATCAGCCATTGCTCGGTGACCCTGCAACCCAGCCAGTTCCAGGGATCTCCTTCTCTGTCGGGGTCAGAATACCACGTCTGGAATGCCTCCAGCAATCTTTGCCTGCTCCTTATTGTGGTGTGCCTGTATTTCCTTGTCAGACAAACTTAGAATCATAGAATCCTAGAGTCCAGAAGGAAGCCATTCAGCCTATCGAATCTGTACTGATTATCCAATAGAGTATCTTACCCAGGCCCCATCCCTGTAACCCCATGTATTTACTTCACTAATCCCCCTAACCTACACATCTTGGGACACTGAGGGGCAATTTAGCATGGCCAATCCACCTAACCTGCACATATTTGCAGTGTGGGAGGAAACCGGAGCACTCGGAGGAAACCCACACAGACAAGTGAAGAATGTACAAACTCGGCACAGTCACCCAAGGCTGGAATTGAACCCAGGTCCCTGGCGCTGTCAGTGCTGCCCTGTTTGACTGTTGGAAATCTTGCTGTAAAGAGACGTGTTGCAGAGTGTTTTCATCTTTCACTAATCAGAAAACATCACAACAATTTATACTGTAGGAGGATTTGAATGAGGAGACTACTGAAAAACAATTTTTATTGTGGATTTTACACTCTGGAGCATGGATACATGAAGAAGCTGGGAGTATTATTGATGGGGACTGCTTGACAGTGTGAAGCAAAGGTGAGGAATCAAGCTGGGTCACATGGGAAGGAATGGGCCATGCTTGTTTCAATGGAGAAATGGTACTAATCTGACAATCCTACTTTGAAATAAGAAATGTATGATATTTGGAGACTAAGGTAATTGTAAATGCTCTGAGGGCAAAGTGTAAGCAAAGCCTGAGTGTCACACCCAGACTACAAATATTTAATACCTTTAATAGATACAAGAAGAAAATATTCTATAACTTCCATCCCTTGCTTTGATGGACTAATTTAGATCTATCAGTATAAGGTAAAGTCGCCATAGTCCCAGACGAACATAGGCTGCTCTCCTCTTTGAGGGGGAGAGCTGATTGCTGGTGATTTACCCTAAGGATCACCTGGGTGACATGGCGGCACAGTGGTTAGCACTGCTGCCTCATAGCACCAGGGCTCCCGGTTTGATTCTCACCTTGGGTCACTGTCTGTGTGGAGTTTGCACGTTCTCCCCATGCCTGCGTGGCTTTCCTCCGGGTGCTCTGATTTCCTCTCACAGCCCGAAACACATGCCGGTTAGGTGCATTGGCCGTGCTAAATTCTCCCCCAGTCTACCCAAACAGGCGTTGGAGTGTGGCAACTGGGGGATTTTCGCAGTAACTTCATTGCAATGTTAATATCAGCCTACTTGTGACACTATAAAACTTTAAAAAACCCTCAGGCAAGATTGAGACCTTTATGAATAACCTCAGCTAGCACAGGAATTGAACCCTTGCTGTTGGTGTTGCTTTGCATCAGCTGTCCAGCCAACTGAGCTAAACCAACCTCCAACTATCAGTATGCCTACATAGCAAAATCCATGCATGATAAATGATTCTATTCAACTGCTTGCCTGACCACATATATGGAAGATAATAAATGAGAACAGTACATCATTGAATGGTAGATGAATTTTATGAGAACAGATATGTTATTTTCAACTCATCGACTTTAGTACAGTCACAACAGTGTTATAGTTCAGATCTTTGGTCTAATTCTCATTTTCAATCCAGTTCTTCAATCTCCCTTCTGTCTGCATTTTGTGGCTAAATTCCAAGGTTGTGATGTGGTAGCAGTTCACAATAGCCTCACTGTGAACTCTGTGTATCTGTGATTCAGTGTCACAAAGTCATTTGCAAATGCTACACACAAGTTCACTGCTCATTTTGTATCATTGTGTGCTTTATGAGAAATGGCATGAAGCAATTTGCACTCCTGTTTGAACCTTCGACTTCTGCAGAAATATTCTTCCATACTTCGGCAAAGCAGAATTATTGATAGCAAGCTTCACGTGTTAAAATCTTTTCTTTATTTTCACCATTAGCGTAATGACTCATTAAACAATTAAATCCAGCTGTTGTTGGTTCACTAATTAACTGCTATAAAGTTAATAGCTTAGAATTTCAATAGCATACATTTTTTGACCCCCATGGGGTATTAACAGCCCAAATGGCAGTAGGGGGGTTGGGGGGGATCCGAGGGGCAAAGCATAATGGACCTCATTATCCATTAGATGGCACAACAGTAGGAGTCCACACAGGTTCATGCAACAATTTTCTGGTAAGTGATTGGTAAATTTGGAGGGATCTGGGCCTTGCAGTGTGATCAGAGAGTTGACACAAGGGAGGCTAAGTGGTTTGAACCAGCGGTGATTCTGGTAATTATTTTTAAATTTCCCTGGTGGCAATCAGCACTAGGGAATAAGGGAGCAGAATCAGTTTTATGCCTATTTAGGACATGGTTAAAGGGCATCTCTTGTTTGCCTCTTTGCCAAAATAGCGTCTGGCATGGTCCGCACTAGAATTGTGTGCACGCGGTGTGGATGCTAGTTTGAACATAAAACAGCTCCCCACTCATCATGCCAAATAAAAAGGCATTCTGGAGCCAAATGTACAACCACAGAAAAGTCACGGTACCGAAGGAAGCCATTCAGCCCACTGTGGCTGCACCGGCTGAAAAAAAATAGCCGCCCATTCTAATGCCACTGTCCAGCAGCCGCTCCATGGCCTTGCAGGTTACAGGTTAGCAGATTGTACTTTATATTGAATCCATGTGGCCACAATTATTGCTCACGGATTGCAAAATGGTCAACAGGCTAGCAGAGAATTTCTTGTGTGATTGAAATATGCCACTTTTTGAAAGTACAATAATCCTTCTGTCATCAAAAGGACAAATAGTCAAAATTAACTTGAGCAACATAATAAATGCACTGTACCTGTACTTATAATGTTATTCACATATAAACTCACAGGATTGCCAGCACTCGTGCTTCCATGAGTCTGGACTATTTTAACTTCCACAGTTGAACTGCATATATTGAAACATTCGTGTTTTATAAATAAATCAGCAAGTGTTTAAAATGCTGGACCCCAGCAGGAAAAATCCCTGAATTAAAATTGTGCTCTTAACAACTGTAATGAAGCAAAGATTTAACGTTCATTCCAATCCTACCATGCTGAGAGATGTTTCTAATTATGGTATAATAGCACCCCTTCAGTATCTATGGTGATCTTAACCACAGTATCTAGTACACCTACACATAAATGGCAAGATTCACAGCATTGCTGCTTTTGGCTATTACGGCTGAGATCTTCTAGCCTCCAAATAGTCAGAAACTGGACGTTTCCCTCCCTCCACCCCCTGACCCAACCTCACCACCCAGCTCAGCCTGACCCCCTGACATGACATAACCCAAGCTCACCATCACCTTATTTTGCTTCCACCCTATCTGCTTCGTCACACTATTCCTTATCCACTTAGCCATCCTACCCCCTTAACTCATTCACCTAACTTGCTTACCACCTTGTTCACCCTATCCCTTACACATTTACCTTTCCTACCCTACCCCCTTACTCACATATCTCACCACCCTATTTAGCTGTCACCCTATCCCTTTACCTTGCCCACCATACCCCCTTAGCTATAATATCCTCTTCACACTTACATTACCTATTCTACCCCCTTACCTACTTACCCTCTTACCACTTGACCGCACTCTCACTACCCCTTACCCACTTAGCTTACCCACCCTGCTCCCTCATAGCCTTACCTTACCCAACCTATCCCCTTATCCACTTACCTTCTTTGTGTAGCTTTACAAAGAAGCTTTGGGGCAATTAAACTCTTTGTTTACCAGAGTATGGCAGTTAGCACTGTGAAACAGTGGTGTGCTTATCTTGCCCTGATGATCCAGCTCCGCAAAGATGCAATTCCATTTCAGGTGTTTCTGAAGAAGCTGGAATCAGATGTCCCAGCCAGAGATGCAGAGTTCCTGTGTGACACCGAAAAATAGGAGTAGAGTGGCAATCTGATGGTGAATATGATTGGAGCCTATATAATATAGATATAGGTGGTTAGGTTGTTCTGCTACTGTTTGCATTGGGAAATAATCTGCACCTATAAAGAGATATTTTCAGTTTCCTGGTTTGCCTCGTTTGCCTCCATTGGAGAGGTGATTGATGTAAACCCCAAGTAAAATGAGTGTAATTAGGTAGAGTGCATGGAAATTAGAGTGTAAGCTTTAAGGAGACAGTTCACTAGCACACTTCAGTAGCAGTCTAGGATCAACTAGTTAAGGAGGAAGTGTTTGGCACATTCACTTGGCTTTTAGATGAGTTCACTGCATGCATCACCATCTTTTCAAGAATGCCTAAGGCTGGAACCTCCAGAACAAGCAGACAAACAAGGCACAGACTATGAGGCACAGAAGAAACACTGTCTGCTTTGGATCTCTAAGCCTTCCTTGTAAAGCCAACCTCTTACAATAGACTCTGGTTAGGAAGAATTCTAACTCTTCATCTTGCACAATGGTGACCTAGTTCCCAATAATAACAATCAGTTACATGCACAACTGTTAAACCTCTTTTCCCACTTTAACTGGGCGATTCTCCCCAAACCCCTAACATCAATATTCCCATTTCATTCAGGTCTCATTCCTCAATCACTAGTTTCCCCTCAATTCATACATTTTTCAGGGAAAATTGATTCACCATGCCCATTATAGGCATGCCGTTGGAGGGCTACTCCCACTTTTAAACCTTCCATAGAATAACAAAAAGGGCATTGCAGCCTATGGAGAGGCAGCTGGAGCTGGGAATAGGTGGTATATCACAAACACCAAGTTAGTGGCTGAACTGTTATTTCAGTAACCCTGTAAAGTTCCAAACAGACACATGCTTCTATCCCTATAAATGCCTCCTTTGTGTTTTGGTGACAATTCTAAGGGAGTGGTCTAACCAGAACACTGATGTTTTGCCTTGGCTTCCACTGACTTGTTGTTAAAACATTAGAAAGAACCATAGAAAACCTACAGTGCAGAAAGAGGCCATTCGGCCCATCGTGTCGGCACCGACCACAATCCCACCCAGGCCATATCCCCGTATCCCTACATGTTTACCTGCTAATCCCTCTAACCCTCATATTTACCCACTAATCCCTCTGATCTACACATCCCGGGACACTAAGGGGCAATTTTAGCTTGGCCAATCAACCTAACCCGCACGTCTTTGGACTGTGGGAGGAAACCGGAGCACCCGGAGGAAACTCACGCAGACACGGGGAGAATGTGCAAACTCCGCACAGACAGTGACCCGAGCCGGGAATCGAACCCAGATCCCTGGAGCTGTGAAGCAGCAGTGCTAACACTATGCTACCGTGCCGCATTCAGGATGGAATTTTCCCATCCTGCCCGCCATGGGAATCGTAGCGGGCGGGCACAGACCATCCAAATGTCCAATTGACCTCAAGCTGGAATTTTCGGTCTTGGGGCGAGTGTGGTCAGAAAATCCTGCCTCTGGTTCAACATGCTACTATTTTGTTGCTTGCTTCTCTGTATTGCTTGGATGTGATCAGCATTGTGCCTCCAGGCTTCTTCTAGTTTTATCCTTAGTTATTTCCACACCATGTATGAAATACATGTATTATTTATTTTTCTTCCTACATACAGAGGGTGGTGCGCTGCCAGAGGCAGTCACAGAGGCGGGTACAATTTTGTCTTTTAAAAAACCTTTAGACGGTTACATGGGTAAGATGGGTCTAGAGGGATATGGGCCAAATTAGGGCAGTTGGGACGAGTTTAATGGTAAAAACTGGGCGGCATGGACAAGTTGGGCTGAAAGGCCTGTTTCCATGCTGTAATCCTCTATGACTCTATGCAGCATTTACTTTTGCTTTTCAATAAAGTTCATCTGCCATTGTCCTGATGATTAACTTATTGTTTTCAACTCATTTTATGATTCCTGAACTTTGTCCACTTCCCATTCCATCACATAAAATGTTAATTCCTGTTATTGATGGACATAAACACTCCAGCCATTAACTTTTACTTACATTGGTAAACAATCTGTATCATATTTTGTACAAATATGCATTACATCTCCTGCACCCCAAGCTGGGAACTGAAATCAAAGCCAGTATGAGAATAGGGTTACAACACTCTAGAAACAATTAATGGAGCTGTGTTCACTTGAAATTTAGCCTTGTCCTGCCAGATATAACACACATAATAATCCCCCACTGGTGGGTTTGAAAGCTGGGGCGCATAAAATCCAGCAGGTGACCTTCCCACTGCTTGCCCTCCTGCCCTTAACCTGCACCAACTACTGAGGAGGCATCGGGTGGTCGCTGCCCCTTTGGGGCCTATTGAAGCACTTAATGGCCAAGTAATTAGGAAAGCTAATAGAATGTTTATTGTTTATTGTGAGGGGAATTGATTCAAAAAAATAGGGAGTCTATGCTTTGATTGTATAGGGCATTGATGAGACCACATCTGGAGCATTAGTCTCCTTATTTAAGGAAAGGTGGAAATGTGTTAGAAGAATTCAGAGAAGGTTTATTAGACTAATAACCAGAAATGGATGGTTTGTCTTATGAATGGCTGGAGAGGTTAGGTTTGTAACCACTGGAGTTTCGAAGACTAAGAGGCGACTTAATCAACTCAAGATAAGCTTCTTCCCTGCTGTCATCAGACTTTTGAATGGACCTTGCATTAAGATGATCTTTCTCTACACCCTTGAATGGACCTTGCATTAAGATGATCTTTCTCTACACCCTAGCTATGACTGTAACACTACATCCTGCACTCTCTCCTTTACTTCTCTATGTATGGTATGCTTTGTCTGTATAATGCACAGGAAACAATAGTTTCCGCTGTATACCAATACATGTGACAATAATAAATCAAATCAAAAGTCCCGGCCCCTTGAATCTTGCTTGAACCTTGCTCCCCCTGCCACCCGTCATAGACCCCAACCCTAGATTTACCTGGGCTTCTCAGAAGGGTGGAACCGCCCATAGCCCCAGCAGTGGCCAGATCACACACTGCTACCATGGGGGCTCCAGAGCTACCATCCCTTCAGTTTTCCAGCAGCTCTCCAAAACAGAATCAAGTCCCGCCTTAAAGTAATTAATGTCACTCCCAGTGTTAATTTGCTGTGGGGTAGCTGTCTGGGTTGTGGATGGATTCCCCCCAACTCTTTACCAAGGGGTGTGGGGAGTACGACATCCCATAAAATCCAGCCCAAGTTATTTTAGAACAACGTCATGTTCCGAGGGCTCCGCCTGTTTGTTGGTGGACCAGTGTTGGAATGTCATTGTGAAAACCTTCTCAGCCAGGTTTGACCTACTTTGAGGATGCCCTTAGAACACTGTATCGATGGTGGTACTTTGTGAATCCTGTTTCACACAGATATTACAAGTGTTCATATGAATAATATTCAATTAGTCGCTTGGTTTATTTTGAGGTATTGCAATCAGTTAACGTCAGCAGCGATTCAAATGCAAACAACATAAGTATAAACCACGGAGATGTTAAAAATTTGTTCTTTACAAGATTTTTACCAAGAAATAGAAACAAATGGGTATAAATGAAGGATTTGAATTTAAAAAAAATCTCATTACCAATCATTCACCATGAAATTTAAAGTTGATTATTTCAAAAGGTAAGTGGCCAACACATAGGCATTCTGAGCAGTTTATCTTCAAAAAGGCGCTCCTTCTATTTCATGTTGGTTAGAGTTGATTTTTATATTTTAAATAATACTTTTGGTCTTGATAGCATAGTCATACAATGACAGGGTATATTTTAATTAGTGATCACTGATCCTGTAATGTCACATTGCTCTGAACTGTAAATGTACATTTGGAATAAATGAGGAAGAAAAGGTTAGAAATTCACTTCGGGACGATGATGCACCAAAAGTACTTTTCATTTGGAGCTTTGTCTTCGGATGACAGCTGAGGACGAGGTCACTTTGAATGTAGCTGCCGAGTGGAAGATTTGACTATTCCTGGGCATAAAATCATTAATTTTGCAGAAAAGCCAGAAGCTGGTGGAAAATGATCAACTCAGACGCCATAAAGCTGTATCATCGTAAGAATGAATGGGCATTTGAGATTGCAGCCTGTCAGTTCAGATCTTTGTCAGGACTTTAACACCCTAGTTGCAAGAGAAATGGGAATTTGTAAAATGCTGCAAGAGTTGCACATTAATGGCACAACATTTTGAAACCTTAAGAGATGGAAGGCACAGTCAAGTAAACTAACAATTGTTAGGCTTAAGGGGTTGTGTAAGCAATTAGGAAAGGCAAGCAACATCTAATAATTTACAACTTTGTTTTATCATTTGTCTAACATTACAGGAATAAGATGCACAGTAATCTCTAAACATTAAAGCCTTTGGGGCAAAACACAGATTATAAAAAAATCAATCCTGATCTCAAAGTAGCAGATTTAAAAAGAACAGCAAACTAATGATCAGATAAATTTGTTATATTCTGTTTTAATAACATTTTAGCTAATTGTCTCCATTATCCTTAAATGCACTATCGCTGGTCCTAGGTTTAAATGGCATGTTGCAAGAGCACAGCTGTGTGGATGTTATAAATTTGGATCAAACTGAGGAAAAAAATCAGAGGAAATAGGAATTCTAGATGGTGAAAAGGAGGAGAGATGTCCTGTATCCACAAGGAGTGAGGAGGCCCTCCAGACACAGGCTCAGAAGTCAGTGTGAGCAGATTGTCGTGGAGGTTAATGCCTATAGCCCTGAGGATGCAATCCACAAAAAAATTCAATGACCTTAAATTCATCTGTGAATGTATCTTCAAATGACATGTCCTACCATATGCATTACTAACTTCACACATTACTCAATACACCACATCTCTATCAACATTCTCTATTCATCAGGACTTTTATAATATATTCATAGCTTTACCTCACTCTTATATACTTGTCACTTTTTCAAATCTCACACCAACATTTTACAGCATGCACAACCTGCCAGTTATTCAACCATGACAGCCATATTGCAGCACACTCACTGACACATTTCCACATCTCTCTTGTAGGACTAGGTGGTGCACTAGCAGAGGCAACAGACGCTAACCGGAAATGGAAAGATGTGCCTGTACATCGTAACCCCCCATTGAGAAGAACGTGCTGTTGGAGCACTCATTGTAGAAGCTGTGCCAGCAGCAGAGCTGAAACTGCCAAAAATGTTGGTATATTTAATCCTCCTTTTCACATCCAACCTTCCTGTCATCTCACTTTCTTTTCTGATTCATAAACTGCGGATCGTCGAAACATGCATCTCTTACTTTTCTTGTCCCTGCCCCCCACCTCGCCAAAACTAGATAAATAAGAGTTGTTACCTCACCAGGTGGTGGTAGAAAAACATAAGGTGGAAGAGCAACAAGGCAATGATGAAGAACATAACATGATTTCATATTTGTAGCTATCAGCTTGGATGCTGACAGTGTAATTCAGGGAATAACATGAGGCCTGATCCACAAATGGTGAGACGTTGGGTATGGGTGGCCTGTAGCCAAGGCAGGGGACAAATTGCAGAGAGAAAGCTTGCATGAGTCCTGCTACTGAAGACTGAGGACTTTAATATAACAGCCTATAGAAGAAGGCTGATGGATATGCACAATGCAATGCTTGATGCATTGGGCAGTCTCCCAGAAAAGCCTGTAGTCAATGTTAAGGAACATGGATTACAGCATTAGCCTGGCTCAGGCTTTATGCAGAACTTGGAGCTCACCCTTTTCAACACTGAAGTGGCAACGAACTTCCTATCAGCATACTTGTGGAAGTGGTTGCAGCTTCCATTGCAGCACAAGTGCAGATACCCAAAGTCTGCTCAGACTGCAGACGTGTGGTTATGAAGTAGAGTGTTCAAAAGGGTTTACAAGGTGTCACAACAGTCCAACAACCTGTCATTGATCTATTACTAGGATTGCTGAGGCACTGCCCCAGCGCAAGGCTGATCGCTCCATAGAATACAAACTTGCTGCCCTCTCTCAGGAAGACAACATTCCATCTCTCATCACCACTACTCGTCCAGCATTCTTTCTGTTGCCTGTCAGTCAGCCAGACCAGATTTCTGCCACCCATGCCAAGGTGGTGCAATCCACGGCCAAGCCTTCTAAGCCTCAGGTGCCCTGGCTATCTGCAGTCTCCTCCAGTAAAAATCAGTAGCCTTCCACCAGTTGTGCAGCAGCCACTGTGGTAGCACTGTTGGAGCAGTGAGGCAGGCAAAGGCACGTTAGGCACAAATGTGATTTGCCTTGCAATATGGCATGACTTCACTTATTAATTTGGCTTGAAATATTTACTTTGAGCTTTTATTTTTGCCTTTTGACCAAGTGGTTGCTGTGTTGGTTAGTGACAGTGGGATGCAAGGTTGGTATATGGGGAATTGATATTATGTTTACTTCATTTTGTACAAAAAATTGAAAGAAAGGAGCCCAATTATTACTCAGCATCTGGAATTATTTTAAGGTCATAAGAGCAAGCAGATATCAACCAGAATAATTCTTCTCCCATCATGATGCAGTGGTCTGTTTCAATGTGAGGTATGTCATTTTGTCAGTTTGTAATGAATGGGAAAAGGTTGATCAAATATTTTCATGTACATTGGGCCCAGCTTTACCATCAAGTTGCCTGTTTTCGGGTGTGAAAACTTGGTAAAGTCGGGCGTGAGGCGAGTAGCATTATCCACCTCCGCAGCCCGCTCCCCCTTTACCAAACGCCTAAAATGGCCATGATCGGGACCGCGCCCAAAACAGGCACGGCAGCAATTTAATTGCAATTGCATGCATTTTAATTAACTTAATGGACTGGATGCCCAAACTTACCGGCACTTCCCACTTTACCACCGTATTCGCCCATCCAGATTCGGCATGAAACAGACAGGGTCTGCAAAGGTCCGATTCGGGCGCTTCAGCTTCTGAGGAGGTAAGTTCAGAGCTTCCGGTGGCTCTCTGACTCAGATCGGTGGTGGGGAGGGCGGGGGGAGGGGGGAGGCAGGTCAGATGGCTCTCCGGTGCGGGGGGGGGGGGGGGGGGGGGGGGGGGGACGCGGGTCAGATGGCTCTCTGTTGGGGGGGAGGGAGGTGGGTCAGATGGCTCTCTGCTGGGGGGAGGGGAGGGAGGCGGATCAGATCGTTCTCTGGTGGGAGGGAGTGAGGCGGGTCAGATCGCTCTCTGGTGGAGGGGAGCAGGGAGGCGGATCAGATCGCTCTGGTGGGAGGGAGTGAGGCGGCTCAGATCGCTCTCTGGTGGGGAGGAGAAGGGAGGTGGGTCAGATGGCTCTCTGGTTGGAGGGAGTGAGGCGGGTCAGATCGATCTCTGGTGGAGGGGAGCAGGGAGGTGGGTCAGATGGCTCTCTGGTTGGAGGGAGTGAGGCGGCTCAGATCGCTCTCTGGTGGGGGCGAGAAGGGAGGTGGGTCAGATGGCTCTCTGGTTGGAGGGAGTGAGGTGGGTCAGATGGCTCTCTGGTAGAGGGGGAGGGGGTTTGCTGCCACTCTGCGTGTGATCGGTGGGGAGGAAGGGGGGCAGGGGGCTGCGATAGTGGGGTCTGGGGAGCGGGGGGGTGGGGGATAAGGGGCACAGTTATGTTGTGGGGGTGGGGCAATGTCTGTGGGCCCCAAGGGGGAGGCATTATCCGAGCCGGGCACAATGTGGCAGAGGAGCGTTTTTCTGTTTTGTTTTACTGCGCATACGCAGTTGAAAGCTCCGATCAGAGCTGCAGCGATTCGGGTGCAATAAGCCCCACCCACAGTTTTCTGCAGCGTGATTCAGAATCGCTGCTTTTTTTCAGGCAGCGTGCGTATGGGGCGCCTGAGAACAGGTCTAAAGATCGAATCTGAAACACTCCCAGATTCAGCACTTAGAATCAAAATGGTAAAATCGGGCCCATCGTGTCTCCCCAAAGTCTGCTTCCATCAGGGCGGCACAGTGGTTAGCACTGCTGCCTCACAGCGCCAGAGACTGGGGTTCGATGACTGGCCTTAGATGACTGGCTGGTGGAGTTTGCGCGCTCTCCCCGTGTCTGCGTGGGTTTCCTCTGGGTGCTCTAGTTTCCTCCCATGCTCCAAAGATGTGCGAGTTAGGTGGATTGGCCGTGCTAAATTGTCTCTTAGTGTCAGGGAGATTAGCAGGGTAAATAAATAGGGTTATGGGGATAGGGCCTGGGTGGGATTGTGGTCGGCGCAGACTCGATGGGCCCAATGGCCTCCTTCTGCACTGTAGGGATACTATGATCAGGGTCATTTTTTTGCATTGGCTCAAAACGTTTCACAGGTATAAACAGCCTTTAATTATCTTCCCTTACAGACTTTCTACCCTCTCTTTATAACTGGTAGTGGCAGTTTCAACTGGAATTTGAATAATTTATTCTGACAGATTCTAATTTACGTGAAAAATACAAGATGTTCAGTTTTCTCAGTGGTGCTAGTGGCAGCTTAGGGGAAAGGATCTTGCAACAAAAATGCATTTCCAAATGCTCTTTGAAAAATTAATTGTAAATCTGCAAGCAAAAATTGAAAGGCTCCTAAAAATATAGCTATTTTTGATTCCTCGTTTGTTCATTTACTGAGGCCAGATGTTACTGGATTGATAACAATCTTTGAACAAGTTATTTTGAAAATGAAAACAGGAAGGGCTAGTATTATATCACTCCTACGAACCAAACATGGAACTCAGAAGTATATTGAGTATTTGTGGTTGAGTTAGCAGTAATCAGGAATCAGTGAGAGTGCATCACACCCAGGACCTGCAAATGTCATAAAAATAGCTATGATGCACTTACCACCTGTTCCTGCTACAATTCTGTTCACCCCCAGTTTTTCAGACCTTCTGTTGGTTGTAAGAAGCACCCACACAAATTGGTCAGGACTCTCCTTATTGCATGTAAATTTTGTACCTGGTTTTACATTGAATTCACCCATCATGATTCACTAGTCTTATCAATCCTTCTGCTGTTTATTTCTCAACCTTTCAATCTCATTGAGTTGCGTGTACTATTCATTCACATGTTTCCCTCACTGCGACTTTGTCAGCTTGTAGTTTCAGCAACTTGTGATGCAATTTTTTTCAGAAAGCTTAAAGATGCACACACAAGCCTAAATACTATGCTACCGTAAAATCTGGACCATTATAGTTTACTGCTCTGATGTATTATTGCAGTTCCTTATTACAGTTTGTACCACTGCATCATAGCCGAGCGAGTAATGGCAGAATGGTTCCCTTCGCTTTCAACCTCTCAGGTTTTTTTAAAAAGAATTTGCTTGCCAATTCAGTGAGTGTTTAACTGTTTAGGTGCTGTGACTGTGAAATCCACGCACAGACAGACTTTCTTGTAAGTCTTAAAAGCAAAGGAAATGGTATTTATTGTACTTAATAACAGAGATTAAAAATCTAATTTTTAAAAACTGCTCCAACTCTCACACACATGCATTCAAGAGGTTCAACACACGCAAAGAAGTAATTAACAAAGAGGGAAGGTTTAAGATTCCCCCAACAAAGTCAATCATATGCAATTCTTGCAGATTGGAGACTTATGTTTGAGAGTGGATTTGGTGATCTTTCTGGATTCTGCATCAAGACGATTTAAAATATTGACCGATAATAATCTGTCTCTTCTCTTGGAGTCAGCAGCTGCTTGGTTTATGTTAAAGATACTGCCAATGAGGTTTGGTCGGAACACA
The DNA here is from genome assembly GCF_964213995.1 of Mustelus asterias. Classification (NCBI taxonomy): domain Eukaryota; kingdom Metazoa; phylum Chordata; class Chondrichthyes; order Carcharhiniformes; family Triakidae; genus Mustelus; species Mustelus asterias. The sequence goes on from NC_135805.1 coordinate 67,431,480, forward strand.
GGCAGGTCACACTTGCAGAATAGCTGAAGAGAGAAAAAAGACCAATGAGTTTTCTTCTTGCCAATACCCGCATCATTTGGTCACGCCAACTGGATCTTCTGGTCCCACCAATGGCGCACCCCCATCATGGGTTTCCTGGCGGCGAGGGGTGGTCAATGGGAAATCCCAATGACAGCAGCGGGACCAGAAGATCCCACGCCATCCTGTTGGCGAATGGCCGCGAGAAACACACCACAGGAAGTCCAGAGAAACCCCCCCTTCTCCCCATCATCTCTCTGCACTGAGATGGAAAAGCTGTTTCTTCAAACACAAACTATCAGCTTGTTTAGCACATGGACTCCATGCACAAAATGTCCAGTTTTCTTGCAGAATATACTTGCAGAAAGTAATTTATGCCATTGTTTTGGCATTAAAAGCAATGTTGCTTATTAATAAAATTATATAAATTCCATTCACAAACCCCCACAAACTTTTAAGAGTGATACTTTATTTTTAGACCAAGTAGTTAAATGATGCAAAATCAAATTTGAAAGCATTTTGCAATGGTTCAATGGTTTGTAGTGAATCGAAGACATGACTAGGGGAGACTCCTTCTCAACTTCGCTTCATTGTCCAAGAGGTTGAGTGTGAAGGCCTGGTCCACACCCAGCTGAATGCATATGTTAAGTCTAGATGCTTTGGCAGGAGATGGGTCTTTCATGCATGTTAATCATAGAATCATAGAAATCCTACAGCACAGAAAGAGGCCATTCGGCCCATCGAGTCTGCACCGACCACAATCTCACCCAGGCCCTCCCCCATATTCCTACATATTTACCCACTAATCCCTCTAACCTACGCATCTCAGGACACTAAGGGGCAATTTTAGCATGGCGAATCAACCTAACCCGCACATCTTTGGACTGTGGGAGGAAACCGGAGCACCCGGAGGAAACCCATGCAGACACGAGGAGAATGTGCAAACTCCACACAGACAGTGACCCAAGCCGGGAATCGAACCCAGGTCCCTGGAGCTGTGAAGCAGCAGTGCTAACCACTGTGCTACCGTGCCGTTGATTGTCTCTGCTGGGCTACTTCTAGATAGCCCCTCGCTGGTCTGATAGTTCTGTAAATGACAAGTTGTAGTTTAATATAGATGCTTGGCCATCTTAGGAGCTGCTGTTTAAGTAACTTAAAATGTTGTTCAATCTTTTTAAAATGTATTCTGTGGCTTCAGCCCATTCAATACACCAAATCAAGAAAGATGATGCAGTGAATCACAGAATGCTTTCAGCACAGAGTCAGCCATTTGGCCCATCACATCTATGTGGACTCTTTACAGTAACTCACCAAGCCCCACTCACCCACCTTTTCTTCATGGCCCCAGCAGCAGAGGAGGCCATTTGGCCTGTCATGTCTGTGCTGGTTCTCTACTACAGTAACTCACCTGGCTCCATTCACTCACATTTTCTCCACAGCCCCAGCAGTAAATCCTTTCTCCCCAGATAATTATCCAGCTCTCTTTCGAAAGCTTTGACTGAGTCTTCCTCCATCACACTCTTAGCCAGTGAATCCCAGATCCAAACCACTGCATAAAAGGTTTTTCCTCATTGAACCATTGTTTCTTTTGCCGACCACTATAAATCCTCATTCTTCCTGCCCTATCTACTTTGTCCAGACCCCTTATGATCTTGAACACCTCGATCAAATCTCCTATCAACCTTTGCCTTTCCAAGGAGAAGAGCCTAAACCTCTCCAATCCATCCACAATAATGAAGTTCTTCATGTCTGGAGCCATTCTTACGTAGAATCCCTACAATGCAGAAAGAGACCATTCGGCCCATTGAGCCTCCAGCGGCAACCATCCCACCCAGGCCCTATCCCTGTAACCCCACAGATTTACCCTGCTAATCCTTCTGACACTAAGGGGCAATTTAGCATGGGGTCAATCAACCTAACCTGTACATTTTGGACTGTGGGAGGAAACTGGAGGAAGCGGAGGAAATCCACGCAGACACGGGGAGAATGTGCAAATCCACATAGACGGTCACCCGAGGCCAGAATTGAACCTGGGTCCCTGGCACTATGAGGCACCGGTGCTAACCACTGTGCCACTATGCCGCCCAAAATATTCACTTTTAAGACTCTTGCAATTTAAGATGAATAATCCTCTGAGATCACCACTCTCCTTTTGACACAAAGGATTCAAACATAAGTATTTTGCCTTTCCCACTTTGATCTGGAGGCTTTTCCTGTATTGTTGGTTGCCAAATATTGCTGTGACATACATATATTTATCCAAATTGACTCTTACATTATTTATTTTCTTTCTGATGACATGTTAGCCTCCCTACTCACTGTCAGATCGCCCTTGAATTCTCCATTTTGCAAAATTCCTGAATTAAACAAAACTTTTCTTCATAAATTGTTTATGCAGTTTAAAAATTTTAAAAAAGCAAGAGATGTGATTTAGTTTCAGAGAGCACCAAGGATTCATTACCCAACTGTGTTATGCAGAAACCAATTTGATTTAATTAGACATATTCTGCGGTATTAATGTCTCAGCTATATTGCAGCTTATTGACGAAACTATTTTGAATGATCCAATAAAATAAACTGCAATAAAATGGTATCCTTTTAACTTTTATTTATTATTGAATTTATCAAGGCTGAAAGGACTTTATACTGCTTCACAAAGAATTTATAGACTTGAGTCCAACATGCATAAATATCAGTTTTGTCATTGAATACTTGTACAGATTTGTCTGCGACGAGGAAGCAGAGTGATGGTTTTGAGTTAATTGCACAAACATAATCTGATCGTAAGAAAGAAATTGCCATTCACAGCAAGATAGGACTTCTTGAAAATATCAAACTGGCTACCCAAATTATTTTTTTTAAATGCAGACTTTGCAACAAGGATGGCACAGTGACACAGTGATTAGCACTGCTGCCTCACAGCACCAGGGACCCAGGTTCAATTCCCGGCTTGGGTCACTATGTGGAGTCTGCACGATCTCCCCGTGTCTGCGTGGGTTTCCTCCGGGTGCTCTGGTTTCCTCCCACAGTCCAAAGATGTGCACGTTAGGCGGATTGGCCATGCTAAATTCTCCCTCAGTGTACCCGAACAGGTGCCGAAGTGTGGCGATAGGGGGACTTTCAATGTAACTTCATTGCTGTGTTAATGTAAGACTACTTGTGACTAATAAATAAAATAAAAACTAATAATGTTAAATCCTCTACCTTTCACACATTCTGATGAAAGATAATTGACAGAAATGTTTGTTCTGTTTCTCTCGCCCCAGATGCTGCCTGACCTGCTGAGTATTTCTAGCTTATTTTTTGAACTAATTAATGTCCTGATTTAAATTATGGTCAGATTAAATTAAATATTTACTCGTAACAACCCCTTCAAGCAATGTCCTGCTCCTTCGCATTTACTGTGACATCACTGTTTCAAATTCCCTCGGTGTTTGTATTAGACACTGTCAATTCCCAGTACATTTATAACAGATTCTGCAAAGCATTAGCCAAAATATAGAATATAAAAACAGGAAGGTTATACTACTTAACTACTTAAAACACAAGATAAGACACAGGTAGAGTAACGTGTACAGTTCTGGTCACTGCATTATAGGAAGGATATAACCACACGAAAGAGGAGATTTATGAGGATGATGCAAAGACTAAAGGGTTTTAGCTTTGAGGAAAGATTGATAGGTTGAGATTGTTTTTCCCTGGAACAGAGGAGATTTAATTGAGGGGAATATAATTATGAGGGCCTGGTTAGAGTGGATAGAAAAGTGCCCATTTCCATTAACAGCATAGTCAATAATCAGAGTTAAAGACTTTGGCAAAAAGGTCAGAAGGGATTTGAAGAGATTTATTTTCACCCAGAGGATGGTAGGAGTCTGAAGCGTACTACTAAAATCTGCCAATTACTGCAAGCACAACTCTGTCCTCAGAACCAGGCAAGGATTTTATTTATCAGTGGCTAGAAAGGTGACCATAGCTATGAACTTTTCTCTGTCTGAATTTTTCTCGGTTGGTGTTGGAGATATTCGCAATATCTCACAGTTCTCAATGCACTGTTGCATATGGATTCACTGATGCTCTCTATTCAAAAAGAGACCATTTCATTTCATTCCCACATTTGCCAGCGAGAAGCAGGAGGGCTGAGCTTGAAGGTTTGAAAGAAATGCAGTCTCCCCCACAATGAATGGTGCCATTGATTCTGTGCACATTGTTTTGCAAACACTGCATGTCAACTCTGCCATGTACTGGAACCAAAAGAGATTCCACTCCCTCATCCTGTATCTAGTAGGTGACAACAGGCAGCAAATTATGTTGATCAATGGCCGATATCCTGGTGTAGTCACAATTCATTAATTCTCCAACAGTCTTCTGTCCAACTGTATTTCAACAACTACAGGAAGCCAAAAATTGACTGCTGGGTGAAAAAGTCACTGATGACATAGCTCATGATTCGTATGTGCACAGCCTGCACACCATGAGAGACAGGCTGACACAGCTGAGTCCTCTGCAGCAGAACATGTGCAATCTCATCCTCTGGTGAGCTGGTATTGTAAAATCCTTGGCCCTGCTCTGGCTGCAGCACACTTGTGCCCACTGTCTCTGTGTCCTTTTCAATATCGCACATTGTGCCCAGTGTCTCTTTGTCCATGCTCAGATTCTCACCACACGCTGATCCCACCTCTATGATAAATTATGCTCAGTGTCAGAATCTGAACTGGTGTCTTTATGTTTAAAATTGAATGATAATCTATCTTCATCTTTACTGACTTTTGCACTTCCTCATTTCCTGGGCAGCTCACAGTTCTTGAATGTCTGAAAGGGAAAAGGGCTAGGATGTAATGAAGTAGAGCAGAGAAAGTAAGAAGAGCAAGCTTATATCATCTGCAGCTTTCAACATCAGATTGCTCCTATTTACTTCCCTTGCATGGGAACTCCACATTTTCCATACACACTTCTGAAACGTACCTGGCCCTGGAACCCTTCCCAGTAGTGTAGAAGTGTCTTGGAAACTGTGGTGAACCATCGGTGGTTCCCACTGGATAGTGCTGAGCCAGGGGCTGGCCAGTACTACAAGGATGTACATATGTTACTGTTGGGTTGTGCTATTGTTGCTGTTGGGGTTAGGGTGGGGTTGTTATACCTTTGTACTTTAGCGTTGTGGCACATCCCAGTCGGGCTCCGCCTCCTGGGAGAGGTATAAGAGTCCCTGCTCTGGCCAGGACCCCTTCAGTCTGGGATAGTGTATATAAGTTCTGGTAGCTTCGTTAACAGTAAATAAAAGCCTTTCATTTACTGAGCTTCAAGCCTCGTGTCTGAATAGCGCATCAGAAACCAAACTACATCCCTTTGGTACAGCACTAACTGCTATATACCAGTAATTGTAAATGTCCCAAAGCCACTTGGACAAGCAACACAAAGAAGATGAGTATGCAAATTTTATGGATGGGGGTGCAGGGTGACAGATAAGTGGGTCAGGAGGTAGAGTGGGTCAGGGAGCTGTCAAGTGTGGGAATTAGGGTGGGTTGGTGGTGGCGGGGGTTAGGGTGGGACAGAGGTGCAGTCAGGGGTGGGTGGTTGTTGGGAGTGTGGAGTGTTGGCACGGGGCAATTGGATTGTCAGGATGTATAGTTGGGGGTATTGGGGGATGGAGGTAGTTGGGTAGGTGAGGTAATTGGGTGAGGGGGTTTAAGGGATAGTAGGAAGCTCAGAGGGCCGTCCAGGGTGTCCAGTGGGGAGTCAGTAGCATAGTTACACAGGAGTCAGAACTGGTTTTAATCCATCTAACTTTTCCTGGGTAACTAATCTACTAAGAGAGTCAGAACTATCAGAAATCTCCAACTCTAATGCAGAGTTTCAGAGGGTTGAAACCTTGTGGACAATTCCCATGTAGTCATTGCATGGGAACTTCTGAGGGGTCCTCCCAGCACATCTTCTATAACTCTCTGCAAGCCAAAACATCTGGGCCATTATAATGAGCAGCTAGCAGGAAGCTGGTATGCTGCCTGCATTATATTGGACAGGAGTGGGCAAACCATATAGCACATCCCCACCCCTGTTTTTGGTGGCTATCCAATTTAAAACCCACAGAATCTTACAGCGCTCAAGGAGGACTTTTGACCCACTTTGCATTTGTGGCTCTTTGAAATAATTACATGTGCATATGACACTGGATTTAAAAGGATTAGTCTAAGGTCTTTGTTTTAACAAGGCAGAGATCAATACTTATCAGGATACAGGCTGGCCAGGTCGGTGCTTGATCATGATACTGTTATCACATAATGTAATTAAGAATACACGGATAGAAAGTGTATTGCCAGCAAAGGAGTCTCACTACTCCACCATTGTTCTTGTTTAATATTATAATATTGTGAATTGGTATTATTACAATAATAATGAAAGACTGTCAATTTAATATCATTGGAGTAGGAAGAAAGAGGAAATAAAGCTACAGATAAGCAGAATTCTTAGTATCACAAGGGATTTTAAGTGTAAAATGAAATCTTAAAAGCACAGCCAGACCTGACAGTCTGACCCAGTCTTGCACACAGTTCAGGTTCTTCAGACCTCATCCTGCCTTGGTCCTGCCATGCCCTTTCTGGGCGTGAAATGGTTCACATCACTTGGAACGGGCTGGGAAGATTGCAAACCACTTTGTGTCGGATGCAAATTGGATTTTTAGCTTCACACACTAGTTTGCCAGCTCACCGCGCTGATTGCCGGGTATGGTAAGGTGGTAAAATCATGCCCAGCAAGTCAGAAAGATAAAAAGCAAAGTTTCAAAATAACAGTAATAGTAGGAAAAGAAAGCTAAACATTTAACAAATGAACATTCTGTTCAGCCCCCTCCTCAGCTGATCAGACCAAGGCGCAAAGTGCTATTTCCAAAAACATGGATAACATGTTAACAAAGATAGCTTCTTGAGACATTTATTTTAAAATTTAAAGATGTTGTAAGCCCACCTTAGTGAATTATTGGAAATAGCCAGTAGATCTATAACTTGTCAATAATTAAATAAGAACGAGCCCATTGGTTTTAGTTAATTACACAAGTTGTCTTAATCTTGGGACAATGGCTTATCTTAAGCTACATCTCTTATCTTGAGTTAGCCTAATGTCAAAGAATAATTGGTTAACATAATTGTCTATCAATTTCTAATTGTGACAACTTGAATAAAGCCCTATTCATTTATCCAGTCGAGGCCAACAATGGTCTCAAATTCCATTTTGCCCAGTCTGCCTGGGAAGGCAACATTTTACAATTCTCATTAGTTAATACTAGTACTCTTAAAATCAAGCGTTAAGTCTTTATAATTATAAAATATTTATAAAAATTTGTGTTACAGGTTATGTTACCAGGCTTACTAATATATCTATTGATTAATTGCTTGTTCTTTAATTGTCTCACAATTACAGCTGTCTATTTAACTGATCTGGCTGGTTTCCAATAATGCAGTAACCTGCTTTACTTCTTGACATGGCTTCTTATCTCAGTATCAGCACAAAATGGTTTCCGACCATGTTAATTTTATTATACTAAATAACATATTGGTTATGACTACGAAATGATTATCACACCAAAACGACTGATTTTGAAAATACCAACACAGTCCCATCAGCTGTTTCACTATTGATCTTCCCTCTGTCATAAGATGATTTCAGTGTTCAGTTTCATTCACAACACCTGGCATCCTAAAACAAGTCCTTGACAACATTCTGGCTTGGCAGACACTGCACATGTCAAGTCGTATTCATGTCACATAAATGCTATGCAAATATTTCCTTCCATAGAAAATAGCCTGATACCTCCTTGACCTTCAAAACCTAGCCAGGTTTTGGGGCAGGCAGTGGCATAGTGGTATTTTTCACTGGACTAGAAATCCAGGGACCCAGGGTAATGCTCTGGAGACCCAGGTTCAAATCCCATCCTGGCAAATGGTGAAATTTGAATTCAATAAAAATCTGGAATCAAATGTCCAATGATCCGGTTCACTAATGTCTCCAGAGGAGGAAATCTGCTTTGCTTACCTGGTCTGGCCTGCACGTCACTCCAGATCCACAGCAATGTGGTTGACTCTTAAATACTCCTGAAATACACTCAAGGACAATTAGGGATGGGCACTAAATGCTGTCCCAGCCAGCGATCCCAGCAACACCTACATCCCCTGAAAATATATTGTTCAGGTAACATTTATATGAACACACTGAAGTGTGTACCACTAATATAATGACTCAGATCTAATTTTCTCCCCTTCTGATCTCTCAGGTAAATTCACTGGTTTTCTCAGCAGGAAATCAAACCTAAAAGCAGCACAGGTTGGTGAGTCAGTGCCTTTGTTTTCTCAACCTATTTCTGACCTTATAGTGCAACTCCCCATGGGGAACATTTAGTGAATATGTCTCTGTTGTTTTGCTTATTTGCACATGCAATATACTTCCACATAGACATTGGATATAATAACATAATCATTGACAAATTACTTATGCGCATCTTGACAATTACAAATTAACTCTTGTGAGAAAGTAGATGCAGCCGTTAAATAGAACACAGGTCGGGATTCTCTGACCTTGTCTGCAGCTGGGATTACCCAGTCCTGCTGAAGTGAATCGAGATTTGGCTGAGTGCCAAATTCTGTGTTCTTGCTAGCAGTGGTAGCAGGGTGTGACCAGATAATTGAGTTGACACTGTTTTATTCTAGAAGCTAATGATGTGGTTCACTAATGTCTAGAGTTGAGTATAGGGCTAACGGGAGGACTTTGAATAGTGTGGAGGAGCAGAGGGATCTAGGTGTATGTGTGCATAGATCCCTGAAAGTTGGGAATCAAGTAGATAAGGTTGTTAAGAAGGCATATGGTGTCTTGGCGTTTATTGGTAGGGGGATTGAATTTAGGAGTCGTAGCGTTATGTTGCAACTGTACACAACTCTGGTGCGGCCGCACTTGGAGTACTGTGTGCAGTTCTGGTCCCCACATTACAGGAAGGATGTGGAGGCTTTGGAGAGGGTGCAGAGGAGGTTTACCAGGATGTTGCCTGGTATGGAGGGGAGATCCTATGAGGAGAGGCTGAGGGATTTGGGATTGTTTTCGCTGGAAAGGCGGCGGCTAAGAGGGGATCTTATTGAAACATATAAGATGATTAGAGGTTTAGATAGGGTGGATAGTGATAGCCTTTTTCCTCTGATGGAGAAATCCAGCACGAGGGGGCATGGCTTTAAATTGAGGGGGGGTAGTTATAGAACCGATGTCAGGGGTAGGTTCTTTACCCAGAGGGTGGTGAGGGATTGGAATGCCCTGCCAGCATCAGTAGTAAATGCGCCTAGTTTGGGGGCGTTTAAGAGATCCGTAGATAGGTTCATGGACGAAAAGAAATTGGTTTAGGTTGGAGGGTCACAGTTTTTTTTTAACTGGTCGGTGCAACATCGTGGGCCGAAGGGCCTGTTCTGCGCTGTAATGTTCTATGTTCTATGTTCTAGAGGGGAGGAAATCTACTGTGCTTACCTAGTCTGGCCTACATGTCACTCCAGATCCACAGCCATGTGGTTGACTCTTAAATACTCCTGAAATAAACTCAGGGCAGCATGGTGGCACAGTGGTTAGCACTGCTGCCTCACAGCACCAGGGACCCAGGTTCGATTCCCGGCTTGAGTCACTGTGCAGAGTCTGCACGTTCTCCCCGTGTCTGTGTGGGTTTCCTCCGGGTGCTCCGGTTTCCTCTCACAATCTGAAAGGCGTGCTGGTTAGGTGCATTGGCCGTACTAAATTCTCCCTCAGTGTACCTTAACAGGCACCGGAATGTGGCAACTAGGGGAGTTTCACAGTAACTTCATTGCGGTGTTAATGTAAACCTACTTGTAACACTAATAAATAAACTTAAACTTAAGCTGTGCTGAAATCAGATCAAGTCTGAATGATTCCTTGGGTGGAATTTTCCCATGTCAGGAATGTTCATTAGAACTGCCTGTCTCCCGTCTGACTTTCCAATCTTGCTTCCTACCAGTGTAAAATTACACTGGTCTAAAACCTGATTCACAGAGTGTCGTACATAAGGCAGTCTCAGTCCACAAGAGACTTTGAGGTGAGTACAACAAAGCCACTGACTTGCTGTGGGGGCCAGTGGATATCAATGCCACCTGGGCCCAAATGACCATGTTTGAACAGTTTCAGTAAGAAGTCTCACAACACCAGGTTAAAGTCCAACAGGTTTATTTGGTAGCAAATACCATAAGCTTTCGGAGCAATGCTCCTTCGTCAGATAGAGTGGTTATCTGTTCTCCAACAGTGCACAGACACAGAAATCAAGTTACAGAATACTAATTAGAATGCAAATCTCTACAGCCAGCCAGGTCTTAAAAGGTACAGATAGTGTGGGTGAAGGGAACATTAAACACAGGTTAAAGAGATGTGTATTGTCTCCAGACAGAACAGCTAGTGAGATTATGCAAGACCAGGGGCAAGCTGTGGGGGTTACTGATAATGTGACATAAATCTCCACATCATGAACAGTTTCAAACATGCTTGTCATGGGTGGAGCCTAACTTTACTGGCAGAAATGGGTCAAATTCAGGTTGGATGCTTAATTTAAGCCCGATTCAATTTTACACTTTGTTGAAGCTAGAATTGGGACTTAGATCTAAGATCTATAATAAAGGTCCCACAGGATTAATGAGTGTGAAGAATTGAAACTTTACACTCATGCAGTCGGGGTTATTTGTCTGACATCAAGATTAAGGTTCGGTGATGGTGTAAACTGTGATTCTGTGTGGCTTGACATGGTTTTCCTTTGGGAATGGAGGTAATTAGTTTCTAACAGTAGCTTCTAATGTAAGAACTGTGTTGGTGAGGCTGTTGACAGAACACAAAAGAAGGATGTTAACTAGGGGTGGAACCAATTAAAGCAGGCCATATTGTGCTTTCTGTTACTTAAGCAGCATCCAGATCTATCATCGGTAAGTCTAACAGCTCACGATACCTAACAGGAGTGCAGCAACATAATTGTTTCTACTATTTTGGCTGCCAATACCCTGTTAAAACAAAAGGAGATGCAGAATTCATAGAAAAGCCGGGCCTATGATTTGCTCCTAGTGTAAAACTTCAGGGAAAAATGTATCATGAGCTAACTGGTGGGAAAATCTGATAAATATTTTATGAACTCCCATTGAGATGCATTATCATTTTAAGGTGATTTCCTGCCTCTCATAAAATGCTGGAGTGATAATAAAAAAAAACAGAGAGAAAAAAACCTTAAGGGCTTGTTAACTGTTAACATCTGGAATGCATTCCATGGTCTTTTTTTGCACAGGAATCATTTTTTTTTGCCAGAGTGGTTCTCATTTGAAGAGAATGATACATTTGTTCAATTTAACATATCATTGATTTACTCTTCAAGTCTTAGGACTAAACTTCACCAAATGATGATGCCGAGCCTGAACTTGACAGCAGTGGGACCAGCTCAGCAATCTTCCCGGATGTGACCTCTATTAGCCGCTTCCAGATTTGCCGTCCTATTAACAAGGTGTGCAGGATATAGCTGTGTCTTGCTTTTGAGGCAGCCTCAGACAGACAGAGTGAAAAAAATTAAAATCAGAGGAGCCAGACAAGCAGCCCCTCCAGATGATCGATTGGGACCATGGAGGGGGTCTTACCTCCCCATGACTCCCTTTTGGAGCGTGGAGCCTCCAGCTCTGTTCATTCACACACCCCCCCCCACCGGACGGCCACCAGGAGGACACCACTACACGGGAGAAGGGAAGGGGGCGGGGGGGCATAGGGAGGGCTGGGCCACCACCAGCAAAATACTGTCAAGCTGGGGAGGTTGCCCTTAATAGGACCTTTAATTATTTAAATTGGTTGCCTGCCACAGGCAATGGATCGCTATGTCCAGTTCTGCTGCTGGGAAACTTCTCCAGCAGTGGGACTGTGTTGGGGAACCATGCTTATGCAGTTGCACATTATTTTCCTGGCACCACCCTGCTTCCCAGCCCATCACCTCTGGGTGGGAAATCCAGCCCTACACAGTGTGAGCCAGGCTGGCTGATCTGAGTGATCATCCCATTGGTATCTTAGTTCTGACCCCTGCTATCACACCTGACTCTCATTATCAATCGCCGCCTCCATTGTCAAACCATCATGTTCGTTCAATCTGCATCTTCATGTGAAATGCACGTGGTGCTTGGGTATTTTATTTGTAGGGCAAACTTGTGAATCAGGTATGTGCATAGTAAACTTCTACCTTGAGGTACGACTAATTCAATCATTTCATCTGCACAAAGACACTGACTGGTCAAATTTACAGCTCCTAATATGCTCATAGGAAAGTTCTGGCAATATAAGACTGCCAGAGTGGAGTAAGTTTGCTATCTGTCTGAATAAAGAGGAAAATAAGTTGAGGGGTTGGGTGTTGGCTGTTCCCTTTGGTTATGCAAGGGCATAGATCTGCCCCAGGCAGAGAATTTCAGTGTCCATTACCAAGAATGACTCAATTGCACCGTTATTGACTTGGCTATGAGCCAAGGGACAGCTTAGGTCTGTGTCAAAAGCAACTCAAGAGAAAAAATGACTCAGCCTTATCCTCAATGATCTACTTGTCACAAAATAGATCTTTTCATGATAGTGTTGGTAGGACTCATCGAATCAGTGAATGACGTCAGGACAGAAAGAAGTTAATCAAATGTCATGCCCATGCCAGCTCTGAAAAGCCAATTCACCTAGTCCAACTCACCCTGTAACCCTGAAAATTCTTTTGCTTCAGGTAGTTAGCAACTTCTCTACTGGAGGTCATGATTGAAACTGCCTCCACACACTCGCAGACAGAGCATTCCAAATCCTAAACATATGCTACATTAAAAAAACTTTCCTCATGGTAAAGTTGCTTCTATTGCCAATTGGTGGCTTTTGGTTGTCGATCTAACAGGAACAGTTTCTTCCTATCTAGACTGTGCAGGCCTCTTCTAATTTTCAATACCTCGATGAAACATTTTCCAACATGACCAAGGCCCGGGTGGGATTGTGGTCGGTGCAGTGGGCCAAATGGCCTCTTTCTGTACTGTAGGGTTTCTATGATTTCTATGATCCTAAGGCACAATTCCTTATGGAGAGGAAGTAACCTTTGTGTGATGCCAGTGACTGAAAATGACAATCTTGAACGAGAGAGAATCTAAACATCTCCCTTGGCTTTTAATGGCATTGCCATCACCAAATCCCACACCATCAACAAACTGATGGATCACCATTGAAAAGAACCTTAACTGGACCAGCCACAAAAGTACCATGATCACAAGAACAAACCAGAGGCTGGATGTTCTGTAGCAAACAACTCTCCTCCTAATTTTCCAAAGCCTGTTTGCCATCTGCAATGCACAAGTCAGGATTGTAATGCAATACTCCATTTTTTTAAAAATTAATTTTTTACGGGCTGCGGACATTGCTGGCTAGGCCAATATTTATTGTTCACCCCCAGTTGTCATTGAGAAGGGATGTGTAGCTCCAACAAAATTCAAGAAACCCAACCACCAAGAACAAATCATCATCTTACTCACCTTTTTTAACGTTCACTCCTTCCACAACTGATGCACCATGTCGGCAGCACTTACCATCTGCAAAATACAATGCAGCAATGCACTAAGGTTTCTTCAATAGAATTTCTCAAATCAGCAATCTCTACTCCCCAGTAGGCCAAGGGCAGAAAGTGCTTGGAAACACCACCACCTCCAATTATCTTCAAATCGCACATCATCTTAATTTGGAATTAAATTACCATTCCCTCACTGTCAGTCCATGAAAAACTGGAACTCCCTCCCTAACAATACTCCAGGCGTACACCTACACAAGATGGACTGTATTGGTTCAAGAGAGCATCTCACCTCCACCACCTCAAAGGCAATTAGAGATAGACAATAACTGCTTGCCCAGTAAACAATGCTACATACTGTGAATGATTGAATACATTAAAAAATCCTTCATTGGGTATCAAGATTGATGGGATGCCATGGAAAGCTAGCAGTTGGATTTGTGCTGAATCTCTGCTCTGATTAGAGGATCAAGGAGGTGTTTGGGAGCAACCTGAGGAGTATACCAACAGCAGAGATGGAATTATTTTTCTATCTCTGGGACCTTTGCCTAGTACAGGAAGTGGTGATCCAACGGCAGTGTCTAAAACATCCAGTCAAAGTGTGCCAACCTTCAAAGGGATACTTAGTCAGTGGTATCCGGAATTCACTAAGGACAAGAAGCAAACACTAAATACAGGAATAAAAAAATATTCAATTGATGTCAAAACAGCTCAGAGTGAATTGAAAGAGATCCAGAGGTCCTATAAAGCTAGATGCTGATCTGTCCAATCAATAGAAAATAACAAACAACAATGTCTCTAAGGTGCTAATACCACAAAGAACAGCAGAATGCAAATCAGATTGTATCCTCAGTATTGTGTCCAATTCTGGTTATCAAGGCACATGACACATTTGAAAACTGTGGACTTCATTCAGAGATCAGCTAAAAGACTAATCCCTGGTTTTGGAGGTCTTAAAGAATAAACATTAAAACAACTCAGACTTTCAGTCTCAAAAAGATGTGGCTGACATGTGATCCCACAGTTGGCCTTGATGCACTTGTTTTCTGAGTGACAAATGAGGGGGATAAAAAAGTCCAATTTAGGGAGCGCAGGAAACGGGAGCGCAGGAAACGGGAGGGAAATGGCGCCATTTTGGTTCAAACACTTCCCGGGAGTCTCTGGTATTAGCCTAAAACAGGAGTTCAGCCCTCCAAATAATTTAATGCTTGTTTTTCAGGTTATTTCCTGAATTTCATCTACCCTAAATGTTGGACCTGCTCCAATCAGGATGATTTGATCTACATGTGTTTTGACCAATATTTAAAAGAACAGCTGGTGGTAAATTTATGATAGATATTCTGAAGCCCACCACATAGAGTGATGCACATCTGGGGTAAGGTTTTCTTCTTTTCCACTTGGGTATTGAATAATCAACTGCATGGAGCTCATTAAAGAAAAATGAGATCATACACCTATGATGGAATATATATACTGATAATATAAGCTTGTTATCTGCATAACTTGTCAGTTGTAAAACACGGTGCAAAAGTGTTGGATTGTTTTGAAATGTACAATGAAGTGTTGACTTATTTCAAACATGTTTGGCAGTTGTTCTGTTTCCCTGATTTTTCTGACAGACATGTACTCCCTAGCATTGGGAATAATCTAATGCAGTACTGTGGTCCCTGCTAAATTGATTTTGTCTGGAAGCGCATTCTCCATAATCCAGTGTTAGAGACACGTGCAATAAATGAAATATTCATGACAGCACGCATTTTGATTTTTGAAGTAATTAATTCCATTTATACTAAAAAAAATAACTTAAAGGCATTTTTGAGGTACCTCTTTATTTAAGGCAGCTATAATGTGGTTTTACAGTCTGCTTAAGTAATTGCATCGTTTTTATGTCATTGGTAAAAGCTGGCACTAACTCAGAGTACAATGCAGATTGATTGATACGGCTTCTTAAACCTTTAATATTGTTGATTAAAAGAAAACCAACAATGGTTGCTACCTAAAAAAAGACTAATGCCATCTTTAAATTCATCATCAATGTGTAATAGTATGCAAGATGTATTTTATTATCATAACCTAAGAAATTCGAGCAATAGATCTCTCTAATGCATCAATCTGATTTTACAAGGCTGACAATATCGCAAATCAGCTGCTCTCAAAAAATGCAAAGAGTTTTGTATTATCTTCAATGGGAATATATTAATAATCATTTGGAGAAGCCAGCACAGATTGCAAAAGGTGCCTCCGCGGCATATAATTGGACTTAAAGATGATTAAACATGTGCAAGAATGACAAAAGAAATATAACCCACTGTTAGCATTCTTGTCAATAGCAATAAGTAACCTGCACTCTGTTAATGAGAGGAGATTTTAGCATTTACACTGAGCAGGCAAAATGGCTGCCCAGATGCAATAGGATGTCGCAGGTAATGCTGTCAGAGATATTTGTTGTTAATTCAAAATAAATCACCTTTCGTGTCATACAGATTACTCACTGAATACTTTTAGGTGAAATATTTTTATTTAATTGAAGCTATTGTTAAGATTCACTTCATACAAATGGCAACTTCAATTAAAGATGACAGTGGGCCCCACATATTCAAAAACCCATCAATCCCCACTGCTCTTAAATTGTAGTCAGATGACATGGTTCTTAATATAAGTAAATCAAAATTCACAGTACTGATGGGAAAATTAATTAGAAATACATTACCAGAACTGTTTCTAATAGATACTCCTATTTGCATCTCTTCTATTCTAAACTTGACAAATATATGCATCATTTATATTTGAGTGAATGTGACCACATCAGCCAACATAGTACTTAGAATCCCTACAGTGCAGAAGGAGACCTTTTGGCCCGTTGAGTCGGCACCGACCACAATTCACCCAGGCTCTATCTCCACATATTTACCCTGCTAGTCCCCCTGACATTATGAGGCAATTTACTGTGGCCAATCAACCTAACCTGTACATATTTGGACTGTGGGAGGAAACCGGAGCACCCAGAGAAAACCCATGAAGACACGGGGAGAACTGCAAACTCCACACAGACAGCCACCCGAGGCCAGAATTGAACCCAGGTCCCTGGCGCTGTGAGGCAACAGTGCTGACCACTGTGCCACTGTGCTTGTTATCTGATGGAAAATGGTTTTTGAGGAAACTAGTCCCTGGGATTTATGCTTGTTTCAAATGCCTTATCACATAACTTTCTCCCTAAAAATGTCTAAACGTACAAATGATATGATTTGGAAAGTATCTGTTAGTTCAGTTTGCTGATGATGCCCAGTGGTTTGGCCAGTTGCAGCAATAAACTTACACTATTTATAGGCATTTAATTTAATTGTTTCATTGAACACTGAAAATAAGTAGCCTGGGAAAGAGTGGGGTTTTATATGCAACATAATAATTAGCAAGACATCTTTCTTCAGTTTTATTTCCTTCAGTAAATGGCATTACTTGGAGCAGAAATAAGACTAATTAAAATGAATCTAAATAAAGTTGTATTCATAGTGACACTGCTTTAGTTCAAATGGTCTTGCGATTTGCATTATTAAGTCAGTTCTCTTAGGCTAAATTTTACATTTGTAAATTGGGACTGCTGAGATTCTGCGCACATGTAAAATCCAGCATTATGAAGTCCGGTCATGAGCCCGACATCATTACAGAATTACACAGTGTAGAAGAGGCCCTTTGGCCCATTTAGTCTGTACTGGCATGTGATGTCAGTCTGTCATGATACAGTAGTCGATGGGACTTCAATATCAGCAGCTTGCACGCTATTTTTAATTGCCTCATGAACAAATGTTTAAGCTTTTCTATAAACCCATTGACTTCAATAAAATGTTGCCCACGCCATAATGCAATAAGAGCAATGGGGGAAACACGGTCAGGAAGTTACATTATTTTTCGTGAGTTCTTGCAAATGCGGACAGAAAGGCTACAAGTGAGAGGTTGGCTAACGGTAGCAGAAGAGTCTGCTGCTGAGGCTGGGAGACTAAGCTAGTGTTGTACTTCTGTTTTTCATAACATTTCAACATTCAGCTGGGACATTTCCTCAGGGATGGGTGCACCCTTGGAATCTCAGTACCATGGGGGCCTTCCTCCAACATGATCTTGTCCAAAAAATCAGCTTCAATCATTGGCAGCCAACTCCAGGACAACCTCCTCAATGGGTGTCAAAATGGCCAGGTTTGATTTACCACCTGTGGTCCTGTTTCTCTCTTTGTCATTGTGTGCCCTTTTCTCCTGCAAGTGAAGGGAGTAATTGTTGTGATAATGCAGAGCGACAATCATGTCTTCAAATGTGTGGACAATATGTACATTGTTGACAGCCAACATTTGTCAATGCTCTTTGCCAACAATTGTGTTACAATTTATCTCCCACCCACTCCATAACACCCGTTGCCATGTAGAGTGGCATGTGTGCATCATGCCAAATTACAGTCTTGGGTCAACACGCAAGACAATCCCATAATTGATCCATTTCACACACTTTAATATGTATCTATCTCCAGAATGTTAATACACACCTTGTGGATCTCAAGAAGACATTTAGCCTTTTTTGGCACCGTAACCACGTTCATTGGATGGCCCCCAAGGCTGTTGACCTCTCCAGTGACCTCAATGCAGCCTCCTTTAGTCAGGCTGGGAGGGCTTCTTTTCCTGTCAGTTGGCTTGGGGATCTCCCGCCTATCACTTACAACCTGAAGTAGGCCTCACAGAGAGTCATGTCAACCTTGGGGCTGTGCTTGGCCTGGGGCCCTCCCTAGCTCCTGGCTCCATTCTCTCTGCCATCTGTGAAAAGACAAGGAGAGTGAAAGAGCTGATTCTGAACATTTTCCTAAATATTTGCGATTCGTAAGGGGAATTGGTCAGTTGCATTCAGATGTTCTTTCATCCTTGGCAAATGTCCTAAATGCTTCAAAACACACAGAATAGTCATTCACATTTAAAATCAAACTCTTAACTCCTGCAATGGTTCACAAGAATTTGTATTCTTTTTCAGATTCAGTGTCAGTCTCTAAAGTCTGTTTAACCATAGGATCCCTACAGTGCAGGGGGAGGCCATTCAACCCATGAAGCCTACACTCACAACAGTTCTACCCAGGCCCTATCTCTGTAACCCTATGTAATTAGAATTAATATAGTGCATAAGGAGGCCATTCAGCCCATCGAGCCTGCACCTACACCAATCCCACCCAGCCCCACCCCCATAACCCCCATGTATTTACCCTACTTGTCCTACTTGTATACTAAGGGGCAATTTAGCATGGCCAATCGTCCTAACCAGCACATCTTTGGACACGAAGGGGCAATTTAGAATGGCCAATCAACGTAACCTGCACATCATTGAAGTGTGGGAGGAAACCAGAGCACCCGAAGGAAGCCCACGCAGACACAGGGAGAACGTGAAAACTCCACACAGACAGTCACTCAAGGTCGGAATTGAACCTGGATCCCTGGCGCTGTTAGGCAGCAGTGCTAACCACTGTGCTACCATGCTGCATACTTCTTGGTGCAGTTGCCACAGTCATGTGCCAGGAGTGTCTTTAAATGGGTGGCTATAACTGAATTCTGGTTTGTAGCCTGTTCCCTCTGTCCCTTTTTGATCGCTGATTGGGCGCACTACCGATTCATCCTGCATGAAATTGGCTGGCTTCCCACCAGGTGGCCATTGATTGGCCGCCATATGCATTAACCAATATTTTCAAAGATGGCGGTGGCAGTTGGTGATCGATGCATTTTGGGTCAGACTCCCACCCACTGCCGAGCAGTGTAAAATCCAGGCCGTTATTTTGGGACAGAAAGAGTTACCCAGTTTTTGATCGTTTATTTACTTACAGTATTTACCAGTAATTGGCTGATCCAAATCTCCCTTTAACCGAACTAAAAAGGTAACAAAAAAAAACAGCAATTTAAAACTTACAAAGCATTTCTCATAGAGATTGGAATTCTTGATGCACAATTTCTGGCGCATTTATATCACTCTGGTTGTTAACTATTCATTAAGATAATGTACGCAAACGTTTGACAAGAACACGTCAATTCATACTCCAAAAATAGCACAGAGAGGAATTTCAACTCCACAGCAATTATCGAGCATAATCATGTCCTGGCCTTCCCAAGTGTGATGCAGTTCATTGGGAGGGTCGGGAGTTGAATCTAATAAAATATGTAGAGATTATCGTATATTGATGACTCGGTTCTACACTGCATAACTATGGCAACAGGGCAAAGGTTTAAGAAAAGTATCAAAATACCCAGTGTGCCAATCTGAATAATGAACTGTGCACAAAAACAAAGGAATAATATTAATGTTAGGATTATAACATAGCTCCAAAATGTGTCATACATTTTAAACCTGTTGCCAAGTATCCTTGCAAACATTTCACCACATTTATCAAAATATGTTGTCCTGTCCTATACAGAAACACAGTAAGAAGTTTAACAACACCAGGTTAAAATCCAACAGGTTTATTTGGTAGCAAAAGCCACACAAGCTTTCGGAGCCCCAAGCCCCTTCTTCAGGTGAGTGGGAATTCTGTTCACAAACAGGGCATATAAAGACACAAACTCAATTTACATGAATAATGGTTGGAATGCGAATACTTACAGCTAATCAAGTCTTTAAGATACAAACAACGTGAGCGGAAAGAGCATCAAGACAGGCTAAAGAGATGTGTATTGTCTCCAGGCAGGACAGCCAGTGAGACTCTGCAGGTCCAGGCAAGCTGATAATGTGACATGAACCCAATATCCCGGTTTAGGCCGTCCTCATGTGTGCGGAACTTGGCTATCAGTTTCTGCTCAGCGACTCTGCGCCGTCGTGTGTCGTGAAGGCCGCCTTGGAGAACGCTTACCACATCTATACAGGAACATCATATTATGAACTTCACGATATGAGTTCAGAAAAATAAAACAATTTACAATATCTATTTTATACTCTAACATTCAGGGTAAGTATGAGGAATTCAAAGGCAACCTGTGGTCAAACACATCACACTGAACAATAAATGGCAAAGTGACCAAGATAGAGACCACAGATTTCTGAAGCAGCCACCCAGACAACAATAATATTTGAGTTAGCCAATCTCACTGAAACTCTGTCTCTTTCACAAGGGATTCCGATCTTCATGTTTGAAGGTCCGCTGGGAATTCTCTCCAACTGGAAATTCGCTCCAGCTCAGATGGTTTCAACAATGGACCACCTCCCAGGGTTTTGATCTTATCTCCCAAGATTTCATTCCTTGATTCCAGGCTATACATCGAAGCAATAAACCACAAGCACATCTTCAGCTAAGCCGAGCAGAACACTACTGCTCCAAAGAGACACCTTTGCCCCAACAAACCTCAGCACAGAGTCTCCAACCTTCAGCAGCCTTCACTAATTAAAATCTTTTTCCTCAATGGAACCAGTTTCTCTGCTTTTTTAAAAAACTGAACTGGGTCCAGTTCTTGTCCTTGTCCCATGACATGGACCTTTCTTTTTGGGACACCTCACTTTATGACCACTCCCTGTCCCCTCTCCCTATTCCCTGCCTGGAACACTAGACTTCCATGGTGCTCCACTTGCAGTCACATGACACAGGTTTCAAATCATTTGTCTTCCTGGTACGCTGACCCCAAGAACATAAAAACTGCAGAACAGTGCAAGTACAGCACACTCCCAGTCTGCATATGCGCCAAAGATCTGAGTTCATTCGGGAGTTGAAGGCCCCAGTGTCCATCGCCTGCAAGTTAAGTATAGTTTTCATAACAATATAGATATCAGTATCTCACATCCATTTGTGCAAATCACAAATCTCATTGTTTAAGGATGGACCAACATCTAATGACAATGGAATTTCCAGACTGCCTGACTCCATGTTTCATACTGGTCAAAAGGAAAGATCAAAACTCACTTGCCACTACTCACTTCCCATTGCATCTCAATGGTCTACCCCATGCAAACTATGCTGGGTGGGCCTCAGAAGTGTTAACCTAGTGGTCAATTGATTAAACCTGGTTTTGGAGACTGCACCCACAAGACTAGCAGGTTCATTGGAACTATCAGTCATCAGCCCAGTCTGAGAACTTTAGAAACTAACTACTAGTCATCTACCAACCAAAGTACTTAACATTTTCTAGTTTCAAAGTTCACCTGAGAACCGATATTTGTTAAATATTCATAAGCACAAAACTTCACAATCTGATGGAAATATTTGCATTACAAGCCCCTCACTTTAACTTTAAATTACTGAATCCATTCAAGGAACCATAAGCTTGCTACGTGGGAGACCAGAAATTATAAATCAGAGATTGAATTAACTGTCATCTGTAAAAGTGCCCTAGCTTTATCTGTATCCAATTTCTCTGTGTATGTGAGGCCAAATGTATGATATTGCTTTATTTTGGGATACGTACATC
Source organism: Mustelus asterias (assembly GCF_964213995.1). Taxonomy (NCBI): domain Eukaryota; kingdom Metazoa; phylum Chordata; class Chondrichthyes; order Carcharhiniformes; family Triakidae; genus Mustelus; species Mustelus asterias. The sequence goes on from NC_135805.1 coordinate 67,453,465, forward strand.
AGAATAAATAACCTTTATTTTTAAACTCATGAAAGCTTGCTGCTAACTTACTTATTTGGAATACACACTCGAAAGGTAAGAAACTACACCTCCTTCCATACAAAACATAAGAGAGCACATACATTATATCTGTGACCTGATTTCAAAAATGTTCCTTTCATATTTCTTCATAAGCCCGGACAGTCTCTCTTCCATCTTCTTCCGTCAGGAAAAAGATACAAAAGTCTGAGGTCACATCTCAACCAACTCAAGAACAGCTTCTTCCCTGCTACCGTCAGACTTTTGAATGGACCTACCTTGCATTAAATTTATCTTTGTCTGCACCTTAGATATGACTGTAACACTGCATTCTGCACTCTCTCCTTTCCTTCTCTATGAATGGTATGCTCTATCTGTATAGCGCACAAGAAACAATACTTTTCACTGTATGCTAATACATGTGACAATAATAAATCAAATCAAATCAAAATTCTTTATTTAGTGAACCTTTCCGCACCTTTGCACATCCCCAGGAAGAAAATGCTTTGCAACTTGGAAGTGTAGTAATAATTGATATGTAAGCAACCAACTAATTTTCACCAAGGTTCCAAGACAGAAGATTTAATTAGTAACCTCATTGTGCATGAGTATTTATCAGATAGTGATTTAGGTGAGGTCAACTTTAATGAAATGAGATACAGACTGTCCACAATAAACTGGGAAAATCTATGAATGGATAAAACAACTGAAGAAAAGTGGGGAATATTTAAATAAACATTTAACGCAATGCAGAACCAGTTTATATCCCTGAGAAGGAAAAGCTCCACTTCAGAGAAAACACAGCCTTGAACAACTAAAGAGATAAGGGACAGCATTAAACTAAAAGAAAGGGCTTACAAAAATGCAAAAAACAGCTCAGACCCTTCCAAAGATACAAAGACCAGCAAAGAGCCACAAAGTGGATTATAAGAGCTACTAAAAAGGATTACAAAATGAGACTTGCAAGGGACACCATCAATAAGAAGAAATTTTAGAATTACATAAAGGGAAAGTGGGTGGTCAGGCGCAATGTTGACCCACTAAAGACTGAAAGTGGGGATATTGTTAATGATTATGGGAAAATGGCAGACATGTTGAATTATTACTTTGCTTCATTATTTACAGCAGAAAAGAAGGATATCTTACCAAAAGTCCTGAGGAAATTAATAGTGAATTGGCGACTGGGATTAAATATAATTCACATCAGTAAAACATTGATAATAAGTAAATTAATGGAGCCAAATAGTGATAAATCCACAGGACCTGACGGTTTCCATCCAAGGGTGTTAAAGGAGTAGGGGAGCACATTTTTAATTCCTTAACTATAATCTTTCAGAGTTCCCTAAATTCAGGAGTCATCCCCCCCAGATTAGAAAATTGCTCATGTCACTCTGCTTTTTAAGAAGGGCAAAAGACGATATCCAGGGCATTATAGACCAATTAGCCTGACATCTGTGATGGGGAAATTGTTTATAATCTAGGAAAGGATAACCCAACATCTCGCAAAGTTTCAGTTAATCAGAGAGCACCAGCATGGATTCATGACAGGCATGTCATACCTGACAAACCTCATTGAATTTTTTTTTGAAAAAATGACTCAGGTCGTGGACAGGGGAATGTCAATGGATGTTGTTTATATGGATTTCCAGATGATGTCCCACTTAAGAGACTGTTAACTAAAGTAGAAGCCCATGGAATTGAGGTCAAATTACTGAAATGGCTGGGAAATTGGTTCAGTGGCAGACAACAGAAAGTATGGATAATGGGTAGGTACTCAAACTGGCGTGATATGACTAATACCCCCGTGTTGGGATCTCAATTGTTCTCATTATTTAATAACGACTTGGAAAATGGCATAGAAAGTCATCTATCTAAATTTGCTGATGACACAAAGTTAGGTGGCATTGTGGACAGTGTAGATGATAGCATAAAATTACAAAGGGATATTGATAGACTAAGCAAGACTGTGGCAGATGGATTTCAATCGAAGCAAATGTGAGGTTATTCATTTTGGATGAAAAAAAGGATAGATCAGAGTATTTTCTGGATTGGATGAAGTTAAACACAGTAGATGTCCAAAGAGATTGGGGATTCAGGTGTATAGATTTTTAAAATGCCACATACAGGTGCAAAAAATAATCAAGAAGGCTAATGAAATGCTGGTCTTTATATCTAAAGTTAATCAGAGAGCGCCAGACCCAGAAGAACCCAGAAGTTATGCTGCAGCCATACAAAACCCCGGTTAAACCCCACTTGAGCAGATCTGGGCACCAGACCTGAGGAAGGATGTATTGGCCTTGAAGAGAGTACAATGTACGTTTATAAGAATGATACCTGGACTTCAGGGGTTTAGTTATGAGGAGAGATTATACAAATTAGACCTGTTTTCTCTAGAATTTAGAAGATTATAGGGTGATCTGATCGAGGTCTTCAAGATAATAACAGGAAACGAGAGGGTCGTCCAAAGAGTCAAAAGAGAGGGTAGTCCAAAGATGTTAGGTAGATTGGCCATGTTAAATTGCTCCTTAGTATCAGGGGGACTAGCTAAGGTGAATGCATGGGGTTATGGGGGTAGTGCACTTTGTGTAATGTCCTTTGACACATTGCTTGCCTTTGTTCAGCCATTTACACATTCTGATCTCTTAAAGTGCCGCTATCAGCACCCTTCTTTACCATGATCACCACCATTTACATTCCCTTTGACTTTTTGTCCACAACATCTTTGTCAATCTCTCCCTTGTCTGCACCTATTGCTGGCCCTCAATTCAGCCCCCACAATGCCGACCTCCCCCAACCCCCATCACAACCATATAAATTTCAACCTACCTTCAATTGTCTTCAGCTCTGACGAGACATCATCCAGACTCAACACATTAGCTCTATTCTATCTCCACAGATGCTGTCAGACCTGCTGAGCATTTTCTGTTTTTGATTCAAACTCCAGTATGTGTCAATGGTAACACCATCAGGGACCATTTGTATGGACAATGAGAACACTTCATTAACACACATCTTGAGAGTACTCAGAAGGTCAGTCAGTATGGTTGACAAAGATACTCACATAGAAGAGATCCCACCCAGCAAAAGACAAACCCTGCCTAGAAATTTAACACAGGCAAAGAAGTAGTGCTTTCTTTTTACTTCCCGATTGATAGAACCAAACCATATCTTTTCCACAAGGGCTTGAATACAACTTCAGCTGGAGCAAAGCCAGAAAGCTACTGTTGCAAAGAATAAATCTTTGTCAGTTCTTTGTCAGAAACTTCCAATGCCCATTTTTTTCAGTGAAGCAAAAGGAAATCCACACCACAGGCCTACAACATTTCCAACTTCCATCTCAAAAGCCATTGTAATATTAACTTTATAGACTCTTTATACATCTAAGTCCATGCTATCTCTTTTGTACTCACCTTTTGTATCCATGTGTATGCATTGTTGTATTGGGTGTGGGTGAGTGAATGGGTGCAGTTGGATTACATTTTGGGTATTCAGAAAGAAACATTTTTTCTCATAATTTAATCTTAACGAGTAAACTTGTCTTATGTATTTTCTTGAAAGTTGTAGCACTCAAGGGGTTAAAACACTTTTAAAAAACGTAGCACGGTAGCAGTGGTTAGCACTGCTGCTTCACAGCTCCAAGGGTCCCGGGTTCGATTCCCGGCTCGGGTCACTGTCTGTGTGGAGTTTGCACATTCTCCTCGTGTCTGCGTGGGTTTCCTCCGGGTGCTCCGGTTTCCTCCCACAGTCCAAAGATGTGCGGGTTAGGTTGATTGGCCAGGTTAAAAATTGTCCCTTAGAGTCCTGGGATGTGTAGGTTAGAGGGATTAGCGGGTAAATATGTGGGGGTAGGGCCTGGGTGGGATTGTGGTCGGTGCAGACTCGATGGGCCGAATGGCCTCCTTCTGCACTGTAGGGTTTCTATGTTTCTATGTTTCTATGTATCTTGTTGTGGTTAGTTCAGAGGTGGAAAAAGAGAGATGCCATCTTACTGACTCTTCCCTGTCTTGGATAACAAATCCAATTACTTGCCTTGTTTCTATATCCCTTAATACCCTTGCTTATGAAAAATCCAGCAATCGCAGTTCTGAAACTGTCAATCAACCTATCCTCAATAGCCCTTTGGTGGAGACAGTTCATTTTGAATACTCTTTGTATGAAAAGTTCTTTCTGACGTTAGCTCTGAATGGTCTAGCTCTAAATTTGAGATGATGTCCTTTTGTTCTGACTCCCCCCACCAGATTTCTTTCCATCTACCCTAACAAATCCTTTAATCATCTTAAATGTGTCAGTTTGATCACCACTTAGTCCTTGATGCTCAAGGGAATACAAGACAATGTAACCTGCCCTCAAAATGTAACCCTTTTAACCCCATTATAATTCTGGCAAGCTGTGCTGCAGCTATTTCATGGCCAATATATCCTTGGTACGGTGCTCAAAACTCAATACAGTACTCAAGAAGCAGAATAACCAGGGCTTTATACAACTGTAACCTACTTTCCATTCTTTTCAATTCCATCCCGATTAAGATCTGAAGGGCCTCCAACCCGATTAAGTGCCAGAGGCCTCTTCTGCACTGTAGTATTCTATGATTCTGTGAAGATAAAAACTAGCATTCTATTGTAGCGGGCCCCTTTAAAAGGTGAGATCTCGGAGGGTCAAGTGACGTGATCAGAAAACCAGTCCAGAGCGGGCGAATCCCTGGGCTGAGGGTGGACTTTTCCGGGCAGAACAGACCCGGGTGCTGGAAATGACGGGAGCACATACTAGCACTCTGTAAACACTTAAAGTTGCTATAATAATTTGTCCTTTGTGTTACTCAACCTGCTGGTTGCCAAGCTATTGCGCATTCCATTAGTCTTGTAATTATTTTTCTGCCTGTCCACTTTAGTGATTTCTGTACATCTTAAATCTCTCTGCTCATTTACAGTTCTTAGCTTCAGGCCACTTGGAAAATAATCCGATTTATCTTTCCTAAGTTCAAAATGGACGGCTTTACACTTTGCAATATTGAACAGCCAAATTTTTGCACATTCACTTACTTAATCTATTAATATCACTTGGCAGGTTTCGGCTCCCCTCTACATTAGTTACTGTGCCACCTAACATAGTATCATCAGCAAACTTGGATATACCTCTCTCTATTCCTTCACCTACGCCATTGATAAATATACTGGCAAGCTCAGTCTCTAATGTGGATTTCTGGGACGTCGTGGAGTGAATTTTCCCATTTCTGCCCACCAGGAAATCGTCATGGGCGAGGGGCAGACCATGGAAAGGTCTGTTGGCCTCAAGTGGAATTTTCCGGTTTCAGGGCAAATGCGGCCAGAAAATCCTGTCTCATGAGTCACATCCTGCATGGAGTACATGACCACTATGCCTCCTAACCTATTCCCTTATCATATCAATCAGTTGTCTCCAATTCAATGCAATTCCATTTTTGTTGGCTTCCAAAACTATGTGATCCTCCCCATCTGATTTTTCTCTGCATGATATCTTCAAATGCACCAAGGTAAAACAGCACATCCACAATGTACCTTTCCCTTAGTATTACACTGAAGTGTCATCAGAGATCATATGCCATTTGTAGAGAGACTTGGATCTCAGAGACAAGGCTTCTACCATTGAGATAAGCAGATTGTTATGTGGGAACACATTATTTCCTTTATTGCAATTTCAGAATTAAGCAATCCAAGGTCATACATAATAGAATTCCGAAAAAGAGTCATATTTAACTAGAAACATTTTTCTCTCTGCACAGATGCTGCCAGGTCTACTGAGTTTTTCCAGCACCTATTTTTATTTCTACAATCTCCAGGATTTTGTTTTAACATAGAACATAGAACAATACAGCACAGGAAGAGGCCCTTCGGCTCACAATGTGCCAAACATGATGCCAAATTAAACGAATCCCTTCTGCCTGCCCTTTGTCCATATCCCTTGCATATTCATGTGCTTATCTAAAAGCTCCTTAAAAGTCCCCTATCATATCTGCCTGCACCACCACTGCTGGCGGCGCGTTCCAAACACCTCCCACTCTTTGGGCGGGATTTTCCAGATGCGCTCGCCCCAAGACCTGAAAATCCTGCCCGAGGTCAACAGACCTTCGCATAGTCCAATCCCTTCCACCCGCTATAATTCCCGTGGTGGGCGGAAAGGGAAATGACCCACCTCTGTGTAAAAAAACTTGTCCCCTCATATCTCCTTTGAACTTTTCCTCCTCTTACCTTAAGTGTATGCCCCCGAGTATTAAACATTTCAACTCTGGGAAAAAGAGTCTGACTGTCAATTCCATCTATGCCTCTTATAATTTTATAGACTTCTATCAGATTTCCCTTCGGTCTTCGCCATGCCAGAGAAAACAACAAGAGAAAACAGCATCCTGGTAGACCTTTTCTGCACTCCTATCCAAAGCCTCCACATCCTTCCTGCAATGTAGTGGCCAGAATTGAATACAATACTCTAAGTGCGGCCTAACCAAAGTTTTATAATGCTGCAACATGACATTCTAACTCAGTGCCCCAACCAATAAAGGCAAGCATACCCTGTGTTTTTTTTTTACCAGCTTATCTACTTGTGTGGCCACTTTCAGGGAGCTATGGACTTGAACCCCAAGATCCCTCTGTATATCAATGCTGTTCAGGGTTCTGCCATGAACTGCACATTTATCCTTAATATTTGATCTCCAAAAGTGCAGCACTTCACACTTGCCTGGATTCAACTCCAGCTGCTATTTCTTTGCCCATATCACAACTGATCTATATCCCATTGTACCCTTTGACAACCTTCTACACTATCCCCAATTCCATCTATCTTGGGCCGTCTGCAAACTTACTAACCCACCCTTCTAGATTTTCATACAAGCCATTTATATATGTATATCACAAACAGCAGAGGTCCCTGCGGAACACCACTCGTCACAGACTTCCAGCTAGAAAAACATCCTTTCACCACTACTCTCTGGCTTCTATGGGCAAGCCAATTCTGAATCCAAGAGGCCAAATCACCATGGATACAATGCACCTTAATCTTTTGGATGAGCCTACCATGAGGGACTTTGTCGAAAGCCTTACTAAAATCAACATAATATAATATGGATTAGAAGATGTAACTCAGAGTAACAGCTGAGACTGACCTGTTGACATTAGTTCGATCCCATTTTATATGAAGATAATTCTGTCAAGGCATTGGTGAGCTTTGAATGTGTAGCGGTGTGTTCATTTTTAATGGAGAATTTAAGTTATTCAACAAAAAAAATCAATAAATGCTGCTGAATAAATCATGCAGTCAAGTTCCAGGATTGGGTGGAATCTATACAATGTGGTAACATTCTAAATTGATCCATGACCTCCACTTGCAACTGCTACTGGGAATCTGTTTAAAGTCCCATCTGAGGAGGAGTGGTTTAAACTCACCATGCACGAGCAGATGGCATGGAAGCATATCCAATTAATATTGTTTGTGTGGAGATATAGGGTGGAATTTTCCATTAATGAGATTCGATATGCTGACAGGCGGTTTCAGCAACGCTCACCCCACTGGTTGGAATGACAGGAACTTGGGTACAATTCAGTGCTCGGATGCTCAATAATGATGCACAGGCTGAAGCAGCAGACATGTCAGAAGCTGATTTGTCCACCTGCTGTCGCTGGTGGGTTCAAAGGTCCGGATGCCATATTTAAATGCCAGTCCAACACATAGATCTCACTCTCTCCAGTCCACCTTGTAGTGGTTTTAAAAGAAAGGCTGCAGGCCTTGAAGGTTCAAACAAACAAAGAGCTTTATTGAAAGGATGTTAATACTACAGGCTGCAATGATAGATTGCCCATTTGTCTGTGCAAATGGCCGATTATGTCATCAGCCACGTCATGTGATCAGTCCCAAGTGCCCCTGTCCCACTGCAAAGCTGCTAGTGAGGAAACACTAGAAATAACAGGAATACACAACAGGGTCTCCATGATCTGTCACCCCTTATGACATAGTCTGGCAGTAATCTGACCTTTAACATGTAGGTTTCTTCATTCCAGCTCCTGAAGTTTCACACTGGAAGGCTGAAGAGGAATTGGGTGGATCCACATGATGTGGTCAGCCAGTACAGATACTGCCGCGCCTGTGTCATGTTTGAAGCATGTTGGGAACCCCCGTCCTTAATTGATGACCAGAAGTTCTGAGGATGCTGGTGAATTTTGCTGAGGAAGTATGAGATAGGCATTATTTTTTGTTGGTATCTGCAAATGCCCCAATTTTTGCAGATTCTAGCCAATCATAAGCATCAGAAATGTGCTTGCCTGCCACATCTGAAACACTCACTGCGCCCTCCTGAGCAACCTAGTCATCTGCACAACGGTGCAGACATTTCAAAATAGTGACATATCCATTTTGTATCTTTTGTACTGTCCTGGACTTCAGCGAGGGCAGAATTGCAGAGTTCAGGCCCAAAGTAGTCAGGAACAAGTGATTGGCCCTCTCCGAGGCCTAGGAAGTATGGGTATCGATGATCTGATTCCCATCCAGCACCACAAAGAAGGGAAAGAACTGACCTAGATTCATTGTAGAAAGGTTGCGCAGCAGTTTTCCGGCGGTGATCTCTGTGTGTGTCTTCAAGGTTTTGAAAACGGGCAGTGACTGTTCTTGCAGTGCCTCCATCACTACCAGTCTATGGTGAGTGTGTTGCCGAGATGTTTCAAGAGGCATTTTAGCGAACCGCGATCGTAGTCGTACTGAAACCTTGGGTATTTGTCGTATTGCAACAAAAATAAAATAACTTGGTGCCGTTACTGCTGCTGCCATGAAGTAGAATGGGCTAGGCCAGGATTCTAGCAAGGAAGAGCTGTGGCGCATCAGGACATTAACTTAAAAATCATTTTATTTACACTATTCGCAACATGTACATAGTAAGATACAGGGAAGGCATATCAAGGCTACTTGCCTGGTCCCCTACAGTATGTCACACATGACTGCCTGACGTCAGTACCACATTATCATATGTCTCATAGATTAGCATACTCATTCTATTAACCCTCTGCAATACATGAAGCACTATTGACTTTTGTCAAAAATATCCTGTAGTCTTACTATCAGACAAGTTGGTGGCATATCTTGCTATATATGAACCAAAGCATTGTTACGTGCAGACGTATGAACTTACATGCAAACATATTCTAGTTCATTGAAAGGTTAAGTTCTTTCCATATTTTGAGAAATCATGTACTGCTGCTTAAAATACTCAGCAGTGAAAAGCTAGTGAGTAGCAATTATGAAGCAGGGCAACTGAGAAATGGATTCATCCAAACCACATCTTCACAATGTACAGACATACCTTGCAGCTATTCTGCTAAATCAATTCAGTTCTGTAATTTTCTGCGAACAAAAATCTTTTGAAGTTCAGTAGCCTAAACAGCAGTCATGTATTGTCAAGAATTAGATTAATATTCTGGGGGGCTTGTCACAATGAACATGGTACACAAGATGATCCAGGAATGAAAGAACAGTGCCTCAGGAATCGTCTGTTGTCATAAAATCTAGATCACCAGCAATGCACAACAACCATCTTTAGCCAGAATTAGCTGTCAATCAGCTGATGTTTGCTGTTGTCACAACTGTAGCAGATTGCATACAGGATTAGCCTGCAAGAAACGTCGATTCTGATACTCTCTGCCTGAAAGTGGAAAGAAATAGAAGCAAAATGCACTCTTTTGCAGGAAGGGTTAACAAATTGATGATTAATCTTCCTAAAAATGTGGGAGGAATGAACCTCGTATTCTGGTAAAGGGCCAGTCTCATGCTGCTTTTCAGCATATCACCATGGTGATAGCATGCGTACAGCAAATAATCCATTCCTGCTGATCCACAGTATATTTCTTACTATCACTACTAGAACATAAGGGTGTGTTAGTTGGACATCGCATGCTTGACATGAATGTGTAACGCTGACTTTGTTTAATTCCAAATTTGATTTCAAGCTTGATCCAACCTGACATGGCTGCATACAGGTTCACTGAAACTGTTGGTTTCAAAATGGTAAGAAGTTTAACAACACCAGGTTAAAGTCCAACAGGTTTATTTGGTAGCAAAAGCCACACAAGCTTTCGGAGCTCCAAGCCCCTTCTTCAGGTGAGTGGGAATTCTGTTCACAAACAGGGCATATAAAGACACAGACTCAATTTACATGAATAATGGTTGGAATGCGAATACTTACAGCTAATCAAGTCTTTAAGATACGGACAACGTGAGTGGAGAGAGCATCAAGACAGGCTAAAAAGATGTGTATTGTCTCCAGACAAGACAGCCAGTGAAACTCTGCAGGTCCAGGCAAGCTATGGGGGTTACAAATAGTGTGACATGAACCCAATATGTGAAGAACCTGACGAAGGGGCAGTGCTCCGAAAGCGAGTGGCTTTTGCTACCAAATAAACCTGTTGGACTTTAACCTGGTGTTATGAGACTTCTTACAGGCAGATGCACAGCATGCAATGGCTGCTCAGTATTATCAGTAAGTTGTAAGTCCCTGGTCACTGATTATTGCAACCCAATTCTTCTACATAGTATCAGGAGTTGCCAGAGTGACACAGGGACTTTGTTCGATCAACCCACTTGTGTTTGACGAAAATGTTGCAGACAACTGGACAAAATTCAAAACAAGTGGTGCGATACTGGCCTATCAGACAAATCAAAGAAGGTGCAGGCATACTCGCTCTTAAATTTAGCAGGCCCCAAGGCAGTTGATAAATTTGAGTCCTTTGTTTTTCAAACGGAGGAAGAGAAGGAGGACCCCAGGATATTGCTAAAAAAAACTGCACGCCAGTAAAGAACATTATATTTGACAGACACATGTTCAATGCAACCAACCAAAAGTTTGATGAATCTATTCAGTCAAATGCTGTGACTTTAAACATTCTAGTAAAGAAATTCACATTTGACACCCTCACTGAAGAACTTGTGAGAGATCGCATTGTGTGTAGGATCCACAGTGATATCGTCCACAAGCAGCTTCGAGAAAGATTTAACGCTGGAATCAGCCATCAGTATCTATACCCTGAATGAGCAGCCAGAAAGAAGCAGCAAAGGGTTAAGGCCAGAAACAGAGGTTTTTGCGACACAGGGCAAGTCCTGCCCCAACTGGGGCTGCCATCACTCACAGAACAGAACTGCATGTTTGGCATTTGGTAAACACTGTAACAAGTGCTGCAAATGGAACCATTTTGCGAAATGCTGCAGATCCAAACCACAACAGCCTGCTTTTGCCATGAGCCACGTTGCAGCTGGCCACTGCTCCAGGATTCAGAGCACGAACAGGATAAATGAATTGGAGCTCAATCAGAGCAACCAAGGCATTGAGCCTCCAAAAACGCACTGTCGTGAGTGTGTCGACACCATCATGGAGAATGGTGAGATTTTCACCACATTAACCATTGCCTGCAGCAATGCAAAACTAAAAGTAAAGATCGACACAGGAGCAAAGTGCAATGTCCGGCCCAAGCAGTTGCTGTGGGAAATCAGCCCATACGCTGCACCAGATCCTAACATTCAGGTGGACATTGTGCTGTATGGCAGACAAACTATCCAAATGGAAGTTGTGGCCACCCTCCATTGCATACCCGGCAACTTCCAGTTTCATGTTGCTGAGCAAAACATAAAGCTCTGTTGGGTCTTCGGGATAGTACAACACCAGGTTAATCCACCTTGGTCCTGTTGACAACGCTCTGCAGTACTAGGCCCCAGAAATGATAGAATATAATGCCTTTTCAACTGCAACACCACTGGGACGCTCTCTGTAATATATTACCTGAGGCTAGATGACACTGTAGTACCTGTGGTCTGTATTGCGAGAAGAGTTCCCCTAGTGCTGAAATAGAAAGTAGTCGATGAGCTGGATTGGATGGTATGACTGTGTGTCATTACCCCCATAGACAAGGCTACACAGTGGGTTTCAGCAATGGTGGCTGCAGTAAAAAAAAATGGCAGTCAGGATCTGTATCAACTCGGTTCACCTAAACAAGGCGCTGCTCAGGCCTCATCACTCCATGAAGATGTTTTAACAGGTTATCGCAGACATGTCCAATGCCAAAGTTTTCAGCATCTTGAATGCAAAATGTGGCTTCTGGCAAATCTCGCTGGAGTAAACATTTTCCAACCTCACCGCATTAATGTCTCTGGTAGGTAGATGCTGTTTCATCCACATGCCCTTTGGGAACTCCACCGGCAGTGAGATCTTCCAACAGTGCATGGAGCAACTCTTTGCAGGACAACCCTGCAAAATCATTGTCAGTGAAATCCTGGTTTGAGGTCATACAATGAAAGAACACGGTGTATGTTTAGACCTTGACAGAATCAGGACCATACAGTTAAAGCTCAACCCTGCTAATTGCAGATTCAGCGTCAACCAGGATCTGTACATGGGTCACTTGCTCACAGCTGATGGTGTGAAGCCAGATCCATGAAGGCAACGGATACATGACAGATGGCTATTCCCGAAGACAAGCTCACTTTGCAGGATTCCTTGGTATGATGAATTATCCTTCCAAGTTAATTTCTTGCTACAGTGAGGTCACTGGACCCCTTTATCAGCTCCTTCACCAAGATGTTGAATGGTGTTGGCAGGAGCATCATACCGTAGCGTTTAGTCAGCTCAAGCAGGCAGTGTTATAATATTTCAACATTCTCAAGCCTTCCAGTGTTACAATATTTCAACGTTCGAACCCCTGCGCTCTAATCAGCAGATGCCTCCCAGCACGGACTTGGCACATTTTGCATCCAGAATGGTGGACTAGTAGACCTGGAGTTTAGTAACCTTCATATCAAGAGCCCTCAGTGGCGGGCCCTATTTTACCATTTTGATGCTAAGTGCTCGGCAGGCTTGAAACTAGGAGTGTTTCAGATCCAACCTTTAGACCTGTTCTCAGGCGTCCCCATACACACTCTGCCTGAAAAAATATCAGCGATTCCAAATCGCGCTGCACAAGCCTGTGGGTGGGGCTTAACGCGCCTGAAACCCTGCAACTCCGATCAGCGCATGCGCAGAAAAAAAAGATAGAATGCGGCTCCCCTGCCACATCCTTCCCGGGCCGGATAATGCCTCCCCCTGGCTCCCACAGACATTTCCCCACCCCCACAACATTACTGACCCCCTTATCCCACCATCCCCCCACCACCCAGATCAATCATGGGCCCCTCCCCCCTTCCCCCCCACTGATCTCAGGCAGAGTGGCAGCGGCCCCCATTCCCTCCACATGGATCGCAAGCAGAGAGCCGTCAGACGATAGGCACCTTTCTCCTTACTAACTGGAGCACCCGAATCGGACTTCTGTGGAGCATGTCTGTTTTGTGCCGATTCTGGATGGGCAAATGCAGTGGTAAAGGGGGAAGTGCCAGTAAAATTGGGTGTGCAGCCCATTAAGTCAATTTCAATGTCATCGCGCCCGTTCCGGACACAGTCCCGGTCATGGCCATTTTTGGGTCTTGGTAAAGGAGGAAACGGCTTGGAGGTGGGCGCGGATCGCGCTACTCGCCTCACGCCCAACTTTACCAAGTTTTCAAGCCCAAAAATGGCCACAACTTGATGGTAAAACTGGGTCCTGAGAGTCGTTATGCCCAAATTGAGAAGGAACTCCTCGCCCTAGTCTTCACTTGTCAGAAATTTTATGACTTCATATATGGTTGCCCTATAAGTGTTGAAACTGATCATCAGCCATTTATAACTATTCTAATTCTGAATCAATTATTAAGGAAGTAATAGTGGCACATTTGGAAAATCATAGTCTAATCAAGTAGAGTCAGCATGGCTTCATGAAAGGGAACTCGTGCTTGACTTATTTATTTGAGTCTTTCGAGGAAGTCTCAATCAGAGTGAGGACCCTGACCTTCCGGTTGCTTGTCATTTTAACACACAATTCTGCTCCCATGCCCACATGTCTGTCTTTGGCTTACTGCAATGTTCCAATGAAGCTTAACGCAAACTAGAGGAACAGCATCTCATCTTTCAGCTCGACATGTTACAGCCTTCCAGTCTCAGCATCGAATTCAACAACTTCAGATGATTAGCTCTTCCCCACCTCAATCCCTTTGTTTTCATTTTATTTAATTTTTAAGTATTCTCTACCTTTTATTTCTTTATTGTCCTTTTTTATTTTTCTTCCCTCCCCCATTCTTTCCTTCTATGTTATCCCCCTTTTCATAGAATCATAGAAACCCTACAGTGCAGAAGGAGGCCATTCGGCCCATTGAGTCTGCACCGACCACAATACCCCACATATTTTACCCGCTAATCTCTCTAACGTATGCATCCCAGGACTCTAAGGGGCAATTTTTTAACCTGGCCAATCAACCTAACCCGCACATCTTTGGACTGTGGGAGGAAACCGGAGCACCCGGAGGAAACCCACGCAGACACGAGGAGAATGTGCAAACTCCACACAGACAGTGACCCGAGCCGGGAATCGAACCCGGGACCCTTGAGCTGTGAAGCAGCAGTGCTAACCACTGTGCTACTGTGCCGCCCCTTACCCTTTTCCCCCCTTGCTTTTCCTTTCTCCCTTTTTCTCAATTTTACCTCTCTCCCACCCATATCTCCCCCTCCCCACAGATCTTCACCTGTCACAGCTTACCCTCTGATTTCAGCTTCTCTGCCGTTTAGCCATTCACACCTTTTATTCTCTCCCTGGACTGCCATCAGCAGCCTTTCCCCTTAGTTTTGTGGCTATGACTCATCTTTCATTCCCTCACACTACAGTATAAATATCTTCCACTTTCTATGCCTTTTAGCTTTGACAAAGGGTCATCTGGACTTGAAACATCAGCTCTTTTTTCTCCTTACAGATGCTGCTAGACCTGCTGAGATTTTCCAGCATTTTGGTCTCAATCAGAGTGGATAGAGGGAAACCTGTAGCTGTTGTTGTTCACAGTTCTTTCTCTTCACATATTGTCCCTCTCTCTTTTAAATCTGCCATCATCATCCCTCTTCTCGCCTGGCATTTTGGAAGGTTGGTGGAGTCTCCACAAGTCTGCAAAAATCTGGGCCTCTATTGAAATATATACTGTTAATAATTGAACAAGTCCTATGTCATCTCTTTTCTAGCCTGTTTTCTGTGCTTTCCATACTTGCTTGCTAAGCAGGCATTTAAGGAAATATGTAAATACTTTGGAAGGAATTTAGAGAAGCTTGACTAGATTAATACTTAGAATGGGCATGTTGTCTAATGAGGAAATGCTGGACAGGGTAGACTCGTATCCACTGGAGTTTAGAATAGTAAAAGGCAACTTGATTGAAACATGTAAGATCCTGAGGGACTTATCACGGTGGATGTGGAGATTATATTTTCTCTTGTGTGAGAATCTAGAACCAGAGGCCAGAGCATTGCGAGACTATGGAATCCTCTTCCTCAAAAGGTGTTGGAAGCAGAGTCTTTGAATATCTTTAAGATAGAAGTAGATAGATTTTTGATAAGCAAGAGGGTAATCAGAGGTAGGCAGGAATGTGAAGTTGAGGTTAAAATCAGATCATCCATGATCTTATTGAATGGCGGAGCAGGCTTGAGGAGACAAGTGGACTTCTCCTGTTCCCAATTTGCATGTTTACACTAATTTCTGTCCAATTCCATTTCCT
This sequence comes from Mustelus asterias, assembly GCF_964213995.1. Classification (NCBI taxonomy): domain Eukaryota; kingdom Metazoa; phylum Chordata; class Chondrichthyes; order Carcharhiniformes; family Triakidae; genus Mustelus; species Mustelus asterias. The sequence continues at coordinate 67,469,081 of NC_135805.1, forward strand.
GCTTTACTTTTCTGCCTTTCGAATCTGTGTTGTGTGTGGTTTCCGTGACTCATCCAAACTAATTTAAATGCCTTCCATCGACACCGGCAAACCTCCCCATTACAATATCTATGGCGGACGAATCTAAGAGTATGGAGATTTGTTCTAGGAATTTTGTAATACACAGAAACTATCTGTTGGCATTTCTCGTTGGGACTCTTCCAATCTTCCTCCTTGACCTCAGCAGTGCATCAGCAGAAATTCCAGGGAAATTGCATAAATGTCTTTTTATTCATTTCTTCGGAGTTTCCTTTGATCTTCCCATCAAAGTTATGGTGAACAATCTGGAAGAACACCGCTGAAATTCTAGATGTGCTGCTTTGGTGTCACAGGACAGCAAAATAAAATATACCTTTTTGTTAAATTGCAAAATCAATTTGAAACAAACAGTCAAAAGCATGGCTGCTGGTGACCAGAATGGAAAATTGCTGTTGGTGAAATAATTTAGAACATGCAATGGCAAAAGTGGAAGAGCAAAGTTCATTAATGACAGAGTCTCCATTTTATTAAGTTGAAAACATAACTGAGAGTCAAACATGTCATGCACTTAGCATTATCTCCCAAACAATGTTGCAGTCTTGTGAAACACTTTCAGGCATGCCCTAATCTCTATATAATGTGAAAGAAATGTATTGATAGCTTAAAGCTATCCAAGAGAAATGCAGAAATAATTATACTATTCGAGAGCAACTGCAGGTCAAGTCACAGCTAAAGCAGAGATTTCATTGCACTCAGTAAATACTTGCTTTGTATCTGGTCTTAAACAACAGAAGTAGAACAATGGTTGTGTGTTCAATTGAGAATGACTAAAATTAGAAATGAACTGAATTAATTCACTTACACCACAGTGCCTTGGTTAGCTTTTGAAATGGTAAGCGTGCACTGACAAACACATTAACTGTTCAGTAGCACAGATGACCTACTGAACTGCACATAAGCGCAGTCAGATAAGGGGACAGATGAAGGGATCCAGGTGGATAATCCTTATCTGTACACTGAGAATCCTTCGGGGGGGAAAATCTGTTCATTGGAAACAGTCCTGTCAGCAGTCACTGGGCAAGTAAGGATCAGAAAATCAGGAGTACTTGAACTCCCCACTCTCGCTTCGTAATGAGCATTAAAGGAGCAATTTTTCCACGATCAGTTGAGTGTGTGTCAAAAATCCTGGTGTTACTGTGCACAAATTTTCAGACATTAATTTTAAATTGTATTCACAGTGTTTTAAATTTTCAATAGGTGTCCCTGCTGGACAAGGTTCACCTTGACAGTGTAAAGTTTTAAATTATTGAGGACAGCAAGCAAATAAAAGAAAAACTTGCACTTGCATAGCCTCTTTCATCACCTCAGATGCCCCATAGTGTTCCACAATCAATGACATACTTATAAATTGTAATTAATGTCAAAATGCAATGTGCATAGCAAAGGAATGAAATTAGGAGCAGATCTGACCCAGATTTTGATAGAATCATGGGATGGAATTTTCCTCCCAAAATTCTAAATGTCACAAGGTCTGAAAACCAATGAGTCTGAACTGGATTGTACCGCTCACATTGGGTGTAGTGGCTGACACATTATCTGGACTTCCTTGACAAGGAACTGATGGCCCCAGTCATTGAACTTGGGCACTGCCCCTCCTGCTGCTTCTCTGCTCTTGCTTCCTTGAGGTATTTTGGCATGACAGTTAAAAAAATGGGCATATCAGGCTTCTAGCTTCCGTTGGCTTTGCGCAGATCATATATCTGTTTACATACATGAACCATATTCTCCAGCTCAGCGATGCCAATGTTGGCGGGGAAGCAGCAAGGGGAATGGATTAGGACTGTATGAATGCAGGGTGACTTGGCACCTGTGCCTGTCACTCACAGATGACATGCTGTCTCTTGAACACAAACTAACCTGCTGGCCTGGTCCTTCTGAGTCATCACACAATTCTGACATGATGGTGTGCAGCTTTAAGAGTCCTGGGCAAAGCTCAAATGTGTGGTTGAGATGGGTGGAAAGAAGGGCAAATGTTCCTGGCAAATGTGGTACATATCAGTCATCGGCTGAAGCATTATGTTAATCTGAATCAATACAAAGTATCATCAGCAGCTGATGGTTCTAGGATGCTGCCATCACCATGGTTTTGTCCTGTGAACCTTTTCCAGTCTTAACTTTTACAGTGTGCTCCTTCATTACAATGTGATTAGGCAGCAGTAATCTTTGCCTTTTCATATGGGAGGCCCAGGATGGGCTGTCTAAGCACCATTTCGACAACTGTTACAGTTATTGCATACCTGACTCCTGAGAGATATCTCTCCTCCCAAGATCACCAATGCTCTTTTACCTCCTTACTGCCCCTCAGAAGCAACTCCTAATATGTTCTTTCTTTTATTGCTTGTCCAGGGCGTGTATCCCACGCAGGGCTTGCCTCCACATTGCTACTGCTTCCGGCATGACTGATCCAACTCGGTTATGCACCTCCCCCCACCTCAAGAAAATATTCTGCCACTGTTCGGGGCAGTTTTCCCTCAGGCTGTTGCAGGAAAATCCAGGACCCTGTTTTTAATGATGTTGACTGAAATATTCGAAAAGGGGATATTTATTGCTCGAAATAGTGCCATGGAACCATGAATGTCTAGCTGAGAGGACAGACACCTCATCCAAAGAAATGTCACCTCTAACAGTGCATCACATCCGCACTGCGCTAAAGTATAGATCTTATATTTGGATCTCTGGAGTAAAGCTTGAAACCACAACTTAGTGACTCAGGGTTGAGATTTTGAGAGTACTATCCAATGAGCCACAGCTGATAATGTTCAAGAAAAGAGTTGTAAGGACTGCTAACATTACAAAGAGAGAACGGAATAGACCGAACAATTACAAGACAGTCAGCCTAATCTTGGTATTGGGAAAATTATTGTAAGAAATCCTGACAGTATAAATCCTCATTTAGCAAGTAATGAATGAATTAAGGACAGTAAGCATGGATTTGTTAAGGGAAGGGAGTGTCTGGTTAACTAGATTGAGTTTTTTGTAGATGCAATAAAGAGGGTCAATGAAGGTAGCACATTGTAGTCTTCATGCATTTTAGGAAGGTATTTGATGAGGTTCCACATGAAGGACTGATCAGAAAGTAAAAGCACATGGGATCCAAGGGCAAGTAGAAAGATGGATCCAGAATTGACTCAGTGGCTGAAAGCATAGGATAAATGTCAAGAGATGCTTTAGTAATGGAAGACAATTTCCAGTGGAGTTCCACAGGGCTCAGTATTAGGTTTTTGTTCTTTGTGCTATATATCAAAAATTGAGAATAAATATAAGTTATTTGATTAAGAGGTTTGTAGATGATACAAATATTGGTTATATGGTTAATAATGAGGAAAATTGTTGTGGACTTCAGGAAGATACCAATGATCAGGTAGAAAAGTGGCAAATGTGATTCATCCAGAGAATTGAGAGTAATGTATTTGGTGAGGGCAAACAAGGTAATGAAATACACAATAAATAGAGCACTGAGAGGTATAGAGGAACAGAGGAACTTTGCAGTTCCTGTCCACAAGTTCCTAAAGATAACAAAACAAGTAGATAAGTTGATTGAGAGAGCGTACAGGATCTTTCCTTTATTCATCAAGGCATAGAACAACATAGCAGGGTAATACTAGATCTGTATAAAATACCAGTTAGGCCACAGTGAAATAACTAATTACAGTTCTAGTCACTTGGCATTACTGGAAGGATGAGACCACACTGGAGAAGGTCGGGAGGAGATTTATTAGATTGTTGCCAGTACTGGGTAATTTTAGCTCTGAGGAAAGATTGGGTAGGTTGGAGTTGTTTTAGGTTGGAATAGAGGAGGCTGAGAAGAGATTTAATTGACGTGTATAAAATTATGTGGTGCCTAAATAGAGTGGATAGGAAGAACCGATTTCCGTTTGTAGACAGGCCAATGATTAGGCATAGATTTAAAGTCATTAGTGGAGGGATTAGAGGGGATATAAAGAAACCGTTTATCAACCAGAGGGTGGTGAGTGTCTGGAAGTAGGTGTCTGAAGAATTGCAGACAGAAACACTAATGGCATTTAAAAAGTACTTGAATATGCCATAACCTACAGGACTATGAATCAAGAGCTGGAAAATGGGACTAGGCTGGATATGTATTTTTCAACCGACACATACACAATGGGTTGAAAGGCATCCTTCTATGCTGAAGGTTTCTATATTTCAGGGAATTGATTTTTTGCTGCAATTTCATTTTCTGGAGTATCATGGGAAGCTGTGCCTTTACCCTCGGGGTTCTCATTTTCTTACTCGAGTCATGTAAAAGGTGGCTTATCTTGTTTCAGGTTATTTTGGATAAAAACGATTTGATAGAGTAAAATTGTTTACCCTTTCCTCTGAAAGGCATTTACCATGATAGCAGCAATCTGCTTTGGTTTCAAGATTTCAGAAGAGATAAACAAGGCAGCCTAAAATTCAAATGTAAATGGCAGTCAACAGGGTATGCAATATTTTGAACAAGATGGCCAACTGAGATAAGACACTGAAGTTTGCATCTTTAAAGCCTCACAAGTCCAAGGCTTCAACTCATTTCTAATTATAGTTAATAATGTCCTCATTGTGCATGTTCAAGTAGTTGGCTGCTTACATCAGCTTCTTATCCTATTCCTACCCGACATCAGCTTCCTATTTTCCTATCCGAGTCTGGAGCTAACCTGTTTGAGGCCAGTGTAGCGCCCTAGTGCAGTACTGACGGAGTGCCGCATTGTTAGAAGGGCTTTAGAAAAAGGTGTTAAATGAAAATTATGTCCTGTTCATTCAGCTGGATAGTGGTTTTATTTGGAGAGGAGCAGAAAATTCTCCTTGCCTCACCAGTGGCCTTTATGGCATCAAAAGCCGATTAACAGGACATTGATCTAATTATTGTTTGTGGAATCTTGCTGCACGCACATTGGCAGTTGCATTTACTGCATGACAACAGTCATTGCACTCCATTGTATGGAATGTGCTTGGAGGTAAGTCTTCATAGCCTGCAGTGTATTTATGTTTCCAATTGTCACTGTTGGGAACTTGTCAGGATTCGATTTATTCTTGCTGGATTTATTTCAGTGCCTCAAAGGTAGTTTGCATTTTAGTCATCCCTGCTGTGAATTGATTTAGAACTCCAATATCTAAAGCTGGAGATCACTCACTATATATATATTTGTATTTTCTCCACTCACACTATAAATGTACTTTTATTAGGATTTCCCGCAGGGAGGTCACAGCAGCTGACCAAGAAAGAAATAAGGCATTTACCCAGACAAGATTCAGTTTCACATCAGGCTACAGAACCAGAAATTCAGATCAGCCTCATATAAATGTGAATTGCCCACTGATTTCAGCTGGAGATGCAGGCATCTGACAATTTTGTAATACATCCTAGTGGGACATTATCTGATTCAACAAGCCTTCAGTATCAGTTTTGGAGATTTGGGTCATACTGACCTGTATACATAAGTTGGAAAATATAAACTAAGCTTTATAAAATTATTTGCATTTTATGCATTTGCCAAGACCAATCTTAAAGGCTAATCGATTGGGTGTGAATCATTTGAAGCATTTACCTTTCCCACAAAAGTTTATCATTTTCAGTTGAGAAGTTTGCCGATATTCTAAATGTTCCTGCTTATCTTCCTAACATTTCAGGTTTACTTCTCTTACTGATTTGTGTTTTATAGACTTGTTATCAGTATATTGATTTTTTAAGAAACATTTATGGATTTGTAACCTGAGGGAAATTTACAACTATAATGGGAACACTTTCAAGAGTCAGAAGGCAAACAGTCCATTGCATCATAATTTAAAAGGGAGCTTGCTCATGTACGTAGATATCAGCAAGTTGAGGATTGACCCAGATTATTAACATCTAATAAATCTTTTTGGCCACCTGTTCATTTTGCAATAATCACAGATACTTTGGAGCCTGTTTGACAAATATAGAGAAGACTTACTGAAATATCACAGACCAAAGGGTGAGTATCTTGCTGAGTATTCACTCTATCCCATTACTGTTAAAGGAATTGTTTTTTTGGCAATCTACTCAGAGACTATTTTTCTTCAGCTCTTCTGATCAATATGTGGCAAAAGATCAGCAGAAGCTGCGGATCTCCATAAAATATTTTGTTGTCAATCAGAGTATAAAGAAACTGATGTGTCACAAACAATGAAACCTAATCCACGTTACAATCACCTTATGCTTCTCCCTACTGACTGAAATGGTGTCATAGATAACCTATGTAACCATGATCACTTTAATACTAAATTAATGATAAAACTCAGCTAAGATGAGGAAATCTGATAATTTGCATTAAATGGAACGTTTTCCTTTACTGGGCGAGGCATTGAATACAAAAGCAGGGATACTGGAACTATATAAAATGCTGGTTAGGCCACATCTGGAGTTTTGTGTACAGTTCTGGTCACCACTTTACAGGAAGGACATAATTTCTCTGGAAAGATTGCAGAGGAGATTTACAAGAATGCTGCCAAGCCTTGAAAATTGCAGCTTTGAGGACAGATTGGATAGGCTAGGATTGCTTTCCTTAAAACAGAGGAGGCTAAGAGGTGACCTAATTGAGGTGTACAAATCATGAGGGACCTAAACAAGGTAGACGAGAAAGACTTGTGGGTTTGGAAGGTGCTATCTAAGGAGCCTTGGTGAGTTCCTGCAGTGCACCTTGTGGAAGATACACCTGCTGCCATTGTGCATCGGTGGTGGAGCGAGTGAATATTTGGGGATAGGGTGCCAATCAAGTGGGCTGCTATTTCTAGATGGTGTCCAGCTTCTGGAATGTTGTTGGAGCTGGTTTCATCCAGGTAAGTGGAGAGCATTCCATCACACTCTTGACTTGTGCCATGTAGATTGTGGACAGGCTTTGGGAGTTTGGAGGTGAGTTAGTTGATGCAGGATCCTCAGCTTCTGACCTACCCTTGTAGCCACAGTATTTATATGGATAGTCCAGTTCAGTTCAGTTTGTGGTCAATGGTAACACCCAGAATCCACCTCAATCCAAAATGAAGCACCTCACCCATCAGAGAGATGGCAGAAACTATCCAAAGTAAATAACCTAAGTTGATTGTCAGCCATATTGGGGGGGGGGGGGAGATTTACTTTATCCATTGCAGTCTCAATTATTCATAATACAAAGCAACAACATATGTATAAAGCCCCTTAACTGTAACAAGATGTCCAATGGCACTTCACAGGAGCATCAGAAAAAAATATGATACTGAGCCACATAAGGAGACATCAGGTGAGGTGACCAAATTTTTTTATTCATTCAGGGGATGTTGGTGTCACTGACTGGACCGTCATTATTGTCCATCCCTAATTGCCCTTGAACTGCGTGGTCTTACCGAATTGTTTGGCCATTTTAAGAGTCAACCATGTTGCTGTAAGTCTGGGGTCACAGACCGGGTAAGGGTGGCAGATTTCCTTCCCTAAAGGACGAGTGAACCAGGTAGGTTTATTACAACAGTCGACAATGATTTTATAGTCACCATTAGACTTTTAATTACAGATTTTTTGCAGATACAAATTTCACCATCTGCCGTGGTGGACTTTGAACCCAGGTCCCCGCAGCATACCCTAAGTCTCAATTATTAGTCCAGTGTCAATACCATTGGGCCATCACCTCCCTTAATCATAGAGATAGGTTTTAAATAGTGTTTTAAAAAAAGAAAGTGAGGTAGAGAGGAGAAGAAGGATAGGGAGGGAATTCCGAATCTTAGGACCGAGGCAACTCAAGGTGTGACCATAAATGATGGAGTGTTTAAAATCAGGGGTGCACAAGAGTTCAGAATTAGAGGAATGCAGATATCTCAGAGAGTTGTGGGGCTGGAGTCCAGATTGCAAAGATAGGGAGGGAGAATACAGGTTGATAATGACTTACCTCCATTTAATTTCTATCTAATTACATGACAATCAACATATCATTATCTTCCAGTCACAAGCTATTCGTGATCACCCACTTGGCTAATTGGTTTTTTTTGTTCTAACTGGTGGCCTTTCAGAGAGTTTCCCTGTGAGGTGTTTTAAGAATTGCTTGCTTGGATTTGTTTAAGATTTGGATATTCCCATTTGAGTGAATGACTAAGATCAGCCTATATAGAGTTAAATATTTGCATATGGATAGATGGCTGTGGTTCCATTACAGGTTTCAGCAATTATATATCTTTTCATGAAGTATTTATCATTTTTTTTAATTTGAAAAGACAAAAGACAAATAGTTAACGTAGATTTTGCTTCAGAAAATGTATTCAGCTTCATAGGTGGGGAGAAGCTTTTGTCTTTTTGTATATTTCTGAAATCTGACATGCATTCTGATTAGTAACTTGAAAGGCACTTGGGACTTGAATGTACAGAGTTAAAAAGAAGACCACAGAGTTGCAGAAAACTGACTGCAGCATTCAATGATTTCTGCAGAATATGTGGAATTGAAAGCTCACAAAGGGCTCCTCGTTGGATGTCACAGGGTTCATATTGTGGATGCATAGAAGTCCTGGAGTACTCCAACCATACAGCTAAGATTTTTAAAAGTCTAAGGTGTCCAATTCCTTCTTTTGAATAAATTATTACATTACATTTATTCTAAAGTGCAGTGTCTACGATGTCTATTTTGTGTTTGTTTTGGCTTGAAATCAACTGACTCAGCGGATTTGATTTGTGCTTACACTGAAGGGTGCTACACGCATTCACAGCCAGAGCAAGCAGGCACACTTTCACTCTTCAGGAAGTAAGAGGAAATTTCTGCATTTGAATTATGCACTTGGTCCCAGGAGTGTATGAGATCAAACTTTGCCACAAAATTTAAGTTTGTGAAGGAACAAGCAAAGTAGGCTTGAGTGTTCTAAATGGTTGGTTAATTAAGAAGTCCCTCTGGTCCTTTAACTATTTATTTATGTATGTACCTTACTGAATGGCAAGTGCGGAGCCAATAAAAATAAAAAAAACACTTTTAATTTCAAGGCTAAAGAGCTATGTTTGGTTTTAACAGAAGATGTTCTAAAACAGTGTTCAACAACTTGGGGCAGGATTTAGCAGGTCTGTCAGCCACGGGTACAAATCGCATATTGGCCACTAAATATCATGAGAGACCAAAAATTGGATGTGTTGACGAGATTTCAGAATGTGATCTTCCCTGATGACGTGATCAGATTCACGCCTGGGAAGGGCAGTGCTATCGTGCACTGTGGGAAGCAGCCTCAAGGGCTCCCGCTCCCGCTCCCCCTCCACAGCACTTTGCTGTGGCATTGTCTTTCTGCGGGGTGTGGTCAGGGACTCGACTGAGTGCTGGTGTTCTGGGGTGGGGGAGGAGTGCACCATGTGCTGACTGAGGCCTAACCAGATGAAGCAGCTGCTGCTCCAGGCCGGGGTGCAGAGGTTCAGACATTGACCGCATGGAATCTGCTGTGACTGGGCCCACATTTGGTGCTGATTTGCAGTTTGTCTCTGCTCTCTGACACGGACCAGCAACACATGCCTGTAATGGATGCTGCAGTTGCACACATAGCAATGGCTCAAGGTGCGCATTGCCCACATCTGCACACCGACCTGCATTTGTCATGATGGGAATCTCACATAACCCTAATCGGGCCACGCATGGCACCATGGATTGTGTGGTGTTGCCAGCTCCCACAAGTGGGGGTTCTGGCCCAAGTGAGGAAGTGGGGTGGTGCAGGGTCCATGCAGCCAATGATCCATCATTCTATGCTCTTTCCAAACCCCACTGTGCAGATGGATCTCAGTTTGCTCAATCTGGAGCTGGCAATGATGGTGACATCAGGGGCAGAGGAGGAGGAGGCGGCGGGCGTGGAGAGACCACTGCAAGAGCAGCCACCACCAGACCCTCAGGAAAGAGGGCAGGGGGCTGCTGCTGAGTGCCGGGAGGTGAGTGGGCAGCCTCCCGAGAGGGTGCACAGAAGGCAGAGGGTGCTGAGGGCAAGGAGGTACAGGCCCGGCAATTCCTTCGAGGCCCTCTTGGAAGAGATGTGCCGTCACCAGCTGCGCCTCTCCAAGACCATGGTGCGACACATTCACATTTGACACCTGAGAGGAGAGGTGGCGACACATTCCCTGTGGACGTAAAGGTGACGGCAGCCCTCAATTTCTATGCCTCCGGATCATTCCAAGTTTCCAGTGGCGACCTAGCTGGGATCTCCCAGGCCTCCATGCACAGATGTGATGACCTAGCTGGGATCTCCCAGGCCTCCATGCACAGTGATGTGCAGCAGGTCACAGATGCCCTGTATGCCCGGGCAGGGCAATTCATTAATTTTGATGTGGGCCGTGCACAGCAGGAGCCCGGGCCCTCGGCTTCACTTCCATCGCCGGGATTCCCAATGTGCAGGGAGCAGTGGGTGAGACACACATCACCTTGCAGACCCCACATGCAGGGCCGCAGCAATTTTTGAACAGGAAAGGGTTCCACTCCCTAAACGTCCAAATTGTCTGCAACCATCAAATGAGGATCATGCAGGCTGATGCACACCACCCAGGGAGTGTGCATGACAGCTTTGTGCTCTGGCAGTCGGACATCCCTGGGCTCTTTGAAGACCAGCCCAGGCTCCTGGGATGGCTACTGGGTGACAAGGGCTACCCTCTAAGGTCATGGCTGATGATGCCTGTACGGAGGCCCCAGACCGAGGCGGAGACCCGCTACAACGAGGCCCATGCAGCCACCCGGTCCATCGTTGAGCGGTGCATTGACTGCTTCAGATGCGGTTCCGCTGCTTGGACCGCTCTGGGGGGCGGGGGGGTGGGGGGGGGGGGGGGTGCCTCCAGTATGATCCTGTGTGTGCTTCACGCATCATCATCCTTTGCTGCGCCTTGCACAACATTGCCCAGCCGTGGGGAGACCAGCTGGAGCAGGAGGAGGAGGAGGGGGAGCGGTGAGGGGGCGAGATGGGTGCCCCACCATATGAAGAGCCAGAGGAAAGAGGGCGCGCCGCAATGGCAGGTGTCCGGCAGGGAAGGGCAGTGAGGGACGCTTTGATTGCAGCCCGCTTCACCCAGCTGGTGCTGTGCAGTGAGGCGGCTGCAACCACACCCCAGGAGCAAGTGCAGCCGCTATTCCCCCTCCAAACCGACCTGGGCCCTCAAACCACCACATCACCCTCCTCCTGCTCCTGTCATCCCACCACCCTATCCCCCAGAAACATCCGACCCTGTTAATGTGCCTGGGTTGGCAATGGTTGTGAGTCTTGGTGGAAGGCCGGAGGATGATGACGACTCGCTGTTGTGCACACTGGGATCCTGCCCCTGGTGCAACTCAAGTCTGACTCCTACCTGTACCCCGAATGCACGCTGCCACCTGGGCCCACATAGCTGTCAGGGTTGGGGACACATGCTTTCTGGTCAAGAGATGGGGGGAGGGCGGGGGAGGCACTTGCACGAAAGGTATGGTGGATATTGGGGAAGGTAGGGCAGGCACTCTGAAACATGGGCTGAGTCTGAAAGGCTCATCAGACAGCACCTCTATGTTTGGGAGTCAGGAACACTGAGCTGTGGGAGAAGAGAATCAGAGGCACATTAGTCACAGCATGATGTGCAATTAACAGTTTATTGTGTTCTTAACATAAATGATTACCAAACCCTGACTACTGGTGACCTTCACCCATGCCCTCTAGTGAACTACAACTTTCTAACTGTGTGCAGTCTACTGCTTCTTCTAGTTGCTACCCCAGGATGCACATCGGAGGTGGAGGTGTCCAGCTGTGATGCACACCCAGTTGCCTGTGATATCCTTGGCGGACGTCCCCTGGGTGGCCGGGACCTGGAGAGCCCCGGCTGATTTGTGGATGGCACTGTTTCAGTGTCACCCTGTTCATCTTGTTGGCCCTGAGATGCCCTGGTGTGAGGAAGGGGGGAAATCGGAAGGTCTCAGGATGTGCGGGATCTCCTGGGTGGAAGGCCTCAGCATGGACTCAAGCCCTTCCTCCTCCCTTGGTGTGCCCAGAAGCCCTGGGGGCACTCCATGGGATGCCAGGGTAGCTGGACTGAGCTTCAGAAGCTCTGGCGTCATCTGGCTCTGCCAGTCCTGGAGGCCTAGATGCGTCTGCCCCATGATCTGTGAACCCTCAGCCCTGGCCCTCTGAGACTGGGCCAAGCTCCGGAGCCCCTCCGCTACAGCATTCTGTGAGCAAGCCAGGCTCTGGAGCCCCTCAGCAGTAGCCCTCTGAGCCTGGGCTTGGTTGTCGAGGTTCAGTCTGCTGTGCCTCCAGAATGTCAGCGTGAGTCCCAGCCATGGTCAGCAGTGTTTCCCACAGGCCCCCGACACCCATGGCCATCGAATGCTGTGCCTCCCGGATGCTGGAAACAGACTTGCCCATTTTGTCTCCAGAATGGCCTGGACCCTGTCACCCCTGAGGACAGACCCCTGAGTCAGACTTTCCATTGCGGTCGTCACCCTTGCAGTGTTGGCCTGGGTCTCACGCTGTGTCGGCACCACCTCCTGCAACAAGACTCTGTTCGGCTCTCCTAAACAGCCTTGCAGTCACAGCCTGGTTGCTGACAGCCCTTCCACCACTCCCTGGGTTTCCTGATTCAACTCCACCAACTTTGGGAGGAACAAACCCAGAGGCCCAGCAGCTGGCTTGGGGACAGCTGAACCCTGGCCTCCGGCAGACCTCCGTGTGCCCAAGCCCTCAGATGTGCCCGCCTCCACCTGATGTGTATCAGCGGCTCACCAGTTCGTGACCCAGAAGCCTCAACACTAAAGGTACCCACCGTGGTGATCATCTCTGTGTTGATGGGTTGTGTGGTACATGCCGGTGACGCTTTAGTTGTGCTGCCCTCAGAGGATTCCTCCCTCTGAGGTGTCATCCAGGGGGTCGTGGGCAGTTTGCTCCAGAGCAGCAGGGGAGGCGGCAACACCCGAAGGGCCGGGTTCCTCTGGGTCCAGAGCTGCAAAGAAGGACACACATTAGGGGGAGGGAGGCAAAACATTCTATGCAGCATCGCACTTACTTAGAGGAGGACCTAGGTTGAGGGTGCGCTTCTGCTCACTTGCATGCTGGACACCGACCTAGCTGTCGGTGATCATTCGGGATGGCCCATCACCTCTGCCAGCTCCATGGCACGCTCTTCCATGCTAGTCAGCTGCCGCAGGTCAGGCACACCACCACCGGTCTGTGTCATTTCACATGTGGGAACATAAGGTGGATAGCAAGCATTAATATATTGCAGTGCATGGTGCGCAATGCATGCCTGTGTCTCGGGTGTTGTGCTGACAGTTTCGGGGAATGCGGTCACCACTGAAGGATGCTGGTTAAGGGGGGAGGGGAAGAGGTTAGATTCTGTTCCTGGGGGAAGGGTCACTTGTTGCATGTCCTTCAGATGTCTAAGCAGGGTTTGAGATCCGTGCCAAGCATGTGTGGGGTTCCAAGTGGGATGCTCACTCACCCTTGCTGCTCGAAGAAGGTCGTACATTTTTTTCTGACACTGCCGGCCAGAGCGCGGTGTCAGGCTCCTGGCATTCACTTCTCCCACCTCCTCCCACAATGCCAAGGCAGATGCACCCCTTGAGTGAGGGCCCTGGCCGGGGAAGATCCGCTCACGCCTCTCCTCCATGGCATCTAGCAGGTGCTCCTGGTCAGCCTCTGCGCAGCCATCTTTGTGTTGTGACTGGCTGTGTGTCCATTCATGCAGCTCATACACAGCACTGGCTTATTAGGGGAGTGTAGGTGCAGTGAGTGCGGCCAGTCAAGGGCCGAATGGCAACAAATACTTGTGAGAGATTTTGGAGGCTGCAATCAGTTGAGTGTCATGCATCCCTCGGGGGGCTGATTGGCTGCCAGTCAATAGGCTGCTGTGTCCAGGCGGGGTGCAATACTCAGGGCTCCCATTCAGGAGAGGGAATGATCACAAGCTGGGGTTGTGCATGTCAGCACAACACTAGTTCTCTGCAGGGCAGCAGTGAGGACAGTATGTTCAAGGGATGGAGGGATTGGGTACCTGCATTATTCGGATCCATGAGGGCATGAAGTGAGCAGGCAACCATGTCTGTGTGTGGGGGGAGACAGAGGGGGGTGGAGGGGTGAAGCGATGAGGCCAGCAATGTCTGTGTGGGGGAGTTGTGGGGGCCAGTAAGAGGCCAGCGATGTGTGTGTGTGTGTGTGTGTGTGTGTGTGTGTGTGTGTGTGTGTGGGGGGGGCAGCGATATGTGTGGGGGGGGGGGGTTGTGGAGGCTAACGATGTCTGTGGTGGAGTTGTGGGGGCCAGCGATGAGGCCAGCGATGTGTGTGTGTGTGTGGGGGGGGGGGGGGGGGGGGGGGGGGGGGGCAGGAGGGGGTGGTGGTGTCAGCAATGAGGCCAGCGATGTCTGTGGGTGTTGGATGGCAGTGATCTGGATGCCATGAGGTCTTTTCAGCGATCTCCCAGCGATGTGCGCATGCGCGGGTTGCTGCTCATCCCGCCAATTTCAGGCTCTTTGGTGCAAATAAATCCCGTCCCCTGGGTTTTTAATGATATTCGCGACTGGGGCCTCTGTAGTGCACAGAGTGGGGAGATTCGAGTGAAAAGCTGAACTGAGAAAAGTCATGATCTAGAACAGTTTTCCCACCAATTCAGCACTTTTGGGAGAATTGTGGCCATTCTTTCTGAATCTATCCTGTCTGACCCTGTTAGAATTTCATAAGTTTCTATGAGATCCCCCTCACTCTTCTAAACTCCAGTGAATATAATCGTAACCAACTTAACCTCTCCTCATGTGACAGACCTGCCATCCCAGGAATCGGCCTGGTAAACCTTTACTGCACTCAATCTATAGCAAGGACATCCTTCCTCAGATAAGGACACCAAAACTGCACACAATACTCCAGGTGTGGCCTCACCAAAGCCCTGTACAATTGCAGCAAAACATCCCTAATCCTATTCTCAAATTCTCTCGCTATGAAGGCCAAAATACCATTTGCCTTCTTTACTACCTGCTGTGCCTGCGCGCTTACTTTCAGCGACTGATGCACGAGGACACCAAGGTCTCACTGAATATCCACCTCCCTCAATTTACACCCATTCAAACAATAATTGGTCTTCCTATTATTGCTACCAAAGTGGATAACCTCACATTTATCTACATTATACTGCATCTGGCATGCAGATGCCCATGCACTCAGCTTGTCCAAATCAAACTGAAGCATCTCTGCATCCTCTTCGCAGCTCACCCTTCCACCCAACTTTGTATCATCTGCAAATTTGGGGATAATACATTTAGTTCCCTCTTCCAAATCATTAACATATCATGTAAACAGTTGGGGTCCTAGCACAGATCCCTGCAGATCCCCACTAGTCACTGACTGCCACTCAGAAAAAGACCCATTTATGCCAGCTCTTTGCTTCCTATCTGCTTCCCAGCTTTCTATCCATCTCAAGACATTACTTGCATCCCATGCACTTTAACTTTATATAGTAGTCTGTTATGTGAGACCTTCTCGAAAACCTTCTGAAAGCCTAAATAAATCACATCCGCTTGTTCTCCTAGTCAACTCTACTAATTACATCCTCAAAGAATTCCAATAATTTGTCAAGCATGATTTTCCTTTCATCAGGCCCTGGAGATTTATCCACCTTCAATCCCATCAATTTCCCCAAAACCATTTCTCTGCTAATGCTGATTTCCTTCAGCTCCTCACTGAAACTTGTTTCTCTCTGAACTTCCGGTACATTATTCATTTCTTCCTTTGTGAAAACTGAAGCAAAATACAAATTTAATTCCTCGGCCATTTTTTAATCCCCGTTATGAATTCTCCTTTGTCTGACTGTAAGGGGCCGACATTCGATTTTGTCAATCTTTTTCTCTTTACATACCTAGAAAAACTTGTACAGTCAGTTTTTATGTTCCATGCTACCTTACTCTCATACTCTGTTTTTCCCTTCTTAAGCAATACCTTGGTGGGTCCGGTGCGCACCCGAATTGGGTGGCCCGATGATTTAAATGCATTTTCATGCATTTAAATCGACTTAATGAACTCTAACTCTACCGCCAAATCCCACTTTACTGTCTTCTGGCCCGATCCGCATCCGCGCTGTTACCGACCTGCAAAATAAAAGTCTGAAGTCACCGCTGCAGCCTCCGAAGAGCGGGGTCAGAGCCTGCAACGGCTCTCTGACCCAGGTCATCCTCTGGTCGGGGCGGGAGGGGGGTGGGAGGAGGAGCGGGGGTGTGACGTATCATCCCCTGGGGGGGGCGTGGGAGGGGGAGGGGGTGTGACCGATCATCCCCTGGGGGGGGGGGGGGGGGGGGGGGGTGGAGGGGGTGTGTCATCTCATCCTCTGGTCGGGGGGGGTTCCGCTGCCTGTCTGCGGCCGATCCCTCCTGGCACCATCACTGGGACACTACCAGCCACAGATTACTCTTCCCTGCAGGTGCGAGAGAGCGGGAGAGATGGCTGTGGCTGGTAGTGTCCCAGTGATGGTGCCAGGAGGGATCGGCCGCAGACAGGCAGCGGAACCCCCCCGACCAGAGGATGAGACGTCACAACACCTCTTTTCCCGCCCCCCCAGGGGATGATCGGTCACACCCCCTCCCCTCCCACCCCCCAGGGGATGATACGTCACACCCCCTGTCCTTCCCCCGCCCCCCCTCCCAGGGGATGATACGTCACACCCCCTGTCCTTCCCCCCCCCCCCCCCCCCCCAGGGGATAATCAGTCACACCTCCTCCCTTCCCACCGCCCCCCCCCCGGGGGATGAAATGTCACCCCCCCCTCCCATGCATCCCCCCCCACCCCCCCATCCCGACCAGAGGATGAACGCCAGAGAGCGGCTCTCTCTGCTTTTTTTTTCGCACCCGGGCACGCTGTCAGATTTTTTTCGAACTGCGCATGTGCAGTTCAGAGCTCCGATCGTTCCGGCAGCGCTAAGCCCCGCCCACTGCGCGGATTGGGCCGGAGCCAGCAAAACGCGTATGGGCGCGCTGCAAAGAGGATTCCAGGCGGGGATCTATTTGACGCCCAGGTCCAGCACTTAAACTCAAAATGGTAAAATTCCCCCCTATCTCTAATTTCCCTTGTAAGACATGGTTTGGTCACAATTTCCTTCCCACTCTTGCGCCAAACAGAAATAAACAACTTCTGGAGTTCACTGATTCATTCTTTAAATGCCTGCTATTACCTGTCCACTGTCTTTCCTTTCAGTAATGTTTCCTAGTACATCATGGCCAATTCATGCCTCATACCATCATAGTTACCTTTATTGAATTCAGGACCTTGGTCTCAGATTTAACTACATCACTATCCATGTTGATGGAGAATTCTACCATCTTATGGTCACCCATCCCCGAAGGTTCCCTCACAACTAGGTTGCCAAATAATCCTTTCTCATTGCACAACACCCAGTCCAAGATGGCCTGTTCCCTAATTAGTTCCTCAACATATTGCTCCAGAAAACCATCCTGTATGCACTGGGCGGCACAGTGGCACAGTGGTTAGCAGTGCTGCCTCACAGCGCTAGGGACCCAGGTTCAATTCCAGCCTTGGGTCATGTCTGTGTGGAGTTTGCATGTTCTCCCTGTGTCTGCATGGGTTTCCTCCGGGTGCTCCGGTTTCGTCCCATAGTCCAAAGATGTGCGGATTAGGTTGATTGGCCATGCTAAATTGACCCTAGTGTCAGGGCGAGTGGCAGGGTAAATACGTGCAGCTGTGGGAATAGGGCCTGGGTGGGATTGTGATCGGTGCGGAGTCGATGGGCCGAATAGCCTCCTTCTACACTGTCGGGATTCTATGATTGCTTCTACGATTAAATGAGATTCTTGAACCATCTCAATTGACTTTAGTCAGGGATGGGGCAGGATTGTTACTCTGCTGAACATGGCTGTAGCAGGAACAGAATGGGAATGTCAGCACCAGCAATTTGGATCTCCAGCCACTTCCATTCAGAACCTCAGCAGGACCCGAAAATGCAGCTCACCAATTCACTGTTAGCAGCTGAAATAAGTCAGCAGAGGCCAGTGTCCCTTCGCCAAAGTCCCTTCTATTTACAAGCTCTATTATAGTTCCTATTGTGCTACAAGTTCCGTGTCAGCATCCAGAAATTCCTCCTCTATTGTACTGTGACTAATTTGACTCTCCCAATCTGTAAGCAGATTAAAGTTGCCCATAATCACAGATGTTCCTTTATCACATGCAACTCTGATTTCCTGTCTAATGTTTTTCCCAACATTACCACTACAGTTTGGTGGTCTGTATACCACCCCCACCAATGTTTTTTGCCCCTTGTTGTTTCTTAACCTGACCCATACAGATTCCACATAATCTAGCTTTCCTTAATATCGTATCAATATCATCTTTAATCAACAATGCAACTCCACCACCTTTTCCTTTCATAGAATCATAGAATCATAGAAACCCTACAGTACAGAAAGAGGCCATTCGGCCCATCGAGTCTGCACCGACCACAAACCCACCCAGGCCCTACCCCCATATCCCTACATATTTACCCACTAATCCCTCTAACCTACACATCTCAGGACACTAAGGGCAATTTTTTTTTTAGCATGGCCAATCAACCTAACCCGCACATCTTTGGACTGTGGGAGGAAACCCTATTCTTCCTAAACATTGAATAGCCCTCAATATTTAGTTCCCATCCTTGGTCACCTTGGAGCCACGTCTCCCTAATGCCAACAATATCATACCCCTTTGCATCCACTATGCAACTAATTCATCCATTTTCTTTCGAATGTTCTGAGCATTCAGGTGCAAAACCTTAAGGTGAGTCTATTTAACATTTCCTGTCCCTTTCCTACAATGTTTTCTCTGTCCTTATCTGATTCTGGCCCTTGATTTCTCTGCCTATCACTTTCCTTATTCTCCTTACACTTCTTTTTAATTTCCCCAGCTCTGAATCCTTGCAAAGGTTCCCACACCTCTGCCATATTAGTTTAAACCTTCTCCAATTAGTTTAAATCCTCTCTGGAATATTGTCAGGGCCCATTGCCTTTGTAGTATCCAGAGCCTTCATTCATTTCTTGACAGTACATGGATTGTGTCATGTTGGCTGAAGACTGGCATCTGTGATGCTGGGAGTTGACTGAGATAGATCATCCACTTCCGGCTAAAGATTGTTGCAAATGCTTAATCTATTGCACTGATGTTCTGAGCTCCCCTATCTTTGAGGAAGGGGAAATTTGTGGAGCCTCCTCCTCTGGTTAGTTGTTTAATTGTCCACCACTGTTCATGACTGGATGTGGCAAGACTGCAAGGTTTAGATCTGATCCATTCGTTTGGGATCATTTATCTCTGCCTCTCACAGTGCTCATGTTGAAATGATAGAGTGGGGGATATAACAGGCCATGAGATTACAGATTGTGGCTGAGTACAATTTTGCTCCTGCAAATGGCCCACAGTGCCACATGAATGCCTAGTCTTGAGTTACTAAGCCTATTCGAAGTCTATCCCATTTAGCACAGTTACGGTGCCACACAGCATGATGGAGGTTATCCTCAATGTGAACATGGGATTTGATCTTCTGATGGACAGTGCGATGGTCATTCCTACTGATACTGTCATGGACAGATGCATCAGTGCAGGCAGGTTGGTGAGGATGAGGTCAAGTTTGTCTTCCACCTTGTTGGGTATAGTTGGGTGGATTAGCAAATTTGCTGATGACACCAAAGTCGGTGGTGTGGTAGACAGTGAGGAAGGGTGTCGTAGTTTGCAGGAAGACTTAGACAGGTTGCAAAGTTGGGCCGAGAGGTGGCGGATGGAGTTTAATGCGGAGAAGTGTGAGGTAATTCACTTTGGTAGGAATAACAGATGTGTTGAGTATAGGGCTAACGGGAGGACTTTGAATAGTGTGGAGGAGCAGAGGGATCTAGGTGTATGTGTGCATAGATCCCTGAAAGTTGGGAATCAAGTAGATAAGGTTGTTAAGAAGGCATATGGTGTCTTGGCGTTTATTGGTAGGGGGATTGAATTTAGGAGTCGTAGCGTTATGTTGCAACTGTACACAACTCTGGTGCGGCCGCACTTGGAGTACTGTGTGCAGTTCTGGTCCCCACATTACAGGAAGGATGTGGAGGCTTTGGAGAGGGTGCAGAGGAGGTTTACCAGGATGTTGCCTGGTATGGAGGGGAGATCCTATGAGGAGAGGCTGAGGGATTTGGGATTGTTTTCGCTGGAAAGGCGGCGGCTAAGAGGGGATCTTATTGAAACATATAAGATGATTAGAGGTTTAGATAGGGTGGATAGTGATAGCCTTTTTCCTCTGATGGAGAAATCCAGCACGAGGGGGCATGGCTTTAAATTGAGGGGGGGTAGTTATAGAACCGATGTCAGGGGTAGGTTCTTTACCCAGAGGGTGGTGAGGGATTGGAATGCCCTGCCAGCATCAGTAGTAAATGCGCCTAGTTTGGGGGCGTTTAAGAGATCCGTAGATAGGTTCATGGACGAAAAGATATTGGTTTAGGTTGGAGGGTCACAGTTTTTTTTTAACTGGTCGGTGCAACATCGTGGGCCGAAGGGCCTGTTCTGCGCTGTAATGTTCTATGTTCTATGTTCTATGTTGGTTGCCTCACTGCCTGCCACAGACCCAATCTAACAGTTATGTCCTTTAGCCCAGTCAGTAATTGTGCATCCTGAGCCACACTTAGTGATGGACACTGAAGTCCCCCAACCCAGAGTACATTCTGCATCATTGCCACCCTCAGCACCTCTTCCAACTGGTGTTCACCATGGAAGAGTACTGATTCAGCGGCTGAGGGGGAGGGGGTGTGGTACGAGGTAATCAGCAGAAGGTTTCCTTGCCCATGTTTGACCTGATGCCATGAGACTTCATTGGGTCTGGAGTTGATGTTGAGTACTCCCATGGCAACTCCCACCCGAGTTTATGCCACCGAGAAATAGTACTGCACCCAGACCTGTTCACGATGCATCTGCTGCACAATACTCAATAGTTCTGGGTTGGAATGCGCCAAACTTTCAGAGGCAATTAGAAGCTGTTGATCTTTTCAAAAGCAGTTTTCCTGTCCAGCACCACTGTTGATCCTGCCTAAGCAGCTGTCTTAAAAGGTCATTGACCGCTGCTAAATTTGTTAGGATGTTGCAAATCCCCTTTACTGCATTTTGTATATATGAATTATATCAGCCCTCTTATTTTACCTTATTTCAAGTTCGCTGTTGGGTTATTAATGGAGGATTGGAACTCTCCAAATTGAAGGGTTGGGGACCAAATGCCACCAATTAAAGGGGGAAATAAAAAATCAAAGCCCCTGCTTACGGATGGGTAGTGAGAGGAGAAATCCGGGCTGTAGAAATTAATCCCCCCCTGCCCCCATAACACTTGCCTTTCTGCTTTGTAGAGGGGATTCTTGATTTGATTCATACAGAGAAGTTTGAAGATTTCAATATCTTAATACTTTGCCATGAGTTGGCCTTTGACTTTCAAAGAACAAAGAACAAAGAACAGTACAGCACAGGAAACAGGCCCTTCGGCCCTCCAAGCCTGTGCCGCTCCTTGGTCCAACTAGACCAATCGTTTGTATCCCTCCATTCCCAGGCTGCTCATGTGACTATCCAGGTAAGTCTTAATATAGTCTCCCCTGTAAACCCACAGCTAGCTAGAAAGAAAAGGGTAGCAAACGTATGCTGTTGTACACAAGATCCCCTCCAAGTCACACTATAGTCCTTCACTGACATTAGGTCAAAATCCTAGGAGTTCTACCCTAACAGTGTGGGTGTACCTACACAATAGGGACTGCAGCACTTCCTGAAGGCAACTCACCACTACCTTCTCAAGTGCAATTAGGGCTGGGCAATAAATACTGGCATGCTCACACCATGTGAACAAATCAAAAGAAATCTGGTCTTTGAAGATTGAGCACAATTAATTGAGCACATTTGCATTCAAGTGGATTTAACAGTTTCTTTGCCTTTTAGAAACAACTTTGAAGATTTTGATTTCTACCACCCGGCCATTAAGGGTCACCAACAGAAAGAAGAATTAGGTGGGGAGTATCACACATTCACAATGGAGCCTACCTGATTTTGTTTCCTTTTACATAATTGGAAGAAAAAATAAGCAGCCCTGATACACTGGACAACCCTTTCTGTTCAATTACCCTCAGTATATTCCATCCAGTTAATGTTAAGAAAGTAAAGTTGAAAATTGACCTTGACAGTACATCAGAATAAGAAAATAAACCACATTCAACCATCTGTTATTCACACACGTGCACTTTGCACTGAGGTCATTGGATTCCAGTCAGCAAGTGAAACATTGGTTCACTTTTCTCTTCAATCATTGCCTAGAAATATTTAGTTCAGTTGTAGGATTCTTGGTATTGACCTGCAAAAATAGCTAACTCACCACAGACCATGGATCTGCACGTCTCTGATCTATCTTGTTCAGGTCTCAGCTAGTTGTTGCCAAGTAAACTTTAGCGGAACTTTATCACACTTAGCTGTATATTTTCCATTTCATATCAATCAATTTAACTAAAAGTGATGATCGTAGTGTCAAGAACAAATTACGGATTTAGAAATCAGGGCCTGAAGTATTACAATGTTGCTGGCGTTGATGAACTTACATAGGTCTTCTCACGAGTTTATTGCCTGTTTTTCACTATCAAAAAACTGTTAACACAGGTTTCTCCTTGGTCTTGGCCTGAAGCACTGTAGTGTTATATGTACAGAAATCAGGAAGAAAATAATGAAATAAATTAGATGCTCCAAATGCTCCAAAACATTAGAGAAATTAGAAAACAAGGGTGGCACGGTGGCATAGTGATTAGCACTGCTGCCTCACAGCACCAGGGACCTGGTTTGATTCTGGTCTTGGGTAATTGTCTGTGTGGGTTTCCTCCAGATGCTCCAGTTTCCTCCCACAGTCCAAAGATGTGCAGATTAGGTGGATTGGGCATGCTAAATTGACCCTTAGTGTCCAACAATATGTAAGTTAGGTGGATTTGCCATTGTAAATGCGCAGGGGTAGGACGGAGGAGGGGGGGGGGGGCTGGGTGGGGTGCTCTTTCGGAGAGTTGGTGCAGACTCGATGGGCCAAATGGCCTCTTTCTCCACAGTAGTGGTTCTATGGTTCTTTGGCT
This sequence comes from Mustelus asterias, assembly GCF_964213995.1. Taxonomy (NCBI): domain Eukaryota; kingdom Metazoa; phylum Chordata; class Chondrichthyes; order Carcharhiniformes; family Triakidae; genus Mustelus; species Mustelus asterias. The sequence continues at coordinate 67,492,180 of NC_135805.1, forward strand.
CTAAATGAAAAGTGGACAAATATATAACATGAAAATAAAAATTAAAGAAAAATAAATTACAAGCGATAAAGATGGAATAAAATGAGATCTGTTTCTTGATAAGTTTGCAGTAGACACGGCACTAAAGAAGGCTTGAGTTGTATAAAGCACAAGGCTAATGGTGGGAATATCCAATAATTTCTTTTTCTTCCTTGAATATTTTTACTGAGGGAGGATGGTGACATTCTCATCCTGACGGTTGAAAGAGTAGGAGAAATAGTTACGTTTGTGTTAATGATCCTTAATGAAATAATCATTAAAAATGTGCAAAGATATGCATAAGGCAATGAGATCAGCTGGAATGCAGCCAAGAATACTTCAGGAAAAGGAAGGTAGAAATAAAAGCCATGCCTGAATATTTTTGGAGCTCATTAAAAATAAGGCCACAGTTGATTGAAAATAGCCAGTTTTCTAAGTTAAAGGTTGGCAGAACGTCATGAGAATTATAGGAATTAAGCTCCACATCTGTGGTAGGGAAATAGAAGTAAATAATGAAGGGAACAATTCAAAAGAGAGAAGGATATGTTCGCTAGACAACTCAGGTTCAGGTTCTTACTCCAATACCGGTACTGTAGCACAATGGTTAGCACTGCTGCTTCACAGCTCCAGGGACCTGGGTTTGAATCCTGGCTCGGGTCGCTGTCTGTGTGGAGTTTGCACATTCTCCCTGTCTCTGCGTGGGTTTCCTCCGTGTGCTCCAGTTTCCTCCCACAGTCCAAAGATGTGCAGGCTAGGTTGATTGGCTTGGGTTGTATAAGTTGCCCCTTATTGTCCCAGGATGCATCAGTTAGAGGGGTTAGTGCGTAAATATGTAGGGATATGGGGATAGGGCCTGGGTGGGATTGTGGTTGGTGCAGACTCGATGGGCCGAATGGCCTCTTTCTGCACTGTAGGATTCTATATGTGAATATATGCTCATCCAAAACTCTGCTGGCCATGTCTTAACTCTCACCAAATCCAGTTTATTCATCAATCTTGTGTTCATTGACCCACATCACTTTCTGGTCTGGTAACACCTGCATTTTAAAATTCTCATTCTTATTTTCAATTTCTTCCATGGGCTTGCTGCCTCCTATCTATTTATTGCCTTGCAACCCTCTGGGATTCCTGGGTTCTTCCAATCTTTGCCTCTTGCATATCCCCAATTTTAGTCACTAAACTATTTATAACTGTGCCTTCAGCTACCAAGGCCCAATCTCTGGAACTCCTTCTCTAAACCTGTCTGCCTCTTTACCTCCCCCTCCTTCTTTAAACCACTTCTTAAAAACTAACCCTCTGATGAAAGTTTGGGCCATTAGTCTTGATATTTGATTGATGTCATTTTTTTCTTTTGACAACGTTCCTGTGAAGCATCGTAGGATATTTTAGTACATTAAATGCACTATATGAATACAAATTGTTGGTACAGAAACAGTTCAAGCCCTGGAAACATATTTAAATAGTCTGAGCAGAATATCCCACAGAATTGTTGCATGCAGATAGTTAGAATGTGGGGAGGGTTTTTGTTTTAAGAAAGGATTTGAAATGGGGGACTCTCACAATCTCTTTTGGGAAAAGTGGAAGTCCCTGAAGCAAAGCAGGATGCTGGAAAAGGGTAATAAAATAACTAAATCATAAGAAATAAAGAGTAGTGATTAATGATCGGAATTATGTTTGGAGATCCGTGATCCAATGCAGTATCTCAGGAGCCAGTCTTGGGCTCTCTGGTGCTGACAATATTAATAAATGATCTTGACAGCATCATTACAAGTAGAGCATTTAGATTTAAGAAGTGATATGAAATTCTGTCAGAAAGTAGGAAAATAAGAACAAACAAAATTCTGATAGCTTTAGGCATTTATCTTCTGCTTAACAGAAAGTATCCGAGTACAGTGCAGTGTTTCCCACTTCACTCTGTTTGACTTTCTGGAGAAATTAATGGAGCTAAATAATCTACAAACACGCAAAGAAGCCGGGAAATACAAATCATAGAAATCATAGAAACCCTACAGTGCAGAAAGAGGCCATTCGGCCCATCGTGTCTGCACCGACCACAATCCCACCCAGGCCCTACCCCCATATCCCTACATATTTTACCCACTAATCCCTCTAACCGACGCATCTCAGGACACTAAGGGACAATTTTTTAGCATGGCCCATCAACCTAACCCGCACATCTTTGGACTGTGGGAGGAAACCGGAGGAAACCCACACAGACACGAGGAGAATATGCAAGCTCCACACAAACAGTGACCCAAGCCGGGAATCGAACCCGGGTCCCTGGAGCTGTGAAGCAGCAGTGCTAACCACTGTGCTACCGTGCCGCTCATTCTAAATTGTAGAATGTATAGATGTATAGATACCAGGTCAGAGGAATGGGACAAATCCTCCACAATCTGAAATGACTGGTTTATAGAGTCATAGAGGTTTACAGCATGGAAACAGACCCTTCGGCCCAACTTGTCCATACCACCCTTTTTTTTTAAACCCCTAAGCTAGTCCCAATTGCCCGCATTTGGCCCATATCCCTCTATACCCATCGTACCCATGTAACTGTCTAAACGCTTTTTAAAAGACAAAATTGTACCAGCCTCTACTACTACCTCTGGCAGCTTGTTCCAGACACTCCCCACCCTCTGTGTGAAAAAATTGCCCTTCTGGACACTTTTGTCTCTCTCCCCTCTCACCTTAAACCTATGCCCTCTAGTTTTAGACTCCCCTACCTTTGGGAAAAGATATTGACTATCTAGCTGATCTATGCCCCTCATTATTTTATAGACCTCTATAAGATCACCCCTCAGCTTTCTACGCTCCAGAGAAAAAAGTCCCAGTTTATCCAGCCTCTCCTTGTAACTCAAGCCATCAAGTCCCAGTAGCATCCTGGTTTGTCTTGCTGAAGGATAGTTTGTTGCCAAAAGTTACTGTTTGTAGTGTATAGCCAAGTAAAACAAAGATTAAAATTTCCTGTAGTCAAGTGAGTCACAAGTCTATATTTTCCAGGAAAATTAAACCCCAAACAGAAATATGACAAAGCATAATTCACACCCGCCAAATTGGAGGTGAGCTGACTCTGTCGGACCTTCCAGACATAGCTACCTTTGCACAGTCACTGCAAACTCCTGCGTCATGCAACTCAAATTATTAGCATAAAAACCGAAAACGCTGGAAATCCTCAGCAGATCAGGCAGCATGTGTGGAGAGGTGAGTCTGGAGACAGGTGGGCATTTAATTGGACAGTTGTGGGATAACCACTGCCTTTCCCTCTTCCCCGATTAAGTCCAGGGCAGGAAGGTTTGTGGTCGGCCTTCCAGACCCGCCGCCAATTGAGGTCCAAACGTGGTCCCTCTGATGTTGTGGGTCTGTCCCATGTTCATAGGCACTCTGATCGAAGGACCTGGTATCAGGAAGAGGTGGACCCACTTAGAGCCACGTTTTGTTGCTTCAGCGCTGGCTCCTCTCATCCCTCTCCCACAACCCGCACCCTGCCCCGACTCACCTGCGACCTGGGTCCATCAATGGTCTTGGGCCTCTGGTAGATGCATTGCAAGCAGTAGATATGGGGTTCCCACCAGCACTCCAGCTAGCTGGCATGACCCTGTGAGGTTCTTCAAGGTGGTCGATCCTGGCGAGACTGCTCAACTTGTCACCACCTGGATGGGATATCCCCAAATTTTGACAATCCTGAGGGAGGAGGGATGAATTGTCTCACTGTCTTTATTGAATATCTCCTGTTGCCAGCAGTAAGATTTAAGCTACAAAGGATCGTCTTCCCCAGACCCAATAATTATGTTTTAAAAGAAGCCAATTTAACCTTTTCTTGTGTTAAAGGTAGAGTGAGTTTATTAATTACTGAAGGTAAGAAAATGGTAAAACACCTGCATATGCATTCATATAGATTAGAATGGGTTCAGTATAAGTAAATATTAAACAAAGGAACAATCCTTGACTTGTTTGGAGTAGATGATTGAGTGTTGTGGTTTTTGCTTAACTTCAGTAGACGACTGGCCAGTTTCGAGGTTGCAGTAGAGTTGACTTCAGCAGGCGAATAGTCAGTTTTGCAATTCCAGTGCTCTACAGTTTGGTGGAGAAGCTTCCTAGTTCTCATTTCAGCAATGGTCCTTGCTGACCTTGCCAGGATCAGATGCCTTGTTGGAGAGTTGGTGCAGACTCAATGGACTGAATGGCCTCCTTCTGCACTGTAGGGATTTTATGGTTCTCACAGAACACACACAGACAGACAACCTGGGGAAGCTTGTCAGCTGGCTTTTAACCCATTCCTTGTAAGTTCCAAGTGGGAAAGTGAATCCACAAAATCTGCCTGGGCATTACACAGGGAACCTCTTGATGAGACAACCATTATGTCCTCGAGATAGCCCTTAGTTTCTCAATGCTTTTAGAAGTACCTTGGCTGGTAACAGGCTGGGGTCGCATCATCTCTGAGAGAATCAACCTGTAGAAGTTCAGCCAGTGACTTGTGCGTCCATTTAAAAAAAACTCAGGTTTTATTTAAAGTCCAATATTTCGAGACGTAATTCAGTGTTTTTCCTTCATTATTATGAAAACTGCCATCTCCTGGATTAACTACCACTCAATGGGCCCGATTTTACCAACAATTTGCACCCGAAATTGTGGTAAAGTCGGGTGTGAGGCCTTTATCGCGATCTGCACCCGCGTCCGCGCAGATCGCCACTTTAACAATTCCATTTCTGCAAAGTCTCATCAAAAATGAAATCCATACATTTGGGTCCACGATGAATGCAGTTTTTATATGCTCTGCTCAGCATGATGTTGGTGTATACATTTGCATGCATTTAAATTGAATTAATGAACTGCCCGCCCAACTCTATCACATTTCCCCCTTTACCAATGCGTTTACCAATCCAGAACCGCCATTTTAGGGACCTGCTGAATAAAAGTCTGAATCGGGCGCTCCAGCCTCTGAAGAGCGCGTTCAGTGTTTCCAATGGCTCTCTGACTCAGATCAGTGGTGGAGGTGGGGGTGGAGGCGGGTCAGATCATTCTCTGGTTGGAGGGGCGAGGAGGGGAGTGAGGTCAGATCGTTGTCTGATTGGGGGAGGGGAGGAGGAGGAGGCAGGTCAGATGTATCTCTGGTTGAGGGGAGAGGGCTGATCGTTGTCTGGTGGTGGGGGGGAGGAGGTGGTTCAGATGTTCTTCTGGAGGGGAGGGGGTGTGAGGTGAGACCATTCTCTGGGGGGGGGGGTGGGGGGGGGAGTGAGGCAAGTTAATTGTCGGGGGGGTATGAATGAGCCCAGATCGTTGTCTTGGGGGGGGAGGAGGGAGGCAGGTAAGATGTATCTCGGGGGGGGGGCAGATGGATCCCTGGTGGGGGGGGGCAGATGGATCTCTGGTGGGGGGACAAGGGGGTCCGCTGCCACTCTACGGGCGATCGGTGGGGGAGAAGGGGGGCAGGGGTGGCGATCAGTCTGGGTAGTGGGGGGGTGGATAAGGGGGGCAGTGATCTGTGTGTGTGTCCCTTATCCACCCCCCCACTACCCACACACATCACTGCCTCCCTTACCCACCCCTCCACTACCCACACACAACACTGCCCCCCTTACCCACCCTCCCCACTACCCACTCACATCACTGCACCCCTTATCCACCCCCCCACTACCCACACACTTCACTGCCCCCCTTATCCACCTTCCCCACTACCCACACACATCACTGCCCCCCTTATCCACTCCCCCACTACCCATACACATCACTGCCCCCCTTATCCACCCCCCTACTACCCAGACCGATCACCACCCCTGCCCCCCTCGCCCCCCCACCGATCACCTGCAGAGTGGCAGCGGACCCCCCTGCCCCCCCCACCAGAGATCCATCTGCCCCCCCACCCCAGAGATCCATCTGCCCCCTCCGAGATACATCTTACCCGCCTCCCTCCTCCCCCCACCCCGAGATACACCCTCGCTCCTGCTTTTCGCTCCCGGGCCACTTTCTCCGCTTTCTGCGGCTTGGGAGCGATCTGACACGAGCGCGCTTTTTCCAATTTTTTTCTAACTGCGCATGCGCAGTTCAGAGCTCCAATCGTTTCGGCAGCGCTAAGCCCTGCCCACAGTGCGAATGGGACTGGAGATGGCTGAGAGCGTATGGGGGCGCCTGAAAGCAGATTTCTAAGTTGGATCTGTACTACGCCCAGATTCGGCACTTAGAATGAAAATGGTAAAACCGGGCCCAATGAGCGTCAAGCTGAAAGTTAAGGTGCTAGTCCTCGAACTTCATTGAAATTCATCGGAACGCGTTAGCAGACCATGGAGGTCAGAGTGGGAGTAAGATGGAGAATTAAACTGACAAGCAGCAGGAAGCTTGGGGTCATGTCTGTGGACTAAGTGGAGACTTGGCAATTATTGGGAATTTGCTTTTGTGAAAGTAGAAAGACATATGCTGCTGAACGATTTAAAGGAATATTGCTTAGAGGAATAATTAGGCTGATTCAGGCTAGCCTTAGTTGCATAGATGGAAAGATGCAGACTCCAAGCTAACATAAGAAGGAGTTCTTTGTGTTTTAAATAAAATGATGTAGATATGATTGCTCCTTTGATTATCATTACATTTTTCTTTCCCCCTTAATTTGAAACTCTGGCTTTTGTACTAATTTAACCTTGATGCTGCCATTTCTCACTAACCCTTAACATATTCACCCTTCCCAAAAGATTGACTACCAGTTCCTTTGGTTCTCTCCAAAATCAAGCCCAAAACAGTTCACTTCATTTTTTGAACCCCATCGGGCTCATTTTAACTATAGCTGTCTGTTAGGCAGGACCAATCAGTTGGTCAGAATACCATGAGAGTCAGCCAATTTCCCATAATTAGCAAAGGTCAGTGAGGTATCCTGCTAATGCCCAAAGCTTAATGGAGACCTTGGGTGGAATTTTCCGAGAAAATGGAAAACATCATTATCTGCGCGAGAATTGCTGTGAATCCCGCTGGCCCCAGCAGCGTGATCCGGATCGCAATCTTTAGGCACTTAGAATTTTTTTTCCCCATGTGAAAATGCTGTGCCTGGGGTGCAAAGCATGTGATTCGTCTACTCTGCGGTCTGAGCACTTCAATCTGCATTCAAACAGCTCTATAACACTTGATCTCATTCAAGCCAGGAGGATGCCAGCTAGAAGATCAGCTCCCAGATTCTCAAAGGGGCCCCTCACTTGATTGCCGAATGCCATGAAGAGAAGCAGGCCTCAATTTACCCACGGGTTGACAGTAGGACCTCCAGCAAGGTGACCAATCCCGCCTGGGAGATGGTGGTGGCACTGGTCAGTGCCAGCAGTCTGACCTAGAGGACGGGGGTCTAATGTAAGGAAAAAAAATGAATGATCCACTACAACCTGCAAGGGTAAGTGCCCCTGTCTCCCCTTGGCACTCCACCTTTCCATCAACCCTTGGAATGTCACCTTGAACCCACATTCCGCCAACTCGCATCACCCAACCGCGCAGCACCATCCTCAACCGCCCTGCCCCATAATCATCAGAACCCCTCCCTGCTTAAGCGCAGCGCCCACGCATGCCAGTTGTCCTCAATCTCTGACCCACTAGGCGTCCGGCTCACATTATTCCTTTTTGTGTCCCTGCAGGAAAAGATTGTCCACAATTCCAGAGAGAGAGAACGGACAGAGGAATGCCTAAACTAAGGACCCTGAAACCTTTTAAAGAGAGGGCCATGAAGCTCACAGGGAAGGAGCAGCAGTGGACCTGTACAGAGAGCGAGGTTGGAGTGTGACAGAACAGTGAGGAGCCACTACATCTTTATCCAGATGCCCAGCCTCAAGTGACGTATGTACTGGCCAGACCCTTGACCAGGCCATTCACTAAAACCATGTCCCTTGCTTTGCAGGAACATCAACTGATGAGCTGTGGCCATTAATAAACAATGCACCACCACATCCCACCAACCCCCCCCCCCCCGCACCCCCCCCCCCCCCCCCCCCCACCCCGCCGGCCACCGTGGACAGCACTTTGGAGGAGACCTCTGAGGATGAGGTATCATAGCTTCAGACAATCTGCTCAGCAACACACAGCTTCTGATGCACATCAGGTGGATACAGGAACATCCAGGTATCAGACAGTCGGAGGTCTGCTGGATCCCAGGGTGTAGCTGTGCCCCAGTCAGGTGCTGTGCCTCTGGATTCGTCGGCACGGTAGCCATTCGTCGGCACTGGATCCGGCGGCATGGTAGCGCAGTGGTTAGCACTGCTGCTTCACAGCTCCAGGGTCCTGGGTTCAATTCCCGGCTTGGGTCACTGTCTGTGTGGAGTTTGCACATTCTCCTCGTGTCTGTGTGGGTTTCCTCCGGGTGCTCCAGTTTCCTCCCACAGTCCAAAGATGTGCGGGTTAGGTTGATTGGCTATGCTAAAAAAAAAAAAATTGCCCCTTAATGTCCTGAGATGCGTAGTTTAGAGGGATTAGCTGGTAAATATGTAGGGATAAGGGAGTGGGGCCTGGGTGGGATTGTGGTCAGTGCAGACTCGATGGGCCAAATGGCCTCTTTCTGCACTGTAGGGTTTCTATGATTTCTATGGATGTGTTCATCCCTCACCTGCTGGAGATGCAAATGCAGAGTCGGGAGTATCAGGAGGGGTTGTCAGCGACATTCCTGCGACTGCAAGGGGAAAGGAGGAGTCCTAAAGCCTTCAGTCGCAGGAGATGTTGCCGGCGTTGCGTGGCACCCAGGCCAACACTGCAAAGGTGATGTCCACAGTGGAAAGCCTGGGGTAAGATGTCAGAGCCATGACTGGAGAAGTCCAAAGCATGGTTCAGTCCCTGAGAACCATGGCTGAGGTGTTTGATACCATGGTGCAGACAGCGTTGGGCCTTCAGGACTGGCAGCACCAGATGACTTTGAAGCTTATGGAGCTCACTCCAGCTGCCCTCCATTTCATGCAGAAACTCAGGGGCCCACGAGCACCTGGAGGGAGGAGGAAGTTCTGGACACATCCCAGGCCTTCCACCCAGGAGAGCCTGGGAGTGACCAGCCCTTCTGAATCCCCCTTTCGTGATGTGTGTGCATCTCAGTGGCAACAGGCAGGACAGGGCAAGTGGCAACATCACCAGAATGTAGACCAGGGCCCTTCAGGCCCCAACCCTCCAGAGATCGCACACACAATAGGATCATTATGTTATCCGATAGCTCTACAACCCTCCCCAACCAATCCAAGAACCACCTGACCACTCTGCGACCACGGGAGGAGGTCCACATGAAAACCAAGTTATCAGGGCACTGTGCCTGGCTAGTCTTTGTTCATGCTAAGCCTGTCAATGCAGAATGGTGATGACAACTCACAGTGAGGAAAGCTCTGATGTTCTTCAGCTTTTGCTTACGTCTGACTTGCATCTGTCTGCTGCCAGCATGCTGACTCCTCAGCTCATATGCAAGTGGGTTCGGGTCTACATCCCTTTATCCAATACCACTAGAGGGGGATTAAGGGCGAGGATCTTGTGTTCAATGATTAGTTCCAGATCCCATCCAGGGTGTATGTTATTCTCAGTTTCAGTGGGCCTCCAAACGCTCCATGGAAAACGTGCACACACCCTCAAGAGATTAAGGAAGTGGACCGCTTCCTGTTAAGAAGTAGGACTCCCTGATGCCACTGGGTTCATAGAGCCACATGAGTGCCATCAAAGGCCCCCTGCACCTGTGGCAAACCGACTATGGTAGAATCCTATCGCCCTCTCACCCTGATGGGCTTCATCCAGTTTGAGACTAATGTAGTCCAATGCTATGGTGTAGACCTCATGGATCCATTTGTTGGTGGATGACTGCGAGATGCCACACCGGTCACACATTGTGCCCTGGAACGATCCCATGGTGTAGACGGTTAGGGCTGCCACAGGGATCACGTGCCCTCCTCCTCCATGTGGTGCTAAGTTGGCAAGAATGTTGCACAGGTGCCACGCTGTCACCTTGTTGAGGTGGAGTCTCCTGCGGCACATGTTGTCTGACAACTCCATGAAGGTCACATGGGTCCTGTAAACCCTCTGTCTCCTTCTTCTCTTTCTTGTGCTGCACAGCAGCCCCTCCTCCCTCCCTCCCAGACGTCATGGCGCCTGGTTCCTGTTTTTAAAAACCAATAGTAATTCACACCAGACATCATGCTGGTGGGTGGGATGATCCAAGAGGTATGAAGATTCACCTTTAACGTCACTAATGATCTTCAAATGCATTCAAACCAGGTTCTCACCCTAACAGACTAATGGCTAATAGTCCGACTAAATCACACCTCTTAACTTTATAAGAGATTAAACCTCACAATGCCAGTTTTGAGTGGGTTGCAAGTTTGTTGCATCATTTTAAGCATAAACCCTGAATTGCCTTAGAACATAGAACATAGAACAGTACAGCACAGAACAGGCCCTTCGGCCCACGATGTTGTGCCGAGCTTTATCTGAAACCAAGATCAAGCTATCCCACTCCCTATCATCCTGGTGTGCTCCATGTGCCTATCCAATAACCGCTTAAATGTTTCTAAAGTGTCTGACTCCACTATCACTGCAGGCAGTCCATTCCACACCCCAACCACTCTCTGCGTAAAGAACCTACCTCTGATATCCGTCCTGTATCTCCCACCATGAACCCTATAGTTATGCCCCCTTGTAATAGCTCCATCCACCCGAGGAAATAGTCTTTGAACGTTCACTCTATCTATCCCCTTCATCATTTTATACACTTATGGGTGTTATATTATATAGTGATATAGGGGGTTAAAGAAATAAAATCTATCCTCATTAGAAAAAAATATGGCTATGATATTAAGTGCAGACAACTAAAATATTGAATCATTATGAAAATGTGTTTTAAGGAAACTCAAGATGGAAGAATCAGAGGGCATAAATATAAACTGAAGCAGCCCAGAGCTAAATTTAGCATAATATATTCTTCAGTCTTCAATTTATGGGTTTCTGCAATTAACTAACAGGTAATGCAATGAATACTGAACTCCTTTAGAAGAGTTGAAATTAAACTTTCAATTACTGTATCACAGTGTAGATATTGAAAAATTATATTAAAAGCTAGTTAACTCAGGGTCTTAACATCCTTATGTTTTTTTTAGATCTCATTTGGCTTAAAGATTCCTTTTGGCAATTACATCAATCTGGTAAATAAATTATTAAGTCTCTGTACTACTATACTCCTTAAAATAAACCCAAGCTTTACTTTTTGTTTCCAACAAACTCCTTATGAATAAGGGTATGCTATTTCTCCCAAGCACTCTTACTATAACACTTTCAGTTTCTCATAGGCTTTCATAGAGTTATTTCTTGGCCCACCTTTTATTAATCAGTAGGTCAGACTATCCAGTGAATGCTATGGTTAGTAACAACAACTTGTATTCGTGTATCACCTTTAACTTAATAAAATGTCCCAAGGTGTCTAACAGAAGCATCATTTAACAGACTTTGATGCCAAGAAACAAAAAACAAGAAACTACAATGGGTTGTGAATGAAGCCCAGTCCATCATGCTAACCAGCCTCCTATTCATTGACTCTTCCCGCTGCCTCGGAAAAACAGCCAGCATAATTAAGGACCCCATGCACCCCGGACACACTCTCTTCCACCTTCTTCCGTCAGGAAAAAGATACAAAAGTCTGAGGTCACGTACCAACCGACTCAAGAACAGCTTCCTGCTGCCATCAGACTTTTGAATGGACTTACCTCGTGAAGTTCTCTAAACCCTATGTATGACTACATGTAACACTACATTTTGCACTTTCTCCTTTTCTTCTCTATGTTCATACATTTGACTGTACAGCATACAAGAAACAATACTTTTCACTGTATACTAATACATGTGACAATAATATGTCAAGTCAAATCAAATCAAAAAGAGATATTAGAATATGGGAACAAGGTATGCTGAAATTTACAGAAGGTGGAAGGTGGCCACCATTGCCTGATCAACAACATACTCACACAAATAATGCATATAACAGATCAATGATAATGGGCAGAACCTCCAGTTTTATATGTTACGCATAAAAATATGTCATGCAATAAGTGAGATAAATTATTTCTCACAAAAAATTAAGTTAATTTCAAAGTGCAATACAAATTATTCAGCAGAGGAATTCAGAATTTAACATATATTGGTATTGAGTTTCATTTAATTGATGAATATTTAAACAAATTAAAGTGAGCACACATATTTTTGGAAGTTATAAATTACTTACAGAATGTCCTGTCTATGTTAATATGCAGTACTGCACTTTAAATGGTACCAGCGAGTAAAAAAATTAATAAAATTTAGTTTATCTTAGCAATTTTTTCTCTACAGAGCAGTAGCTTTATGAAATAGCTTTGATGATAAAATTGTTAATACTGTATCAATTAAAAGCTTAAACAGTTCTGGGAAAATGCCTTATTAGTAACATGCCCAAGGGTTATATGGAGAATTAGAGATAAAGATGATATCATGGTATGGTACTGACAGTTTTTAGACCTTTGGGATCTTAAAATTCCTGTAAAAGGACTATAACTATTCCATATCAAATGTCTCCTATTGATCTAAAGAATGCAATCCTAGCTAGTCATTCTGGAATTCTGCATGATTTATCATTGGGAGCGCAAGAAGTTTTTGGAGGGCCTTTTCTCAGGAGCTGAGGTACTATAACTCACTGATTTTGATAGATTGTGTATTGTCTGTGGAAGCAATACATTGCCTTTGCTTATTGAATCATCTGGGGCTGAAAATTCATGTGACTGGGATGCACCTGGCTTAGAGACTGCCACTCACCATGCAAAAGAATGCAGGGATTGGAGGTTACCTCACTTAATCTCTGTGTCTTTGTCATGCCTTATGTCCATGAAACTTATTGGGAAGATTTACACTTTACTTTTTATTTTATAAAGCAGCACGGAGTGGACACATTTACTTTAACAAAGTGGAGTCCATGGGACCAAAAAAGAAAATGCTGGAAAATCTCAGCAGGTCTGGCAGCATCTGTAAGGAGAAAAAAGAGCTGACGTTTCGAGTCCCAGATAAAGTCCATGGGAGTCTGCTAACTTATTTTGTGGTTTCTGTACAGACAAAGATTAACTCATGTCGGAACATGTCTCCACAAAAGTCACTAAAATGTAAATGTCCTTATTGAGGATCTTGCATTGAAGAGAATCAGGATGCAACAAGATCATTCACAGAATTGACAGGCATTGATGTCTAGATATTTATAGGCATATAAATATTGGGGCGGCACAGTGGCACAGTGGTTAGCACTGCTGGCTCACAGCACCAGGGACTTGGGTTCGATGCCCGGTTTGAGTCACTGTCTGTGTGGAGTCTGCACCTTCTCCCCGTGTTTGCATGGGTTTCCTCCGGGTGCTCTGATTTCCTCTCAAAGTCTGAAAGACATGCTGGTTAGGTGCATTGGCCATTCACCCTCAGTGTACCCAAACAGGTGCCGGAGCGTGGCGACTAGTGGATTTTCACAGTAACTTTGTTGAAGTGTTAATGTGAGCCTACTTGTGATACTAATAACTAATAAATAAATTTAACGATAAATCACCCCAGATTCAGTGTCAGAAAATGTGAAAACTAAAAACATGTGGTGTGAAAGAATCATTTTGACACAGGCAAGTGTGAATGGCCGCCACCCAGTCCCTGTTTTGTGACAATGGTTTATGACATCAAATTATTTGTGTGGACAAAGGAATACATTGTGACTGCTGTCCCATGACTAAGACAGGCTGGAGATAACCAATATCTTATTAAACCACAAGGGTACACTAGCAGGCCAGTCTGGAATTAAAGAATAGAGGGAAGCCATCTTTTGCAAAGCAAGAGATGGCTTAAGGACAGAAAAGAGCTGATGTTTTAAGTCCAGATGACCCTTTGTCAAAGCTCTTTTGTACTCTCGCCAAGCTGTTCCACTATATCCACAATACTGACATCTACCGGGCAATGTTAAAAATTGCCCAGACATGACCTGTCCACAAACACAGGACAAATCCAACCTGGTCAATTTCTATCCCAACATCCTACTCATCAACAGTGTTACCAAGCAGTAGTTACACAGCAATAACCTGTGGAGACTAAAGATAGACTGGGCGACTGTTTTGTGGAAAACCTTTGCTCAGTCCATAAGCATGATCCCAACCTTTCTATTACTTACCATTTCACCTTAAAATCTTGCTCTCAGGCCCACATGTCGATCGTATGTCTGTTGCAATGTTCCAGTGAAGCCCAATTTAACTGGAGGAACAGCACCTCATCATCCAATTAGGCACATTATGGACCTCGGGACTCAGCATTGAGTTCAACAACCTTAGGCTGTGACCTTTCTCCTCCATCTTGACTCCTTTTTTTCACCAAAACATCTTTTGTCCCAACCTGACACCTTCCCCCCTCTCCCCACCACTGGGCTTTCTTTCACTTGTTATTAATTTTTTCTTTCAATGAGCACTGACCTTTGTTCTCACTTTAATTCATTCTGCTATCTTGCCTTTATGCCATTCCCAGCACCTTATCTCGTCCTTCTTGCTGCCATAATGCTTCCTCTGTCTTGTGTACAGTCCATTTTGTTACCTAGCTCCCACCTATCACTGACCTACTCTGCTCCAGCTGCTCTGCACCCTCTTATACAGCATGTAATCCATCACATTTTTCCTTTTTAACACTTAAATTTGAAACATTAACTTTCTCTCTCTCCACAAATGCTTCGAGACCTGTTGAGATTTTTCCAGCATTTTCTGCATATACATTCATCCAAATTGGAAATGAGAATGAGTCCAAAGTAAGTTTAAAAAAACATATAAATGAATCAGCCTTTAACTTGTTCGTGAAGAGTAGATGGTGGAATGTTGTGGTGATTGTGATTTGTGATCCCGGTAGCGCTGACTTCAGCAGGTGAAGGCCATAAGATACAGGAGCAGAATTAAGCCATTCAGCCCATCAAGTCTGCTCCGTCATTTGACCATGGCTGACATGTTTCTCAACCCCATTCTTCTGCCTTTTCCCCATAACCTTTGACCCCCTTATCGATCAAGGAACCTATCTATCTCTGTTTTAAATGCACTCAATGACCTGGCCTCCACAGCCTTCTATGGCAATGAATTCCATGGATTCACCACCCTCTGGCTGAAGAAATGCTTCCTCATCTCGGTTCTAAAGGGTCATCCCTTCGCTCTGAGGTTGTGCCCATGGATCTTAGTCTCTCCTACTAATGGAAACATCTTCTCCACAGTCACTGAATAGTTGGATTCGAGATTACAGTGTTCTGCCATTTGGCTGAGAAGTTGCACTGTTTCCTTTTCAGCCATGGCTTTGTTGATGGCTTGCTTCAGCAATCAGAGTGCGAGTTATCTATAAAACCTTTGCAGGGTTCTGGGGTGTCTTTCCTCCTGTGTCACATGCTGAAATACCCTGTACTCACTGACACTGGCTTTTATGTCAACCATTGTATTATCCTTGAAGGTGAAATCCCACAAACTTGTCTGGAACGGCACGGTAGCACAGTGGTTAGCACTGCTGCTTCACAGCTCCAGGGACCTGGGTTCGATTCCCGGCTTGGGTCACTGTCTGTGTGGAGTTTGCACATTCTCCTCGTGTCTGCGTGGGTTTCCTCCGGGTGCTCCGGTTTCCTCCCACAGTCCAAAGATGTGTGGGTTAGGTTGATTGGCCATGCTAAAAATTGCCCTTAGTGTCCTGAGATGCATAAATTAGAGGGATTAGTGGGTAAATATATAGGGATATGGGTGGGATTGTGGTCGGTGCAGACTCAATGGGCTGAATGGCCTCTTTCTGTACTGCAGGGATTCTATGATTGATTCTATTCGATTCTATGATTGGAACATTGCTCACAGGATATTGTTCCTGCTGAGATGATCATCAGCTCCCATTATCTACACAGGAGATGGTAGTTAGTTCCTGTATGACTTTCATGCAGTTGATATCCTTGTCTGGAAACCGGATGTGATTCCATCATTTCTCTCTTAGTATCGCCCACCAGCTATTCATCCAGTCTCTGTATTTACATCCTCAACCATCTTTGGCTTGTATGCCCATTTTTAAAAGTTCAGCAATTTGGAGTTGGTCAAAGGTTATGGGAAAAGGCAGAAGAATGGGGTTGAGAAACATGTCAGCCATGGGGTTGAGAAACATGATGTGGAGATGCCGGCGTTGGACTGGGGTAAACACAGTAAGAAGTTTAACAACACCAGGTTAAAGTCCAACAGGTTTATTTGGTAGAGTTTATTGCGAGAACCTCTCCGGCTATGTCGAGGGCATCTTGAAACCCATTGTACAAAGAACCCCCAGCTTTTGTCGCGACACGACGGACTTCCTACAGAAACTCGGCACACATGGAGCAGTTGAACCAGGAGCGCTCCTCGTCACAATGGATGTCTCGGCACTCTACACCAGCATCCCCCATGACGATGGCATTGCTGCAACGGCCTCAGTGCTCAGCGCCAACAACTGCCAGTTTCCAGATGCAATTTTACATCTCATCCGCTTCATCCTGGACCACAATATCTTCACCTTCAACAACCAGTTCTTCATCCAGACACACGGAACAGCCATGGGGACCAAATTTGCACCTCAATATGCCAACATCTTCATGCACAGGTTCGAACAAGACTTCTTCACCGCACGGGACCTTCAACCGGTGCTATACACTAGATACATCGATGACATTTTCTTCCTTTGGACTCATGGTGAACAATCACTGAAACAACTCTATGATGACATCGACAAGTTCCATCCCACCATCAGGCTCACCATAGACTACTCTCCGGAATCGGTTGCATTCTTGGACACGCGCATCTCCATTAAGGACGGTCACCTCAGCACCTCACTGTACCGCAAGCCCACGGATAACCTCACGATGCTCCACTTCTCCAGCTTCCACCCTAAACACGTTAAAGAAGCCATCCCCTACGGACAAGCCCTCCGTATACACAGGATCTGCTCGGATGAGGAGGATCGCAACAGACACCTCCAGACGCTGAAAGATGCCCTCATAAGAACAGGATATGGCGCTAGACTCATTGATCAACAATTCCAACGCGCCACAGCGAAAAACCGCACCGACCTCCTCAGAAGACAAACACGGGACACAGTGGACAGAGTACCCTTCGTTGTCCAGTACTTCCCCGGAGCGGAGAAGCTACGGCATCTCCTCCGGAGCCTTCAACATGTCATTGATGAAGACGAACATCTCGCCAAGGCCATCCCCACACCCCCACTTCTTGCCTTCAAACAACCGCACAACCTCAAACAGACCATTGTCCGCAGCAAACTACCCAGCCTTCAGGAGAACAGTGACCAAGACACCACACAACCCTGCCACAGCAACCTCTGCAAGACGTGCCGGATCATCGACACAGATGCCATCATCTCACGTGAGAACACCATCCACCAGGTACACGGTACATACTCTTGCAACTCGGCCAACGTTGTCTACCTGATACGCTGCAAGAAAGGATGTCCCGAGGCATGGTACATTGGGGAAACTATGCAGACGCTGCGACAACGGATGAATGAACACCGCTCGACAATCACCAGGCAAGACTGTTCTCTTCCTGTTGGGGAGCACTTCAGCGGTCACGGGCATTCGGCCTCTGATATTCGGGTAAGCGTTCTCCAAGGCGGCCTTCGCGACACACGACAGCGCAGAGTCGCGGAGCAGAAACTGATAGCCAGGTTCCGCACACACAAGGACGGCCTCAACCGGGATATTGGGTTTATGTCACACTATTTCACATAAATATTTCTGCTTTTTTCCTCCTGAGTCTTTATCATGCGATCCTAGAATCAGAATTTATGTCACACTATTTGTAACTCCCACAGTTGCGTGGACCTGCAGAGTTTCACTGGCTGTCTTGTCTGGAGACAATACACATCTTTTTAGCCTGTCTTGATGCTCTCTCCACTCCCATTGTTTTGTTTCTTAAAGACTGGATTAGTTGTAAGTATTCGCATTCCAACCATTATTCATGTAAATTGAGTCTGTGTCTTATAAGTTCTGTTTGTGAACAGAATTCCCACTCACCTGAAGAAGGGGCTCAGAGCCTCGAAAGCTTGTGTGGCTTTTGCTACCAAATAAACCTGTTGGACTTTAACCTGGTGTTGTTAAACTTCTTGTTGAGAAACATGTCAGCCATGGTCAAATGACGGAGCAGACTTGATGGGCTGAATGGCTTAATTCTGCTCCTGTATCTTATGGCCTTCACCTGCTGAAGTCAGCGCTACCGGGATCACAAATCACAATCACCACAACATTCCACCATCTACTCTTCACGAACAAGTTAAAGGCTGATTCATTTATATGTTTTTTTTAACTTACTTTGGACTCATTCTCATTTCCAATCTGGATGAATGTATATGCAGAAAATTTGGAGTTTTCTCCATTCATCATGAAAACTTTCAAAGTAGTTACCCTGTAATTTGATGGATTGCAATGTAACCTGTTTGAGCCATTTTACTTTGTCTGATAAAACAGAAACTCCTGCTCCTGCATCTCATTTAAACGCTTTGGTGTTGACAACAATTTCAAGTTAAATACTCCAGTATTTAGATTTGAATGATGATTTCAGTAGCACTGACTTCAGCAGGTGAATAACCAGTTTTGAGATTCCAGTGTTCTGTGGTTTAGCGAAGAAGATGCTCTGTTTAATTGCCATGGCAGAGTGAGACTTGTAATTATTTTCACCTGCTTCAGATCAGAGTGGACTGCTGTTGTCTTCCCTCTTGTGTCACCCAAGCTGACATAGCCAAAGCTGATGAACACTGACTAACTTTTTCAACTGGCTTTTGGCTGAGTATTTGTATATTCCTGGAAGGTGAAAGTCCACAAACTGGTCTGGGGTGTTACACACAGGATATGATTCCTGATGAAATGAGAATCAACTCCCATTATTTCCACAGGAGATGGCAGTTAGTTTCTGTACAGCTTTTGAGCTTTTTATGTATCATTGGCTATAGAGAGGGTATGATTCCTTCATCTCTCTTAAAATCACCCACCGATAATTCAGCCAATTACTGAATTTACATCCTCAGCCATCTTTGACTTGTATGTCCATGTTTAAAACCACAGGTCTTCTTTAAAAGTTCAGCGTGTCCATACTAATTCAACGGTTTCTCCATCATCATGCGATTGTATATGTCTTTTTACTGCAGGATTCAAAGCTTCAACCGCATGTCTCTTTCTTCCAGCAATACTCAAAAACAGAAATATTTCAATAATCTTCCAATGTCTAGACTAATTTCCAGGTCTGAGCCCCAAGTGGGTCCAACATCCACCAGTCAACCAGCTGGTATGTCTGCTCTCATTGAGCTCTCCCACTGGAAAGTCCCAGCCACACCTCCTCTGATACCGTCCATATTTGTTTGTTGGTATTTGTGAGAGGTCCCTGCCTGCTTCCTGGCCTTTCTGCCACATTTGCTTTTTGGTCGCTAATTATTTAAGGATGAGAATGCAAGTTACTAACAAGTTGCTGTTAAGTTACATCTTAAGATTTGTGTGCTGTGTTTGTGAGTTCCCCAACGGCTAATTGAAACATGATGTAATGTGACCACCCTGTAATCTATCTCCAGCCAGAGCTGAGTTAGCTGATTTCAGCCACGGTGACAATAGAGTACGATCATTAATCTCTGTACTCGGGGAACCAAAACACCAACCTAGGTTGCTGTTGCTGATTGGTTTGTTTTAAATTATTTGCCAGCCCTTACTATTGAGACTCTCATGGGAAGTGCTGTAACTCGAGCTGACATTCTGCATTGTATTTAAACACTGGCACACTCTGAAAATTGGGGCAGGTAAATAAAGCCAGTACAATGATCAGGGAAGGAAATATAAAAACAATGAAAGAATGGCACATGGATCAGTTACAGATCCTAAATGAGAAACATCCTGTGGTCTTCGGATTACAAACCTTTATTTGTGCAATGTTCTCTGGTACAATCTTTAACCGTCTCCATATAAAGTTACAGTCTTCTGTTCACAAGTTCTGTCAGTTGCTAAACGGGCTGTTGGTAAGAAAAAAATATTTTCCTTCTCTTGTGATAAATTCTAATAAAGTTGAACCACATGTTAAGTGATTGCCAGCAGGCCTAATTTGATGGGGCCAGCACCATTGTAATTGGTACAGCAAGGAGGTTGCAAGTAACCAGACAAAGCTGTGTCAGCAAGAGTAGAATACAGAAGTGGGAATACATGAGGTGGTAAAAAAAATGCTGCAAAATCATAATCTGAAAGTACGATCATCTTAATATCCTTACTGCGACTTCCTTCATCCTCTGTGTATATTACAGTTCACAGTGGAATGTCTAAAGCGAGCACATTCCTGATAACGTGACACTCCAAATGTTTAGTACGAGACCGCTTTGGGACTTCCTGTTTCATGAGCTGTTACTTCATTTTTTTTTCAAACGTGTAAAGTGGATGCCAAGCTTTGTGTAGGTTTTTAATTGGCTCATTCAGAAAGTAATGCTAATGTACCATAGGCTCGCGGGACTGTTGTATGAGGTTGTTGATAATTTCCATGCACTTTTTTCCAGTCATTCTGCTTCCTCTCAAAAGGCGCAATTAGTGATGGTGTTTCCTGAATGCAGTCATTCTGTGACTGTTTGCGATAATGCAAAAATCCAAATGAATTTATTGTTTCTCATAAACCACCTACTTAAGTCCTTCAAAAATATTTGCAGGAAGGTTCATTTTGTTTTTTGTATCAGCTTATTCCTTTCTGCAGTTCTACTCAGCAAGAAAAAAAAATGATTTTTAAAATTTTTACCTACAGTTATATTTTATATTATATTATTTATAATATTATTCCTATTATTTTATCTATATTTTTCCTAGACACAGAGGTTAGTATAGAGGACTGACAGAGTTGGGTGCTATAGCGATACTAAAAACTTACAAAAACCTAGGCTCCCACCATCCAAGGGTTCAGCTGACTCTCGGATACTAGTAACACTTTGTTTTTGGCCAAAGCTCGTTTCATCATTATTCACAACTCCAAGTGCAAACACATTGATTCACAATAATGGTAGGAGAAGAAATTATATAACTCAAATTTAAAGGGATAAGACAATTAAAGGGTATCATTATAAGCTGGGGAGTGTCTAAATAACCAATATAAACCAAGGTGAGGGGCTGAGTTAAAAAGCTTCTGGAGAAAAAAAAAAGTAATCTTAACTCATTATCAATCTTTGCCATCAGCGAAGGTGAAGGTATTAAGAAGTGGCTCACCAACGTGAAGGGAATGGAACCCTTAGGTACAGGCTTGCATTTGCAGACAAGTGAAGTACAGCCCAGCACCTGATCTCCCTTACGATGGCTGTTGCAGTTGACATGGTGCATAAGATGCTTGTGAGGTGGCTTTTCCTCTGTGGAAACAACAGCATTACTCTGTAGATCAGCACTCTACAGCTTAAGTGCAAGAGAATTTGGCTAGGTTTCAGATTAGGTATAAAGATCTATCCTCTTTAGCTCCAAAGTGGCTGACCTCATTCTTACTTACCTTGAAATCTGTTTGTCACAGTTTTGCCTGTTCATCTATTTATCTATTTTGTATTTGTAATTTCCATCAGCATGAATTACATTGTCACATTTCTTGGTGTCACTTTGTGGAAAACTGGATATATGGCTTCCTGTTCTAGGCAATGGCCTACTGGTATTATCGCTAGACTATCAATCTAGAAACTCAATGAATGTACTGGGCACCCAGGTTCAAATCCCGCCATGGCAGATGGTTGCATTTGAATTCAGTAAACAAAATGTGGAATTAAGAATCTATGGTGGCCATGAAACAATTGTCGATTGTCGGAAAAACCCATCTGGTTCACTAATGTCTTTTCGGGAAGGAAATCTGCTGTCCTTACCTGGCCTGGCCTACATGTGACTCCAGAGCTGCAGAAATGTGGTTGACTCTCAACTGCCCTCTGTAATGGCCTAGCAAGCCATTCAGTTCAAGGGCAACTAGAAATGTGCAATAAGTGACGTCCCACAAATAAAAAAACTAAGTCATTAGTGAACATTCTGAATAGTTGAGACCCCAACAGAAATCCTTGCAATCATAGTTTGCCAATTGGAATACTTGTCCATTATCTCTACGCCCTCTCCTGCGTTCAGCCAGGTCAATAATTTACCTTCAATTTAGCTAACAGTCTCGGACTTTATCAAATGCCTTCTGGATGTTCATATAAATAACATCCATCAACATTCACTGTCCACTTCTACCTCTTCAAAAAATTCAATCAAGCTTGTCTGGCATGATCTACCCTTTACTAATCCATATTCATTCTCTCATCAGTTGAAAATGCTCAAGGTGCTAATTTCATAGAATGCCTACATTACAAGAGGAGGCCATTTGGCCCATTGAGTCTGTACCAACCACAATCCCACCCAGGCCCTATTCCCGTAACCCCAAACCTTTACCCTGCTAATCCCCCTGACACTCGGGTCAATTTAGCATGGCCAATCAACCCAGCCCGCACATCTTTGGAATTGTGGGAGGAAACCCACGCAGACATGGGAAGAATGTGCAAACTCCACACAGGCAGTGACCCAAGGCCAGAATTGAACCTGGGACCCTGGCGCTGTGAGGCAGCAGTGCTACCCACTGTGCTACCATGCTCAGTCGCTCTGTGCTAGTTATGGACTCTTGTAATTTCCCAACAATAGACGTTAGGCTAACTGATCTCAAACTCCCAGGTTTCTCATCCTTCTTAAAAAGCAGAGAGAATTTGTGGACAATTTTTAAAAAATCTTGAAGCAGAAAGTTCCGACCACATGGCAAAAAAAATGGATGAACGCTTTGGGCAGGATTTTACGGCCAGCTCGTCCCAGAACCGTAAAATCCTGCCAGAGATCCTTTCCATAGTCCGTCCCTCGCCCGCTCCGATTCCCGTGGCAGACGGGACGGTAAAATTCCGACCAATTTGTCAGTCAGTTGCTCTTGCTCTCATCTTTTAGATGTAATAAACTTTATAATGACATCGCACCCCAAAGATAGATTATACAAAAAGATTCATAAAAAACAACTTCTGAAGTTCAGATCCACTTCATCTTCATCTCCAGGGACTGAATGCTTTGACGTTGAGAAATCTCTGCTCTTGGAATGTGTTTGCTTATCGCTGTTGGTAAGTTTCATGGCATGATGTGCTTTAAGCTGTATGTGACAATTTTGTAACAATCTGAACCTATGGATACAGATCCTGGAAGTTCTACATCGGGAATGTTCTGGCTGTATGCAGAAGCTACATAGTCCACCACAGTGTTGGCCACATTTTGAGAATTATGACCTTTCTACATTCAGGATATTGATAGCGTGGATTGGATTTTACAGCCCCCTCACTGGCATGTTTGAAGGGCCAATTAATGGCCAACTAATTAAGTAAGAGCTTCATCCTGTTCCCATTGTTATTTTACTTGTGCAAATGGGAAGCCCACATCAAGCAGTTAGCCTAACAGCTTTTACTAGGTGATCTGGCATTAAGCAAGAAGTAATGGTGGTGTTGGTGGGGATTGAGCATACCTCCTTTAGAGTCCCTTATGTCCGTCAGAGGCACCACCATCCATGGCTCATATGCTCCTTTAATCCTACCTAAACCCTTAACTCCCCTCCCCTACGGGGGCCGACCAACAGGCCCTGCTGATATTGTGCACTTAACTGAAGTCCGCCTCCAGAACCTTCTCTTCTTCAAGGACTGCCTGTAATCCCAGCAGTGGCCACTGCCTGAACCTGGGACTGCTGGAAATACAGAGCTAGTGGCCAATCTGATTTCTCCTGCATTCATCAGAGATGAATATGTGGAAAACATCTACCAGTTGCCAACATTGTAGCAAAGAGAACAAGTTCAAGAAGGACCTGGTAACAGGAAAGGATGAAGTGGTAATGGCTGCCTGCAAGTGGGGCTTATGAGGGAATAGCTAAACATAGATTCCAGGTGGAGAAGTTGGTGAGATATTGAACCACGATGCATTGTACATAAAGGTTTAGCATTCCTTTAATAAGCAAAGGTTATAGGTGAATGAGGGACCCATGACCAAAGATGTGTGGGTTAGGTGGATTGATCATGCTAAATTGACCCTTAGTCTCAGGGGAATTCACAAAGGTAAATAGGTGGGGTCACAGGGTTGGGGTCTGGGTAAGATTGTTGTCAGTGCAGGCTTGATGGGCTGAATGGACTCCTTCTGCACTGTAGGGATTCTATGACATCAAGGTAAAAAAGGGAAATGGTAGCCACCTTACCTTGCTACTAGCTGTCATTCTGGCCATGAGCGAGACAGGATTTGGGGTCACAACCACCTTCCTAAACATGTCTTAAGCTACTTCCCCTGCCTTCTCCCTGGAGGTCCCAGCAAATAAGCTCACCCCATCACCATTTATTGAATGTGTGTCTCCTGGTCCACATCGGTAAAATGTCATGCTCTGTTCTCGAGTTTCTTTACTGTCTAAGAGTGGACTGGGATTGCCATCAACAGATATGAATGCTGTTCTCTATTCTTGAAAGCTTTCAAGCTTGAACATTCTCAAAAATATCAGGGTAAGAGTTTACTGCAGTTCAACATGCTGGCAAAGGTTGAAGGAGCACACACTTGCTGGTCCTCTATAAAGCAGTTGCTATTGAAAATTGTGGCTTTGTTTTAAATCCAGTCACCAGGTTCTTGTGATTCCCCTACTAGAATTATTGAATGTACTTTAACATGCAATTTGTGCTTGGCTATCATAATTTTTACATAAATTAACTTATCCCACAAATTCTGGCAGGTAAATGTCATCATCCTAAAAGGTCTGAATGGATTTTGAGTCAATTTCTATTCTTTGTTGATTAATACTGCAAAATAAATTACTATGGAACTTCCTGAAATTTGATATTTCCACATTAATGAATCACCGAATTGTTACAGTATAGAAGCTATTCAGCCCATTGTGTCTGCACTGGCTTTCTGAATTAGCATTTCACTTATTGGCATTGTCCTGTTTGCATCATGTAACCCTGCACGTTGTTTCCTTTCACATCCTTTTGAATGCCTCGATTGAAACTGCCTCCACCACTCTCACGCAGTGCATTTCAAACTTGAACACCTCGCTGTGTGAAAACGTTTCCTCCCTTTCACTAATTGCTTTAAATTTGCGTCCCCTCGTTCTCAATCCTTTCATGAGTTTCCAGACCCCTCAGGATTTTGATTACCACCTTCAGAACTCCCATCATCCTCCCTAATGGGTAGTGCCCAGAACTGGATGCAGAATTGCAGCTGAGGCTAAACTAGTTTCTTATACAAGTTTAACATGACCTCCTTGCTCTTGTCTTCTGTCCATCTATTAATAAAGCCGAGGATGAATACTAGATTAGTAGCTTTACATGAGTACAAGTATACATATACTTTAAAATATTAACAAGAGTTGTGGTACACTTCAATGCCACATGGATTTGTTCACATGCTGTGTTATTAATAAAGAGTCTATCCATTAAATATCTATGTTTGTGTTTCGATTAATAGATAATGTTCTATAGTGTTCCACAAGGAAACAGATACAGCAGTACAGAATTGATCAGGAATGGTTGTAACAATGTTTTCAGAAAACTTTATTCACCTTCAGGATAAGCAATGGCTGTGATTTCACTCTTGGCGTGAGTGCCCCCCCCCCCCCACCCCCCTCCCAACCCCACCCCCCTACCGCTGTCCCCTGGCTCTGACAACTAACCCCACAGACATTTAATGGTGGGAGGATGGCTTAGTGCCCCCATTAAGGGAGGAAGTTCCACCTCCAAGAACTACCAATCAATCCCTGGCAGCTCTCTGGTCAGTTCTCTGGTCCAAGGAACACCATCGGAACTAACGTATTAAATTTAAAGAAAGGAATGACGAGGACTACATTAACTGTGGTAGATTGAGAAAATGCATGAAAGGGTATGAAGGTAGACAGGCAATGAGTAGCACATAAATAATTCATTCATGGTTGACAACAAGCTTACATTCCGTTGAGGCCCAAGATAAAAAGTGATCCAACCATGCTTAAAATGAAAAGAAAGAGGCATTTAAAGTGCCAAGAAAGTAGTAAGTTTGAGGATTGGGAGCATTTTAGAATTTGGCAAAGAAAGACTAATAGGAAACTGATAAAGAAAGAGAAAACAGAATAAAAAAGTAAACTAGGGAGAAACATGTGACAGAATTCTCCCATCCCGCCCACGGTGGATTTGGTGGTAGGCGGGAGCGGAGAATCAAGCAGGAGCAAAATCCGCTGGCGTAAAATCACATGACAAATCTTCCAATGGTTGGTTAATGGCAGATTGGTCTCCCGCTAGCTGGTGGCATGAATGCCATTTGCATTTATTTGCATCTCAGGAATACTCATCAAAACCTATGCTCACTGGAATCCCGTCAGTCCCTTCAACCTTGCATCATGCCAGCCTGAAATTACATCGGTCTGAAACCCGATTGCTAAACAGTGGCATGCACAAGGCGGACATCAGTTTGCAAGAGAATTCGAGGTCAGCGCAACAACTTGCCGTCATAGTTCTGTGCTATTCCTGATGTGCTGTTCACCACTCTGCCAGGGCAGACCAAACCCGGGCTGATGGGGCAGGCCAGGCGCATCGCTAAGGGTTTGGCACATGGTGCCCAATGCTCTGGGCTATCACGATTCTCGCCGGTAGGTAGCAGGCCCAGAGAATCCCCCCGAAAATTCAGGGTAGACATGCTGAGAGGATGTCTCCCTCGTGATGGTTCAGGTTCAATGGGCCAAATTGCTTACTCCTGCAGCTAGTTCTTAAGTTTCTAGGTTCTTTTTTCATTTGGTATTACTGTTTATCAAATTTTCATTAACATGGTATAATTTTCTTTTACCAATCTTAATCTAAAAAGTATTGAGATAACAACAATAGGAAACCACATGGACAATGTCCTGGAAACCAGCCTAGCTCTTGCCAACAGTTTTGTTAAATGCTGAATTATTTGCATATCTTTGAACAGGTGCAAAGACACCCAAAGATGGAGTAGATCGCTTGCACCAATATTGCATTTTAACAATGTCATAACCTAATATGTATTTATCTAATGTTCACTACATGGCATTGCACTGCTTCTTCAGGAACTGATACCAACAAATCTGCTCTTTTTTAAGATTGGCATGGTGACACAATGATTAGCACTGCTGTCTCACAGCACCAGGGACCGGGTTCAATTCCGGCTTTGGGTGATTGCCAGTGTGGAGTTGCATGTTCTCCCCATGACTTATGGGTTTCCTTTGGGTGTTCTGGTTTCCTCCCACATTTCAAAGATGTGTAGGTTAGGAGAATAGCAGGGTAAATGCATGGAGTTACAAGGACAGGACCTAGGTAAGATGCTCTGTTGGAGAGTCGGTGTAGGCATGATCGGCTGAATAGCCTCCTCCTGTACAGTCTGGATACTATGAGCCAAATACTTCTTCATACCCAATGCTGTTGTTTTCTTTTTTGCTTGCTGTACTTTGATTAACATTTCACTGCAGGTTTCAATTGTTTCTCATGAGAATTTTATGTTGAACATAGAAAATGTTCTTGTATTTTGCTGATGTGTATTGTTATAACCAAGTGAGAAGGAGCAAACTGGCTCCCCTCCATCCAGACACCTCGGTCTGCCACTCCAAAGATTTAAGTTCATTTTTCATGAGCATGTGCTCCCTCCAAATCCAAATCTTTTTAACTATTAAAGTTGTGAGCAACAAGGATTCAATCAATCAAGGCTTCTCCAAGTCAAAGAAAGAGCAAATTTATTAACTGCCAAATCTGAGAGAAAAATTAAAAATACATCATACACACATGCGCACACATACCACACACACACACGCATGCTCGCACACACACTATCAGAAACAAGGGAAGGTAGAGTCCCATAAAAAATGTCAAAGGATTGTCTTTGCAGCGCAGACATTTAAACACTGCAGCCAATTTGAATTATTTGGTTTTGAGGATGTAGTCAGGTGTGGAAGATACCACAATTGCCACAAGATCTCAGCTCCCCAATAAATCTCTCATCATGTTGGCTTCTGAACCGGGTAGTACACTTGTTCCAAAAGAGAGAAGAAATGAGAGAGCTTTCAACCTGTCTCTTCTGCTGAAGTCTTCCTTGTATGTTTACAGTGGCTGCAGCCTGGCCTGTTATATTTTCCCCATTATGTATCCCCAAAGGGCTTTGGATGAGTTTGTCTGTGGCAGCCATTGTTTCAATCCTGGACTTTACATTTTCACGTCTCTTCCATTGACAGTGATGGGTTTCAATGTCTCTCTCTCTTCACACTCCCCTGAGGGCGAGTTGTTTGTTTCCTCATCTTCACCTTGGAAAGTGGACTTGCGTTTTTAAGTAGTTTATTCTGTCTCATTTACTCCCAGTCAGTTGAAAGTTAAAATGATATTTTCAAAAATGAAAGGGAATAGCCTGGTGAAAGTATAATGTTCAAGAACATGTTACATTATTATGGTAAAGCACCAAGTGGACACTATTATGAATGAATATGATTGAAATATTATTAGATAAACAAGGTAAGTTAGGACCATTTAGATTGTGCTTTCAAGGCTGTGAAACATCACTTTGTACTCATACTGACTTTTCTTATCTTAGGAAATCTTGACATGTGCTTGAAAATTGAAATCTTAATAGAGAAGGAGTGGAGCCAGTCAGTATGGTTTATGTACTCCAGGGTTGTGGCAGAGCTTTGATATGTTTATCATGAACAAATAGAGACACTCTTATCAGGTGGTTAGAAACTGTAATGGAGGCAATTGAACCTGGCAAAGAATATGAATTGGAATATGAACTCTGAAACAATGATATTAGGTTATGGGTTACAGGCTGACATAATCATACAAGGTTATCTTTAGGGCTTAGTTAGAAGTTGCATTGAGGTATTTGGTTTGTCTAGTAAAAACCACTTTAGACTTCAGGACATGGTACATAGTAGCAGAAAAATGTTTTTAAAGGGGAATTCTGCCTTCATGTTTAATGGGCTTCAGTCAGCAGGGTGCTGCATAATGCAATCACCCACCGAGTGCACCTTTGACCTGGGATTCATTAATACTGACAGGAAGGGCCCTGCTCAATAACTCCATTCAGCCTGGAATTTATTAAGTGGAAGAAGTATTTATTTGAGGATCACTACTTCTAACCTTCAGGTTAGTTATATTTTCATGGAGCATTTTAATCTTGGCACATACAACCACAGATAAAGATTTTCTATGTGTTATACGTAGCAGTATTGGAAAGCTATTTGTTGGAAATGCATGTTATCAGGAGCTGTTTTTTTGAACCTGGTAAATTAATGTCAATCCAAGGTAGAAATCCGCACTGACTTTGAAATAGGGTCACACAGCTCCCTTGAAAAGCTTGCTTTTAACCATTTAAGACAGCGGCTTTTCAAATGTTACCTTATTTCATCTAAAGCTGTTACCTTTCAGTCTGAAATCATCATCAGAAAATCCAGAAAACCAGTGACACCAGACCCCACCATCAACATTCTCCTCTCTTGTTAGTCCGCCTTCCCTGAAGATAGTGACTCTTTCTGAGGATCAACTTCATAGACATCTTCCCACCCATAAATACCTTCACCAAATGGACATTCTTCATGCATATATTGACAAGCAAGGGGAGTTAGAAGGGCAAAAAGAGGTCACGAGATGTTCTTGGCAGGCAGGATTAAGGAGAATCCTAAGGCATTCTATTCATACGTTAGGAACAAAAGAGTTGTCAGGGAGAAAATAGGACCTCTCAGGGACAAAGGAGGGGAATTATGCTTAGAACCCAAGGGAATAGGGGAGATCCTAAATGAATACTTTCCATCGGTATTCACGAAGGAGAGGAACATGTTAACCGGGAGTGTCTCGGAGGGAGGTGTTGACCCGTTAGAGAAAATCTCCATTACAAGGGAGGAAGTGTTAGGTTTATTAGGGAACATTAAAACTGACAAAGCCCCAGGGCCTGATGTAATCTATCCTAGACTGCTCAGGGAGACGAGAGATGAAATTGCTGGGCCTCTGACGGAAATCTTTGTCGCTTCTTTGGACACAGGTGAGGTCCCTGAGGATTGGAGGATAGCGAATGTGGTCCCGTTGTTTAAGAAGGGTAGCAGGGATAACCCAGGAAATTATAGGCCGGTGAGCTTGACGTCCGTGGTAGGGAAGTTGTTGGAGAGGATTCTTAGAGACAGGATGTATGTGCATTTAGAATGGAACAATCTCATTAGTGACAGACAGCATGGTTTTGTAAGAGGGAGGTCGTGCCTTACAAATTCGGTGGAGTTTTTTGAGGAAGTGACAAAAACGGTTGATGAAGGAGGGCCGTGGATGTCGTCTATATGGATTTCAGTAAGGCATTTGACAAAGTCCCACATGGCAGGTTGGTTAAGAAGGTTAAGGCTCATGGGATACAAGGAGAAGTGGCTAGATGGGTGGAGAACTGGCTTGGCCATAGCAGACAGAGGGTAACAGTCGAAGGGTCTTTTTCCGGCTGGAGGTCTGTGACCAGTGGTGTTCCGCAGGGCTCTGTACTGGGACCTCTGCTATTTGTGATATATATAAATGATTTGGAAGAAGGTGTAACTGGTGTTATCAGCAAGTTTGCGGATGACACGAAGATGGCTGGACTTGCGGATAGCGATGAGCATTGTCGGGCATTACAGCAGGATATAAATAGGCTGGAAAATTGGGCGGAGAGGTGGCAGATGGAATTTAATCTGGATAAATGCGAAGTGATGCATTTTGGAAGAAATAATGTAGGGAGGAATTGTACAATAAATGGCAGAGTCATCAGGAGTATAGAAACACAGAGGGACCTTGGTGTGCAAGTCCACAAATCCTTGAAGGTGGCAACACAGGTGGAGAAGGTGGTGAAGAAGGCATATGGTATGCTTGCCTTAATAGGATGGGGTATAGAGTATAAAAGCTGGAGTCTGATGATGCAGCTGTATAGAACGCTGGTTAGGCCACATTTGGAGTACTGCGTCCAGTTCTGGTCGCCGCACTACCAGAAGGACGTGGAGGCGTTAGAGAGAGTGCAGAGAAGGTTTACCAGGATGTTGCCTGGTATGGAGGGTCTTAGCTATGAGGGGAGATTGGGTAAACTGGGGTTGTTCACCCTGGAAAGACGGAGAATGAGGGGAGATCTAATAAAGGTGTACAAGATTATGAAGGGGATAGATAGAGTGAACGGTGGGAAGCTTTATCCCAGATCAGAAGTGACGATCACGAGGGGTCACGGGCTCAAGGTGAGAGGGGCGAAGTATAACTCAGATATTAGAAGAATGTTTTTTACACAGAGAGTGGTGGGGGCCTGGAATGCACTGCCAAGTAGGGTGGTGGAGGCAGACACCCTGACATCGTTTAAGACTTACCTGGATAGTCACATGAGCAGCCTGGGAATGGAGGGATACAAACGATTGGTCTTGTTGGACCAAGGAGCGGCACAGGCTTGGAGGGCCGAAGGGCCTGTTTCCTGTGCTGTACTGTACTGTTCTTTGTTCTATTACCATCCTAACCCATGTCCTGTTCACACATCACCCAGTGCTAATACAATTCTGCGGCTGCTGGAAATCTGAAATTAAAAACCAAAAATGCTGGAAATACCCGGTGGCATCTGTGGAGAGAAACAGCTGATGTTTCAGATCTAAAACCCATTCCGATGATGGATCACCAACCTGGAAAGTTAACTGTTTCTCTCTGCACTTGCTGCCTGACCTGTGGAGTATTTCAGCATTTCCCTGTTAGGTTGTGTTTATTTGTGCCCTAGTATTAGGGGAATTTCCTGTGCATGTGTTAGTCTCAGTGTCAGTGTCTGGGTGCCAGCTGCTGCACTGAAATTAACAAGATAGCATGCCACAGGCTGCAACCTGACTTGTGGTAATGGCAAGTTGCTGTGGCTTTGGCCTGCAACACTTGGCAAAGTGGTTCCTTCTGCCACAGCCATTCCAGCACTTATTAAATCTGAAGCACGCACTTGTTTTTGTTGATGTTGGTCACTGCATTTTGGGCAGGGTGTGTTCTGTACTGAGAAAAGTTTAGTTTTTCTCCTTAATTCCTTGGTGCTTCTCTCGGACTGCTCATTTAGCATGCTGATAGTAATGGCAGATTCTAATGTGAGGTTTTTTATGCGGAGCAACTGCTTGCGCACAGCATCACTGTGTATTCCAATCACAACATGCCTCTTAAGAGTTCATCAGTGAGAGTACAGAATAGGCAGTTTTTTGCCCGAATTTTCAATGTTAAGGTATATGATTGTACTAATTGATTGCATTTCTGGTTAGCAATGTTAAAAACATATCTGTCCTTATTGACATTGTTATAGGATGCCTATCTGTCCAATTTTTAAAAAATAGTACCTTAGGTTCCTCTTGGTCTTTCTCGCCTTGGAAAAAGGATTCAGACTTTCAGACCGTCTCTGCGTCTGTGTGGTTCAAAACAAAGAACAAAGAGAACAAAGAAAATTACAGCACAGGAGCAGGCCCTTCGACCCTCCAACCCTGCACCAACTATGCTGCCTGACTGAACCCTTCCAGGGACCATAACCCTCTATTCCCATCTTATTCATGTATTTGTCCAGATGCCTCTTAAAAGTCACTATCGTATCGGCTTCCACTACCTCCCCCGGCAGCGAGTTCCAGGCACCCACCAACCTCTCCTTATAGCTAATGCCGTCCACACCAGGCAACATCCTGGTAAATCTTTTCTGTACCCTCTCCAAAGCCTCCACATCCTTCTGGTAGTATGGCGACCAGAATTGAACACTATATTCCAAGTGCTGCCTAACTGAGGTCCTATGAAGCTGCAACATGATTGCCAATTTTTAAACTCAATGCCCCGGCCGATGAAGGCAAGCATGCTGTATGCCTTCTTGACTGCCTTCTCCACTTGCATTGCCACTTTCAGTGACCTGTGTACCTGTACACCCAGATCCCTCTGCTCATCAATACTCTTAAGGGTTCTGCCATTTACTGTATATTTCCTATCTGTACTAGACCTTCCAAAATGCATTACCTCACATTTGTGCGGATTAAACTGCCATCTCTCTGCCCAAGTCTCCAAACAATCTATATCCTGCTGTATCCTCTGATGGTCCTCATCACTATCCGCAAATCCATCAACCTTTGTGTCATCCGCAAACTTACTAATCAAACCAGTTATATTTTCTTCCAAATCATTTATATATATTACAAACAACAAAGGTCCCAGCACTGATCCCTGAGGAACACCACTTGTTACAGCCCTCCATTCAGAGACACACCCTTCCACTGCTACCCTCTGTCTTCTATGACCAAGCCAGTTCTGTATCCACCTTGCCAGCTCACCCCTGATCCCATGCAACTTCACCTTCTGCACCAATCTGCCATGAGGGATCTTGTCATAGGCTAAAGGTCAAGGGCCATACACGTCAAATTGTGTATGCTTGTGCTTTCTTTGATTTATCCAAGAGAGCGGCAGTATACGCACCGTTCCTTTTCAAACCAGATTTGTTTGGGTAGGTTGGGTGGGGCGGTAGTTAAATGGTCGGGGGTAGTCGGTTGGGTAGGGTAAAGTCGGGTTGAGTTGGGGGGGATAGTCTGTTGGGGGGTTATTTGGGCAGCAGTCAGGTTGGGTGGTTGGAGTGTAGTCAGTTGGATGGAGAGTTAGCACAATCTTGCCGGGGGGTGGGAGAGGGAAGCTGAGAGGGTCAGGGGGTAGTTGGGTCGAGGTTATTTGGGTGGGTCAGGGGAAGCTGATTGGAATGGGGTAGTTGTGGAGTTAGTGAGCTGCTAGACAAGGTTCTAAGAAATGTATCCAGGTAAGTCCCACATATATGGCCCAAGCCTCCACAATGAACTCAGAGTTGGAGACATCCACAATTTAAAGTTTATTTATTCATGTCACAAGTAGGCTTACATTAACACTGCAAATCCCCCAGTCGCCACACTCCGGCGCCCGTTTGGGTACACTGAGGGAGAATTTAACATAGCCAATGCACCCAACCAGCACACCTTTCGGACTGTGGGAGGAAACCAGAGCACCCGGAGGAAACCCATGCAGACACAGAGAGAATGTGCAGACTCCGCACAGACAGTGACCCAAGCCGGGAGTCGAACCGGGATCCCTGGCAGTATGAGGCAGCAGTGCTAACCCTGTGCTACCCTTAAGAAGGATCTAGGCAGCAGGGAATTAGCCTATCAGAAGTTTAAACTGCCTAGGCAATTCCCACCTATAGCCACACACCAGAACTTCTGCAGAGCCCTGACATACATCTCCCGTCGTACGTCCAGTCTCCAGCGATCTGGAGAAATGACGGTTTGGGCCATTAACTCTACTTCACTCTCTTCTCAGATTCTTCCTGACTTGCCGAGTATTCCCAGAATTTTTTGCTTTTTTTCATTTCAGGTCTCCAGAATCTTCCACATTTTGATTTTCCATTAAGGTTAAGAAATTATTAACCTTTAAACCTTTGGCAGAAATTGAGGAGATCAGTAAAAGAAATCTTTCCCACTGGTCCAGAAATCTAGGACAAGGAACCGACCTTGAAGTTGGAGCCATGCCATTCAGAAATTAGAAACAATTCTTAACAAAGAGTGATAAGTGAATAATTTTAAATCTGGGATCACGAAATTTTGGCTAACCGAACGTTTAAAGGCACCAACATGGGTGGATGGAATTAGCATGTCGATCACCCATGTTCTCATTGGTCTCAGAGCCTTGAGATGAAACATCCTGAGGCCTTGTTCATTGTGACCAGGGATTTCAACCAGACCAAGCTCAAGAGTGTCCTACCAAGATACCACCAACACATCTCCTGTTCCACCAGAGACCCAAACACCATTGACCTCTGCTTCACAAACATCATCACTGTACCAAAGAAAAGCCAAGCAGCGTGCCTTAATGACTATCGTCTGGTGGCTCTGACATCCATCATTATGAAATGCTTTGAAAGGTTAGTCAAGGCATGGATCAACTCCAGCCTCCCAGGTTGCCTGGATCCACTACAATTCGTCTATCACCACAACAGGTCCACAGCAGACACCATCTCCCTGGCCCTACACTCAATCCTGGAACACCTGGATAACAGAGATACTTATGTCAGACTCCTATTTATTGACTACAGCTCAGCCTTCAACACCATTATTCCAAGAAAACTCATCTCCAAATTCCTCCCTCTGTGACTGGATCCTGGACTTCCAAACACACACACCAGGAAGAGTAGGCAACAACACCTCCTCCACGATCATCCTCAACACCGGTGTCCTGCAAGGCTGTATCCTCAACCCCTTATTATACTCCTTATACACTTAT
This sequence comes from Mustelus asterias, assembly GCF_964213995.1. Lineage (NCBI taxonomy): Eukaryota > Metazoa > Chordata > Chondrichthyes > Carcharhiniformes > Triakidae > Mustelus > Mustelus asterias. The sequence continues at coordinate 67,527,445 of NC_135805.1, forward strand.
GACTGTGTGGCCAAATTCTTCTCCGACTATTTTCAAGTTTACTGATGATACCACCGTAGTGGGTCGGACCTCAAACGATGATGAGACGGAGTATAGGACAGAGAATCTGGTGAACTGTTGTGACGACAATAATCTCTCCCTCAATGTCAACAAAATGAAGGAGATAGTCATCGACTTCAGGAAACGTAGTGGAGGACATGCCCCTGTCTACATCAATGGGGACAAAGTGGAAATGGGCGAGAGCTTCAGGTTTCTAGGTGTCCAGATCACCAATAACCTGTCCTAGTCCCGCCATGCTGACGCTATAGTTAAGAAATCCCACCAATGCCTCTACTTTCTAAGGAGGCTAAGGAAATTCAGCATGTTCGCTACCCCTGTCATCAATTTTTACAGATACATCATAGAAAGCATCCTTCCTGGATGTATCACAGCTTGGTATGGCTCCTGCTCTGACCAAGTTCACAAGAAACTACAAAGGTTGTGAACGTAGCCCAATCTATCATGCAAACCAGCCTCTCATCCATTGACTCCGTCTGCACTTCCTGCCGCCTCAGAAAAGCAGTCAGCATAATCAAGGACCCCACACATCCCGGACATACTCGCTTCCACCTTCTTCCGTCAGGAAAAAGATACAAAAGTCTGAGATCATGTATCAATCGACTCAAGAACAGCTTCTTCCCTGCTGCCATCAGACGTTTGAATGGACCTACCTTATATTAAGTTGATCTTTTCCTACACCTTTGCTATGACTGTAACACTATATTCTGCACCCTCTCCTTCCTTCTCCCCTATGTACCCTATGAACAGAATGCTTTGTCTGTATTGCACTCAAAAAACAATACTTTTCACTGTATACCAATACATGTATCAATAATGAATCGAACCAAAATCAAATCATTGAATGGCAGATAATGTACAAGGGTTGAATGACCTACTTCTGTTCCTGTGGCCACAAAATTCAGTTGTGCGACACTTGTATTTTCAGTAATACAGGTGCCACTTCAGGACCAAGATGGCATCTATGTCATACACACATTCATTTGGTGCGAGTTGCCCTAGACTCAATTTTAGGTAGGTTGTTAGCGCCAGCACTGGGAATATGTCCAATTCCAATTCTCTTCCTGCACCTAGTGGTGCACTAAGGCAGACTTTAGTCTGTTTCATAGTTAGTTATTCCTGGAACAGGTCACTAATCTATCACCAGGGGTTTATAGCTTGAGGGCTGCACTCCTCATCTAACATAGCTGACCAGGAGTCTTTCCCACTCTTACCGCCAGCTATTGGCATGTTCGGAAGGATTTGCAGGTTGACACATTCAACCTGTTTGACTGGGAATATGTGCTGTAAGTGTACAGAGTAGGCAGTTAATGATATCATTCAGGGTGGAATGCTGGTTTGACTCTCGGGGGACATTTTCCACCTGAACGCTCCAGCTAATGCCCCTCTTAACCTTGCACGGCTGGCCATGCAGAAAGGACCCTCACCAGGGTTATTTTGAAGGATCATCAATCACTTTCAGGTTAGGTTTTGATTCATTTCTACTGACTGTTGCTGCAGTAATAAAAATGTTTGGAGGTTTTTACTGCTGCTTAAGATTGGTCAAGATTACAGTAAGTGGTGTTAAATATGGTAAAACCTTTGGTTCCCACTTCAAGGGTTCTGCTTTGACCACTTGCTTTTAGCCATGGGTGCTGTAATTTCTATTCCCTTTGGCAGGGAGAATGAACACAGGTGGCACAGAGGACGGCATAGCCATGAATCTCTTTGCACTGGGCTTCTTCCAGGCTGGAGAGGGTAACATTTCAAACCTCTCCAAGTTTGCCATCCACTATTGTAAAGGAAATCATTGACATTTTGGGTGTAAGGAGAGAAGAGTATAATGTAATCTCTTTTTCCACAGAGAAGTGGTCAGAGAGAGTACATGTTTTCATCAGGATACAAGACATCCTCATGGACCAGGTTGCAAATGGCTACGCGCACATTGTTTTTTGGCTGTTGTGCATAAATTCAGAGATACATCAGAACCGGTAAGCGTTCCACTCCTTCAATATGCAACTAGTGTACCATCATGCAGACTAAAGCAGACATATTGGGCGGAATTTTACACCTCACTAGTCCTGTAACTGCAAAATCCCACCAGAGGTCAACAGACCTTTTTATGGTCTGCCCCTCGCCCACTCCGATTCCGATAATGGGCGGGACGGTTAAATTCCAGCTGATGCCTTTATTCTGCGTCAGTCCACTGCACCATCTGCATTTAACCACCGGGAGAAACCAAAGGGGTAATTAGTGTGTGATGAAGGCAATCCACTAACAATCTGGCTCATGATTCCAATGCACAGCTCATTGTGAGCAGCATGTATAGAATGACAGACGTGCTGCTATCTGAAATATGGTCAAGCAGATCATTGAGGTGCTTAACCAGTGCTTCCATTTCCTGGTCCACTCTGGAGGAATGCTGCGGTACCCATCGGAGCATGTCATGTTTCTTTATGGTTTACTGCATCCGGCACATCATGAGGAACAATTCTTGTCACCGGGTTTATAATGAGTTCCTGAGGAGGAGGAGATGGAAAGGAGGGCACAATCAACACATTTCCTTTCTGGAGGGGCTGTCTGTGATTGACTCATCTGACTGTGATAGCAGTGATCGCACCCCAATTCACCTTTCAACAGCAATGTCACACCTTACCCCCTCTCACAATGCTGAAGTAAAAACATTCCAACCCAACTTTATAAATCAAACCATACAATGTTACATCCAAAAATCACTAAACACCTTGGTGCATTCCCTCTATGCTTGGTTTCCATGTTCCTTTGCTTGTCCTAGTGCACCTACACTGTTTAACTAATGTCATGATGTGGAGATGCCGGCATTGGACTGGGGTAAGCACAGTAAGAAGTCTCACAACACCAGGTTAAAGTCCAACAGGTTTATTTGGCAGCACAAGCTTTCGGAGCCTCAAGCTCCTTCTTCAGGTGAGTGAGGACTTGTGTTCATAAACAGGGCATATAAAGACACAAACTCAGTTTACAAGATAATGGTTAACCACTAGTGTAAATCACAATTGTTTTTTCAGTGGGAGTTCAGACTCGAATCTCCCACACTCTGTGCACTGTAGAGGTCACAATCATGAATATCATTAAAAGCTTGGGGGGGCGGGGCCTATTCATAGAATCCTAGAGTGCAGAAGGAGCCCATTCGGCCCATCGAGTCTGCACCGACCACAATCCCACCCAGGCCCTATCCACATGACCCAATGCATTTACCCCAGCTAGTCCCCTGACACTAAGGGGCAATTTAGCATGGCCAATCCACCATTTTTGAGCTGTGGGAGGAAACTGGAGCACCCGGAGGAAACCCATGCAGACACGGGGAGAACGTGCAAACTCCACACGGACAGTCACCCAAGCCGGGAATCGAACCCGGGTCCCTGGCGCTGTGAGGCAGCAGAGCTAACAATTGTGCCACCATGCCACCCAATCTGCCAAAACATTAGCGGGTCGGAATGGGAGAATTGTCCCCTAAGTGCCCAACGGGTGGGAAAACGGGAGAATTTCCTACCTGTTTTTTGGGTGTACTTACCCGAACGAATCTCCGGCACTCTGTGCATCACAGAGTGACTTAGAGTGATTCATTCTGGAAAGTGAGTGGAGGGCAGGACCTCATCCTGCCCGGGAGGCCGGCAGCATTTCGCTCAGTGAGTCACTGTGCATGCGTCGATCTGTCAGTGCAGAGATCAGCGCATGCACAGTGGCACTCCCATCGCCAGCCTATCGATCACTGTCCTTTCGAACACTGGCCTCCTGTTTATTCCCGAACCCCCACCCTGATTGCTGACCTCCTGACACCCCCCCAATCACTGGCCTACTGGATCCCCATATCAGCCCCTATCTTCCCCCCATTACCAGCCCGAACCACCCCCCCCCCACCCCCTCCCCACCCCCGCCAGCCCTGATCTCTCCCCTGACGGCCAGCCCCAACTGCCCCCCATGGCCAGCCCCAATTCCCACCACCGAGGGCCAGCCCTGATTGCCCTTTTCCCTCCCTCTCCCACAGATCCTATTGCAGAGTGACAGCAGGTTCCCCCCACCACCGGTCGTCCCCAATAGCCCCCGCCCCAAGGATGCCCCGCCCCCTCTGGCACCATTCTATCTGGCGCTGGCCCTCTGACCCTGCCCCCGGTGAGCAGTGCCAAGGTACCTGGTGGGCAGTGCCAGTGTGCCCCCTGGGAAGTGCCAGGGTGCCAGGATTCTGCTCAAGGCCCCCCGCTGTTGACTCCGGGTCCCGAGCAGCGCAGCAGGCTGGGAGAATCCCAGCCCACTTTCTAGCTTATCGTCACTCTTGATGCTTTCGGCCCTGTCACAAGCCGCAGAATCCCTACAGTACAGAAGGAAGCCATTAAGCCTATCAGTCTGCATCGATGATCCGATGGAGTGTCTTACCCAGGCCTGCCCTGACCCTATCCCCGCAACCCTATATAAATACCCCACTAATTTCCCCACCAACACAGCTATGGGGCAATTTAGCATGGCCAATTCACCTAACCTGCAAATCTTTGGATTGTGGGAGGAAACTAGTGCACCCAGAGGAAACCCTCGCAAATACAAAGACAACATGCAAATTCCACACAATTACCCAAGGCCAGAATTGAACCCAGGTCCCTGGTGCTGTGAGGCAACAGCGTTGACCACTGTGCCACCATGCTGCCCATGACCTTGGTTATGTGCACAACAATAATGGAGATAGCCATCTCCTCCATCAGGGTAAGGACATGCAGCAGCTTTGCCTGTCCCTTACCAGTTAGGTGGCTCTGCTCGTAATTAAGTGTCATCTTGTCCTGAAAGAGAAAGGGAAATGTGTCAATGAGTGAAGTACAATGTATTTGAGTGTTGTGGTTGAATAGCTTGCATTACATGCAATCTGGGCTAGTTTTTTTAGAAGTGTGGGGATAAGGTGGAACAGTGGCACAATGGTTAGCACAGCTGCCTACACCTCCAGGTATCTGGATTCGATTCCGCCCTCGGGTCTCTGTCTGTGTGGAGTTTGCACATTCTCCCCGTGTCTGCATGGGTTTCCTCTGGGTGCTCCGGTTTCCTCCCACAGTCCGAAAGATGTGCTGGTTAGGTTCATTGGCCATGCTAAATTGCCCCTCAGTGTCCTGGGATGTTTAGGTTAGAGGGATTAAGGGGATAAATATGTGGGCTTACGGGGGATTGTTGTCAGTGCAGACTCGATGTGTCGAATGGCCTCCTTCTGCACCGTAGGGATTCTAAGATTCTCAGGTGAAACTAGGAATGTGAGTCATGAATCATGGTTGACAGAGATTTTTGGTAGGTGAGTGAAGTGGTGGCAAATTGAGCAGTGTGTGAGGTTAATTGTTCATTTGTGAGGAAAAACCATTTTATAGATACATTTATTGACCTTGCCCACTTCTGTAAGGTCATTGCACTTTTTATGGCACTGCATCTAAGTCTCGGGGCTACACTGCTGGCTTTAACTGTGATAGCTCTCTGCTGCCATGACCTTTTGCCATGCTGAGGCCTGCAATGTTTTAACCGCCTCTCTCCTCCTGTCCACCTCCTGCACCAATGCCTCAGTGCTGCATCAGAAAATCTTGGAGAAGGCTCTCAGCCTTGTTGCACAATTTTCTATGTTCTTCCTTCTTGAATACACTTCTCCAGCCACCTGCAGCACCTGCTGCAGCATCTCACTTTTAAGAGCTATATACAGGCTTTAAGTAATGAAGTTTAGCTTGAATTCCTGTTTGGTGCCAGCTGCTGAGTTATACAGACATTTAGCAATATGCTTAATACCAGCTGCATGCTATAGTCAAAGTAATGAACAAGCAGCACAATGTCTGACAGAAACAGAAAATGCTGGAAAATCTCAGCAGGTATGACAGCATCTGTGGGGAGAGAATAGAGCCAAATTTACTCGTCTAAATGACCCTTCATCAGGGCTCTGCATCACAAAAAGACATTCGGATGAAGCCATATTTCAAGAGAATAATTGAACCTTGGAAATATGCAAGACTTATCAGTTAAAGTTTCAGTTGAAAAGAACAGTTAGAACACTTAATCATATTTCATGAATAGGGTTTATTCACTGTCCAGACGAGATGGCTGGTGCCCAGATGTGGTGTCACGAGCAGTGACAGTGACCTTTAAGGGAACCCATGAGAATGTTCATTTGAACTCTGGGCTGAGCATTTTGGGCTACTAGGCAACCGGGGAGTGGGGTCAGCCAAGGAAAGAGTTAGTTTCTGGATTTCATGGACTAATAAAGTACCGTTATGCTGGGATGTGGGATGCGATTGGCTAAAGTATTTTGACAGGTACAATTGTTGATTTGTATATCCTGAAGATGATTGATCTAAAGTTACTGAAATGTGGGAATGATTGAGAAGAAAACCTATAATTGATCTGTTTTGAATTATATACATCAGATTTCATTGGTGAGGTCTGGTAGCTCTATCTCAGAGCTGGCCTGACCCTTTGATGGTCTCCTGGCAGCTGTTGGTTTAAATAAAGTTACATCTTTATACAGATATACCTGCCTCACGAGTCTTGTATTGTCTAAACTTTAGGCAGTATTGGTCACCTCGGTTACCTCACCAACATAACTGTACAATAATCAACTACTTTGAGAATATCATGAAGAAAAAGCATAGAATGTTCACAAATACAGCATCAACCCAGCATTTCTGAACTGTATGTTTTTGCATGACCACCTTAACCACATATTTTGCATGACCTGCTTAACCACATATTTTGCATGACTACCTTATCCACATATTTACTACTGTGTGTGAAAGCAAACAGTAGTTTAACCACAGACTAAGAGGAAGTTTGAAATTCTACTGATCATCCTCCCCATGTCATATTTGGTCTCTCAGAGAGGATTTTTGGTGGTTTACCACATAAATGAACACAGCTGTTTCTGAGCGACCTGCTGGATGCAGCTTGCATGTCGCTCAGCTTTGTTTATGTTGGCTTCATTGCTGAGTAATCTTTTCAGAATGGGGGTTTGCATTTCACATGGGGCCTTGGAGTAACATTCCAGCCTTTCAAACCCTTTAGACAACTTTATCAAATTCTAATAGTACTTTTCACACAAAAATAACGCTCACAGCAGACTGACAATATTGTTCCCAACGCTCGCCAATTGATTTTCAGTTTTGTATCCAAGAAAAACTTTTACACAGTTTTTCAACCACACCCCCAACCCCCTCTTTGCATAAAGTCAGACGATGGATTCAAGGCACTTCTCTGCTTTCCTGTATTTCACCTAAGTAACAATCTTTAAGTATAAACCCGGATAGTGTGTGTTAACAGCCAATATGCTGGCATGGGCTGGGGAAGTGAATAACACACACCACAATCAAACATGATACTGTTTTCTCCTGATATCTAAACACAAATATTTTCCATCACCATTCACTGACTGATAGTTAGGAGAAACTCATTGGATGATTTTCCTCACCTCAGCAATGGAACTGTGTTCAAAAATGCTGAATTTCAAAACTTCGCCATTCTCAATGGTATTAAGCACATTAGAACTGGCACTGTGCTTTATCACCCAGCATCAAATGAACCAACCGAGAGAGCCATCCAAACTTTCAAGTCTGGCCTAAAGAAACTGTCAGGAGGAACCTTGGGATCCATTGTCTCACGCTTCCTTCCTGGCTACTATACCACTCCATATGCAACAACGGGAGTTCGGTTGGCAGAACTGCTAATGAAACGTCATCTCAGAATGAGACTGAGCCTCGTGTTTCCAAATTTGATGGGGATAGCCACACTTGATGCAATGTGGCGCCCCTCAAGCTATAAGCTTCTGCTGATGGATAGCAACCAGTTCCGGGAATTACTAGCTATGGAAACAGACAAAAGTCTGGCTTAGTGCACCACTCGGTGCCGGAAGATTATTTGAATTGGAATGTGGTGATTGTCCCTTTAAGAGCAATCTTACTAAGTAAGGGTCACGTGGCCCGAACAACCAATCAAGACCAGCACAAGGAATCTCCCTAGGTTATTGGTGGGATAGCCTGGTCTTCTTTGAAAAGGCCCAAAGGCCTTTTGAATTCCTGCCAGCTTTGCATTCAGGTCTTCAATTCTTATGATAGGATATTTATCCAGCTTGGCAACTTGATTCAAAAACAGAAAATGCTGGAATATCTTAGCAGGTCTGACAGCATCTGTGGGGAGAGAATAGAACCAATGTTTCGAGTCTCGATGACCCTACTTGATTAACTGTTAACTTATAATCGCCGCAAATGCAATTGGCCTTATCCTGTTTCAATACAAGGACACAATGGGTGTTCCCATTCCAAAACCTGAACTGGCTGAATGATGCCCAGTTCTTCCAAACTGTTTAATTCAGTATCTACTTATCCTCAGAAGACATGCGGTACCAGTCTTTCCCTAAAGAATCAGGGAGTTGCCTCTGAATTAACATAAAACTTAGCTCGTAATCCTCTAATTTTGACTAATTCATCATGGAAAACATTGTCATATCTTCCTGACAATTGTGGCCGCTCCCCCACACTTGAAAGACTTCAAAGAACAAAGAAAATTACAGCTCAGGAGCAGGCCCTTCGGCCCTTCAAGCCTGCACCGGCCATGCTGCCCAACTGAACTAAAACCCTTGACCCTTCCGGGGACCATATCCCTCTATTCCCATCCTATTCATGTATTTGTCCAGACGCCCCTTAAAGCTCATTATCATATCTGCTTCCACTACTTCCCCCAGCAGCGAGTTGCAGGCACCCACCACCCTCTGTGTAAAAAGAATTGCCTCGTACATCTCCTTTTAACCTTGCCCCTCGCACCTTAAACATCTGCCCCCTAGTAATTGACTCTTCCACCCTGAGAAAAAGCTTCTCACTATCCACTCTGTCCATGCCCCTCATAATCTTGTAGACTTCTATCAGGTTGCCCCTCAACCTCCGTCGTTCCAGTGAGAACAAACCAAGTTTCTCCAGTCTCTCCTCAATGCCCTCCATACCAGGCAACATCCTGGTAAATCTTTCCTGTACCGTCTCCAAAGCCTCCACATCCTTCTGGTAGTGTGGCGACCAGAATTGAACACTACATTCCAAGTGCAGCTGAATTAAGGTTCTATAAAGCTGCAATATGACTTGCCAATTTTTAAACACAATGCCCTGGCCGATGAAGGCAAGCATGCCATATGCTTTCTTGACTACATTCTCCACCTGCATTGCCACTTTCAGTGACCTGTGTACCAGTACGTTCAGATCCCTCTGCCTATCAATACTCTTAAGGGTTCTGCCATTTACTGTATATTTCCTATCTGTATTAGACCTTCCAAAATGCATTACCTCACATTTGTCCGGATTAAACTCCATCTGCATCTCTCCACCCAAGCCTCCAACTGATCTATATCCTGCTGTATCCTCTGATGGTCCTCATCGCTATCCGCAAATCCACCAACCTTTGTGTCATCCGCAAACTTACGATTCAAACCAGTCACATTTTCCTCCAAATCATACAAACAGCAAAGATCCCAGCACTGATCCCTGAGGAACGTCACTTGTCACAGCCCTCCATTCAGAAACGCACCCTTCCACTGCTACCCTCTGTCTTCTTTGACCAAGCCAATTCTGTATCCAGCTCACCTCTGATCCCATGCAACTTCACCTTCTGCACCAGTCTACCATGAGGGACCTTGTCAAAGGCCTTACTGAAGTCCATGTAGACAACATCCACTACCCTACTCCCATCAATCATCTTTGTCACTTCTTCAAAAAACTCGATCAAGTTAGTGAAACATGACCTCCCCTTCACAAAACCATGTTGCCTCTCGCCAATACGTCCACTTATTTCCAAACTAAGTCCAATTCAACTTCAGTTTTCTAAGCCAATCATGACATAACACCATAACAACATAAGAACATAAGACTAGGAGCAGTAGTAGGCCATTTGGCTCCTCGAGCCTGCTCCTCCATTCAATAAGATCATGGCTGATCTTTTTGTCGACTCAGCTCCACTTACCCACCCACTCACCATAACTCTTAATTCCTTTACTGTTCAAAAATCTATCTATCTCTGCCTTAAAAACATTCAATGAGGTAGCCTCAACTGCTTTACTGCACAGGGAATTCCACAGATTCACAACCCTTTGGGTGAAGAAGTTCCTCCTTAACTCAATCCTAAATCTGCTCCCCCTAATTTTGAGGCTATGCCCCCTAGTTCTGGTTTCACCCACCAGTGGAAACAACCTCCCTGCTTCTCTCTTATCTATTCCCTGCATAAATTTATATGTTTGTTTTCACAGTAACTTCATTGCAGTGTGAATGTAAGCCTACTTGTGACTAATAAATAAACTTTACTTTAAACTTTCTTCTGAATTCCAATGAGTATAGTCCCAGTCTACTCAGTCTCTCCTCATAAGCCAACCCTCTCAACTGCGGAATCAACCCAGTGAATCTCCTCTGCACCCCCTCCAGTGCCAAAATATCCTTTCTCAGATGGAGGTGGGAGTCTCATGTTGCTCCCAGCATTAAATGACTTTTTATTGGGTGGGCTCCCCACTGATGTTTTAGTCAGGGGAAGCAGGAAACATAAATAACATCCTTAAAATCCAGCCCATAGCTGTCAATCAAAATTACTTTAAAAATAGCCTCAGGAAAAAAATACATTAAACTGAATGGTGTGACCCACCCCCTCCAACACCCTCCGCCCCTGCCACACCCCTCACGCCCCAACACGCATATTGGAGAATCCTTGATTTATTTCAAAAACTTTGAAAAAGCATGTGTTGTAGGAAGTGAATCTTTATCCAAAAAGCTATCTAGATAGGGTTAAACATGTGCGCATAGTAGACTTTAATGTATAGTAATGCATTCCACTCAGCAGACTGTAGTCTATTTTTTTAAATCATAGAATCCTACAGTGCAGAAGGTGGCCATTCAACCCATTGAGTCTGCACTGACCACAATCCCACCCAGGTCCTATCCCCAGAACCCCATGCACTTTCCCCAGCTAGTCCCCCGATACGAAGGGGCAATTTAACACGGCCAATCCACCTAACCTGCAGATCTTCGGACTGTGGGAGGAAACCGGAGCATCTGGAGGAAACCCACACAGACACTGGGAGAACGTGCAATCTCCACGCAGACAGTAACCCAAGCCGGGAATCGAACTCGGGTCCCTGGCGCTGTGAGGCAGCAGTGCTAACCACTGTGCCACCATGCCACCCGCACTTGATGAAATGGTAGCACTTAATTTTAACCCTGATTGTGCTGTGACTCCAGGAAAATGAGTTAAGATAACACACCTTAGACAAATATGTTTCATTTTTGTTACACTTATTTAAAATGGATGTCCTAGCTTATCTCTTGTGGAAATTTTCTGACTGTTGATATTTTGCTGTTTTCCCAAATCTCGATATTATATAATTTGCAGATAAGTCTGGCCAACTTAGTTAGCCTTTAAAATTAGTCTGCTTATGTGTTATTTTCCCCAGCTTGCTGAGTATCCCAAATATTCTCTGGTAAAGAATGGACAATAATTCAGAGTTGTTAGACCATCATTCATACATGGCAGTGAACAAAGGCATATACTTCTTTCCGAAGGGAAACTGTAATCTTACTATAACTGGGAAAAAAGTGCTAAGGCAAAAAACTGAACAGCAGTATTTTACAGTTCATCCTTTGCTATTTGACGATAACTCCCTTCATGATAACCATTCATTCATTTCTGTGTGCTTTGCCTGAAAAGAGGTCCTTGGCTCATTATCTGCTCAAGTTTCATCTTGAGCCATTCTCTTGGCAGTTTTTGTCAGTGGTGGTTTGCCATTGTCTTCCACTCTCAAGGGCAGGGGAAGAAGGCAGGTCCCAAATCTACCTTTTTTGTATTCTTTTGTGGGATATGAGCATTACTGGCAAGACCGGCATTCATTGCCAATCTTTAATTTCACTTGAGTAGGTGGTGGGACGCCTCCTTCTTGAACCGTAATGGTCCATCTGGTGCAATACATTCACTGTGCTATTAGAAAGAGAGTTTCAGGATTTTCATTCAGCAACAGCGAGGCGACGGTGATATAATTCCAAGTCAGGATGCTGTGTGGCTTGGAGGAGAAGAACTTGCATGTGGCAAAGTTCCCATGCATCTGCTGCCCTTGTCCTTCCAGGAGGTAGAAGTCAGGGTTTTGGAAGATGCTGTCAAAGGAAACTTGATGAGTTGCGGCAGTGCACCTTATGCATGAGATAACCTGCTGCCACTGTGCAAAAGTGATGGAGGGAGTGAAACTTGATGTTGGTGGATGGGATGCTAATCAAGCAAATGGCTTTGTCCTGAATGGTGTCAAGCTTCCTGAATGTTGTTGGAGGTGCATGTATCAAGATAAATGGAAAGTATTCCATCACACTACCAATTTTTTAAAAACTCATGTCTTTTTGGGTGACAAGATGGCACAGTGGTTAGCACTGCTGCCTCACAATGATAGGGACCCGGGTGGTTCAATTCCTGACTTGGATCACTGTCTGTGTGGAGTCTGCACGTTCTCCCCGTGTCTGCATGTGTTTCCTCCAGGTGCCCCTGTTTCCTCCCACAGTCCAAAAAACGTGCTGGTTCGGTGCATTGGCCATGCTAAATTCTCCCTCAGTGTACTCAAACAAGCGTTGGAGTGTGGCAACTAGGGGATTTTCACAGTAACTTCATTGCAGTGTTAATGTAAACATACTTATGACACCAATAAATAAACTTTAAACTTTAAAAAAAATTTGAACTTTAAGCTTAGATAGTGGACAGTCTTTAGTGAGTCAGGAGGTGAGTTACACAGAATTCCCAGCTGCTGACTTTGTCTAGTAGCCACGGTATGTATATGGCGAGTGCAGTTAAATTTCTCTTCAATGGTAATAACTTGAATGTAGATAATGGGGAATTCAGGAGTGCTCAACCTACTTAATTTCAAGAGGAGATAGTTAGATTCTCTCTTGTTGGAGGTGGTCATTCCCTGGCATTTGTGTCGTGCGAATGTTACTTGCCCCATATCATCCCAATGCTGTTCAGATTTTGCTACACATATGGACAGTGAATGGTACTGAAAATTGTGCAGTCATTTGCGAACATCCTCACCTCTGACATGATGGAAGGAAAGCCATGGTGGAAGGAAAGTAGCTGAAGATGGATAGGCCTAGGACACTACCTTGAGGAACTCCTGCAGTGATGTTCAGAGACTGAGATGGTTGGCCGCAAACCATCACGACCATTTTCCTTTGTGTTAGGTATGACGCTAATCAGTGGAGAGTTTAGCATGGCCAATCCACCTAACTCTCACACCTTTGAACTGTGGGAGGAAACCAGCACCCTGAGAAAACCTACGCAGACATGGAGAGAACATGCAAACTCCACACAGAGAGTGATCCAATTTTGGAATTGAACTCAGGTCCCTGGTGTTGTGAGGCAGCAGTGCTAACCATTGTGCCACTGTGCTGTTCTAAAAATTTTACAAAATGATAAGAAATTTACAAGTCCTTTATCACACTGTAAACTGCATGCTTACAGTTCCTGTTTGAAAAAAACCCATACCAATAACTTCAGGATTGAAGTGATAATACTTGCTGAGTTAACAGGTACCATCACTCACAGCATTCCTCACTTGCATAATCTTTATGCAGGTTACGCTCATCATTGGAAGTGTGTTCTGGTTAGAGAACAGATGTTTGTAATCACTGAAATTGAGGTGGAGAACCATCTTTCGTGATAAATGTGTTAATTTCTTTGGATCTATAAAATAAACTCTTTCATTTGTAAAGGAGACATAATGCAGTGCTTGTGCTTTTCTGACTTGGCTAAGTTCCCAGCTTCAACTCCAAATAACTCAAATTGAAACTGATTTTAGTCTATCAGCAGAGGAATCATTCCTCTCAAACACATTAACAAATGAGGCCACACAGGATTTGTAATAAGTTTTACATTTCCTTATCAGAAAAGAAATGAAATAAAATTGCAATCCATTGAAAACTGCAATACATTGTGTCATAATCAACATATATTGCAATGCTTCAATATGTAGAAGAGGTTCATTGAGTTCAGCACATAAAGGATTGGACTTAGGAAGTTTTTTAAATAATTAGTCAGGATTTTGGTGTTGCTGTCGATGTTGCTATATATTGTCCATCCCCATACAGCTCTAATGCTAACAACTGCCCAACAATATGGAAAATTATCCAGGTATGTCTATCCACGAACAGCCCATGACTGCCCAATCACAACACTTGATCTTTAGAAAAGTGATGGAAGGTGTTTTTGACAGTGCTGTCAAGCTGCACCTACTGAGCAATAACCTGTTCACTGATGCTTAGTTTTGGTTCTCTCAGGGCCACTTGACCCCTGAACTCACTGCAACATTGATCCAAACATAGACAAAATACATGAATTTCAGAGGTGAAGTAAGAGTGACTGTCCTTGACATCAGGCAGCATTTAGCAGGTTGTAACATCAAAGAATCCTAGCAAATTTGAAATCAGCGGGAGTCAGGGAAAATTCTCCACTGGTCCTGAGATACTGAAGCACAGATACGTGCAGATAGCAAGACCTGAACAACATTCAGGCTTGGACTGGTAAGTGGCAAGCAACATTTGCGCTACACAAGTGCTAGGCAATGACCATCTCCAACAAGACAGAATCCAACTGTCTCCCAAATGGCTGAATTTCCACACTTATCCACATCTAGGGGGTTGCTATTGACTAGAAATTTAACTGGATCAGCCATATAAATACAGTGGCTGGAAGAGCAAATCTGAGGCTGAAAATTCTGTGGCGCGTAACTCACCATCTGATTCCCCAAAGCCTGCCCACCATCTACAGGACACAAGACAAGAGAGTGATGGAATACTCTCCACTTGCTTTAAAAAGTATAGCTTCAACAACACTCAAGAGCTTGCCAGGATCAAGCAACCCACTTGATTGGCAGTCCATCCACCACCATAAACATTCACTCCCTCCACCACCAGCACACAATGACAACAGTGCATACATTTTACAAAATGTACTGCAACAACTCAACTGTCCTTTGACAGCACCTTACAAACCCACCACCTATACCACCTGGAAGACCAATGGCAGAAGGTGCATTGGAGAACCACCACCTTCAAGTTCCCCTCCAGAGTCACAGACCTTCAGGTAAGGTTGAAAACCGTTTAAGATTGTCCTTTAGTCTCTAGGAATTGAAGATTCATCTTCAGGACATTGTTGTGAACTGCCTGGGGAATAATCATGAGGACACCAAAAGAATAGTGCATTATATTTTTGTTTACTTCAAATCTTTATTCATTATAACGTTATTGGTGACTGGATCAAAAGGCTGTGAACTGACATTAAAGCATCATCTAACCTGATAATTAGAAGCCTGTCTTCCTTTCAATTTGTGTGGGAAACTGGTGCAGTTTGAGGATGGTTGTCTTGCAAAATCAATGATAAATTGATTTAGGGATAAATTGATACTGACTGTCCAGTACTCTGTTCCCTGTAGACAGTGGCTATTGTCCATGCCTCAGAGTCAGAAGCTACTAGTTGAGTCCCAAAGCAGGATAACCAAGGAAGGTGCTTTCACAATCACAGATTCACAGAATTGAGTTGGTGCAGAAAACCATTTTGGCCCATCATGTCTACATTGGCTCTCCCGAATAAGCAAACCATCTATAGTGCCATTTTCCCCCCTTCTTCTCGTAACCCTGCACATTTTTCCTTTTCAGGTAATGGTCTAATTTCCTTCTGAATGCTTCAATTGAATCTGTCTCCACCACACTCTCAGGCAGTATATTCCAGGCCTTAATCACTCTGTATGAAATAGTATTTCCTAATGTCAAGCAGCCAACCAAGTTGACCATTAACCTGCAAGTCCTTCCAGCACATTCCAATGGCAGGTGGCAAGAGTGTGAGAAATTCCTGGTTAACCATGTAATGGAAAGAAAGTTGGAGCCTTTATATCCGATCGCTCCAGACTACAACATTTATGCATGTTGACACAGCAACTCTGGCTACCTGAGTGATCTATAGCACACCTTGTCCCTAGACCACTATTCTTCACACAAAGCACCTTGAACATGAATCTTAAAATGCTTTTAACAATTGGAAATTCTGAATTTACTTCTAGACCTGCACAAATACATTGGTTTGGATATTTTTTTCTTATTTTGGAAAAGGTGTTAGCTTTTTCAAACTGAATAACTGGGAGAGGAATTTTAGAAAAACATTTGGCATCATTTCACTACGATGCCACCATACAATTAGAGTGTTTTTATAAAGTGCTTTAAAATGTGCTGGTGTTTCTTGAAGCTCACAGAAAGGCAGTCAATAGGCAGTGCTTTGTTTTTATTTTTGTAAGCACACAGCTTCTTTAGAGTATGTAAATTATTGCCAAGGATGCAAAGCTAGGTGACATCAATGGATCATACCATTGCATGGCACTCGAAAACCTTAAGGCAACATTGGGTCAGTTTTTGTTCCTGTTTTCAGCTGGGAACCAGAAAAGGAAAATTAAAAAGCAGAACTTGTCATCCCATTCTTACTGATGATGGACCACTGCCATCTTGTTGAGGTCTTTGATACTGGCGGCCTAATAAACACCTGCCTAAAACAGGCACATGCCTCATCTAAGTTGGGGACTTAGGATATCAAAGGTCCTTCAGAATCACTTGCATGTATCAGTAGATGTACTGTGCACACTGCACAACTCTTCCATTGGTATATCTATTGATTGGTCCAGAGAACTGTCTTTCAATGGCTGCTCTATGTTGCAAAGAAAAAAAGGAAAGGTTTATGGCTAAAAACTCACTTTTGTGCATTGGTGGAGAACCTACTGTTGTCTTAAGACTCTGATTTGAGAGGTGATCTAAATGAACATACAAATTAGGAGCAGGAGTAGGACACTCGGTCCCTCAAGCCTGCTCCACCATTCAATAAGATCATGGCTGCTCTGATAGGAACCTCAACCCCACATTCTTGCCTACTCCCAATAACCTTGCACCCACTTGTTCATCAAGAATCTATCTAGCTCTGCCTTAGAAATATTCAAAGATTCTACTTCCACTGCCTTTTGAGAAAGAGGGTTCCAGAGACTCAAAACATTTCTAGTCATCTCTGTCTTAAATGAGCTACCCCTTATTTTTAAACATTGACACTTAGATTCTCCAACAAGGGGAACCATCTGTTCCATATCCACCCTGTCAATATTCCTCTGGACCTTAAAGATTTCGATCAGGTCACCTCTTACTCTTCTAAACTCAAGTGGATATAAACTTAACCTTGTTCATAGAGTTACAAGGAAATACTCTCAGAACGGAACATGTTCTTGTTCATAGAGATTTACAGCATGGAAACAGGGCCTTCGGCCCAACTTGTCCATGCCACCCAGTTTTTACCAGTAAGCTATTCCCAATTGTCTGTGTTTGGCCCATATCCCTCTATACCCATCTTACCCATGTAACTGTCTAAATGCTTTTTAAAAGACAAAATTGTACCCGCTCCTTCTACTACCTCCAACAGCTCATTCCAGACCCTCACCACCCTCTGTGAAAAAAATGCCCCTCTGGACCCTTTTGTATTTCCCCCCTCTCCCCTTAAACCTATGCCCTCTAATTTTAGTCTCCCCTTCCTTTGGGAAAAGATGTTGGCTATCTATCTTATCTATGCCCCTCATTATTTTATAGACCTCTATAAGATTACCCCTAAGCCTCCTACACTCCAGAGAAAAAAGTCCCAGTCTATCCAGCCTCTCCTTATAACTTAAACCATCAAATCCCAGTAGCATTCTAGTAAATCTTTTCTGCACTCTTTCCAGTTTAATAATATCCTTTCTATAATAGGGTGACCAGAACTGTACACAGTATTCCAAGGGTGGCCTCACCAATGTCTTGTACAACTTCAACAAGACATCCCAACTCCAATATTCAATGTTCTGACCAATGAAACCAAGCATGCCAAATGCCTTCTTCACCACCCTGTCCACCTGTGACTCCACTTTCAAGGAGCTATGAATCTGTACCCCTAGATTTCTTTGTTCTATAACTCTCCCCAACACTCTATCATTAGCTGAGTAGGTCCTGCCCTGATTTGACCTACCAAAATGCATCACCTCTCCAATCTTTCCTCATAAGACAACCCACCCATTCCTGGTATGAGTCTAATGAACCTTCTCTGAATTGCTTCTAATGCATTTACATATTTCATTAAATAAGGAGACCAATACTGTACACAATACTCCAAATGTGCGCTCACCTTTGCCCTGTACAACTGAAGCATAGCCCCCCTGCTTGTGTAATCAGTCGCCCTCACAATAAACAATAACAATCTATTAGCTTTCCTAATTAACTGCTGTACCCGGATGCTAGTCTTTCACGATTTAAAATGATAAAATAATTTAGTAGAGGATATACAGAGCTAATTTCTTCTGGTGAGGTAATTTCGCACAGGGGCCATAATCTTAAAATTAGCGTGAGGCCATTTATGAGCGAAATCAGGAAGAGCATCATCACACAAAGTACAAAGGGACTGTGACAAAACCAGAGCAGTTTTGCTGAACAGGCCGCTATTCCAAATCTTCAGTTGGCTGTTCCTGAATTTCAAGCAGCTCGTCAATTAGAGAGAGACCAAAATGCAGTGACTTTAACATGAGGATAAGGGTGAAACCCTTTGAGCCAAGTCTGATATGATTCAAGTCAGAGGGTAAATGTTTCAGAAGAATATTTTGTCACATGCCAGTTCTGACTGTGAGAAAATCACCAGTATATAATTAGGCACAAATTGGTATTCTTACTCAAAAGACCTCAAGGAGGAAAAATGGAAAGTTTATGTGAGTGCAATTCATTTCAGATGACGTGATGCCTAATGTAGGAATGCATAATGACTTAGCGGGTGCAAAAATTGGAAAATGGATCCATTGTTCCACATTAGCTCCCTTTTGCTTTAAAGATCACGGTACATTTACTAAAACTATACTCAAATGTCCTTAAGGTCATCAATAATCCTGTGGAGTCAAGGACTTTGTAAGAAGTAAAGGAAGGATGTCATGGTGTATGGGGACTGGAGGAGAATAGCCAGCAAGGTGACTGCTGTCAACTGTAGATTTCTCAGAAGGTAGAAAGTATCAATGTATTTGGAATATTTATGTAGGAAGATTTGTCTAAGTCCGTATATGTCCCTTCCATTTTCAAGATTTTAAAACTTGCATTATAACTTCTGAGTCCACTGACTGAATGATACACAGCTGGGGAGGGGGGGGGGGGGGGGGCGCAGAAGAAGCAGAAACTGACACCTCACAAGAGAATTTGCATGGTGAAGGCATGTCAGGAAGCCAATTAGAAATGCTCATAATTGGAATTTGAACTGGCAATGGCCATGTTTTTGGTCTCTAGCTAGTAAATTAAATAAAGTGAAATATTATTGGTTTTGAAATTGAAGAGAAAGAAAAACAAATCTCACTGACTGGTGCAAGAATATTCCAACTTCACACGATACTGAACTCCAAATCACCTAGCCCTTCTATTCAAATATTGCCTCCATCATAGGTAATGGAAGTTTCAGTTCTCTATGTTTAGGTTTGAAAGAAACCATTATGCAGTGTTCACGAGTACTTAAGGTCTCTCCAGATCAGAAGCAAACATAAAAATATTGCTGCACTATTCCATTGGGGAGTTAGATAAATAAATGGATGGTAAGCAGCTCAAGAGGGATAAAAATGCCTCAAACTAAATCCATGACAGGGATAGAACTCTTAAAATGCTGCAGTATAAGTGTGGCAGAATAGTTTGTTCTAGTGTATTTTTCAAAGCATAGATGCGTCTGATTCTGAAACGACCAAACTGCAATGAATTTTCCAAATGTGGTCCAATTTGATATCCGTTTTGATACAGAATTTGTTTGAATTCTATTGCTATTGGTACAACGGCATGTTTTGTTGAAGCACCCTCTCAGTTACTTATCATGCATTGCAGGCTGCTGCTCCTCAAAGCTGGAAGGCCTGTGATTGGTCTTCCAGTTTCGAGAGCCCACCTAGCTGCCCTTATTTGTGCAGAGAACCTGCCTTTGTGCCAAATAAGAGAACACCCTGATTCAAATATCAAAGGATGACTGCTATTCCCCTCCCCCCAGCACAGGCTTTGGACATGGAAACAGTCCAAACTCCCGTTCCCTGTCCCAAAGCAAAAATTCCAGCCCAAGATGCGAGATCTGAAATGGTTATTTTATTTAGGAGAATGGGATCACAGTCGTGCAGCAATTGGCTCCAGGTATCAGGTTCTATTGCGTTGCTGTGTGTCAAAATACAAATGTGAAGTTATCCAAATTGAAATTCATTTGTAAAATAAACACATATCTTTGCATTTGTAAATAATGAATGTAATTTCTTCAACATGAAATCTAATGGAATGTCATCAAGTGCCTCACTCAATCATCAAGTTTGTATTCTAATATAGGCTGTTTTTCTTTAAATGCCCAAAATATATATTTTAAATAAATGAACAAGCATAAAGCATTCAAAAAATTAATGTACGATTGCAGCAACATTTTATCAAAACAATAATCATAAATGGGAGTGATATTTATTAGGTACAACGTGTGTGTTAGATTTCACAGAACAAACATTATTTCATTTGAAATGCTGTTACAGTTTAGCTGTAAATAATTCTCATGGAAATTAAAATAGAAATTCTGCAGGATAATTAAGTGGGCTCGATAGAGAATTAGACACAATTTAAATGGTGATCTGAAGTGGAATCTTTTTTACACTCTCAGATTTTCATGGGCGTTTCATAGTAGATATTCTTAAGGGTTTTCATCACAGTGATTTCTGTGATGGAAAGCAACAAAGATTGGTGGGGCCACAAATATCCGTGAATAATTTATATCACCGAAATAATTTATGCCACCGAAACAAACATGCAATAAAATATTTCACAGACTACTGCTTCCAAAGTACTGCACTAAAGTGCTGATGTTTGGCATTTACATTTGCATGGTATTATATTGTTGAGACATTTTGTGCAATTTCTATCTATAAATATAATAATTGTTTTCATTTCTTTTCATTTGCATGTTTAATGGATTTTGTAAAATAAGTACTGCATTAGATAAGCTGTGCTGGTAAACTGATATGTCCCTGGATTTAAATGCACTGATTTATTTTAATGTTCTAGGGAGGATTTCGAAGACTTGGTGCTGTGGGAGTCACATGATACTCTCTGATCCTGGAATCAATACTGTGCCATGGCAACTGCCTGTTTTTGAACCTATCAGAAATTATAAGGGGACTGATGCTTGAAAAAATATGGAAGGAAAAGAAAATCTGATAAATAAACTTACTGCATGGAAGTAAATCTAGGAGTTATCGTTCAGAATACTATGTTGGGTCTGTCAGATTTAATCTCACAGCCCCAATGCAATGCTCTGAATTATAATTGTAGTCGACAGTATGTGTCCTGACGTTTATGGAAATCATTCAAATAGCAAAAGGATGGCATCAGGTATGTATCCACTACAATTATGACGTATGCTCAGAAGAAGGTAATGTTGACCTATGATCTCTGTCCTTGTGCTAATTCCACAACACTGGATACACCCTAATGCATTGTCCTTTCCCACACACATGATATATATTTTTAATGCTTTTCCAGTTCTCTGAAATTGACATCAATAGCTATATTTGACAATGCATTCCACTTGACAAACCCCTGTACATGAATATAATCTTCTACCCTTCTACTTTATACTTTTACACCTTTCCTGAATCTATACCATCTTGCTACCTGTTTATCAAATCATTAAAAATACCCATTTGCTGCTTGCCCTTCTAATCTTATTCATATTTTTAAACGTTTCTATTAAATCTTCCTTTCCCAGTTCCAGTATATCTTTCAGGAATATATTAGTTACATTTCATGCACAGCCACTAACATTTAACAATGCTCTGTTAGGTAATGAATTGATATTAGATTCTCCAGTAACTTTCAATATATGTGATTTCAATTTCTATTATATTATTTAAAAAGCCTTCTTTCATTTACATGCAATAGGAAAATAACTTAGTAATGCTGTTTAGACTGAAAAAAAACTGGCATCATTGCCTCGCTCCTAAATTTTAATTCATTTTGTTAGTATTTATTTCTGTTATTATGCAGAGCACAAGCCTGGTGTATCAAGAAAAGACATTCTTTCTGGTTGTATCACAGCTTGGTGTGGCTCCCGCTCTGCCCAAGACCGCAAGAAACTACAAAAGGTCGTGAATGTAGCCCAATCCATCACGCAAACCAGCCTCACATCCACTGACTCTGTCTACACTTCCTGCTGCCTCAGCAAAGCAGCATAATTAAGGACCCCACACACCTGGACATTCTCTCTTCCACTTTCTTCCGTCAGGAAAAAGATAAAAAAGTCTGAGGTCACATACGAACTGACTCAAGAACAGCTTCTTCCCTGCTGACTTTTGAATGGACCTACCTCGCATTAAGTTGATCTTCCTTTACACCCTAGCTATGGCTTAACACTATATTCTGAACTCTCTCATTTCCTTCTCTATGAACGGTATGCTTTGTCTGTATAGCACGCAAGAAACAATACTTTTCACTGTATACTAATACATGTGACAATAAATCAAATTTTTAAAAAATGGTGTCAGGAGGCTGAAAGAAGGGCTCAGGTTATGATTGCTTTATTCATCATTGCCTGACTATGATAAGAAGACACTTTATACAATTTGGAATTCTAATCTATATTTTGGAAATTTTACACTCTGGAGGTTTGGAAATCTGATCTGCTAACACTGTGCTGGAGTAAATCTCCGATGAGTGTTAGAAGATGAATGGTAGGTCAGAAGATTGGACAGAATTTAAAAGCCAGCAAAGAATGGCAAAATAAAGGAGGGAGAAATGTGAACAAGCTAGGTGGAAATATAACAACAGAGCGTAAGAGTTTCTCCCAGAATTTTAAAAGTAGAAGAGTGATTAAAGGGAACATTGGTCCTCTAGAAAGTGAGAATGGAATTAATAATGGGAAATAAGAGAATGGTGCAAACAATGAACACATATTTTGGACAACATTTTCCATTCTGGAACTAAGGCTGGAATTCTCCTAAGCCCCCACCAATGGGTTCAATAGCAGTCATGGGGGGAGAATATGGTGGGAGACGCAGAAATCGGTTTCATACCGAATTTTAAAATGGTATCTTCCGCTCGTGCCCGCTATGGCAGGTTGGAAAACTTGTGCGGAAGCTGGCGTGAAACTAATCTGCATTCTGTTAATGGGATGCAGATGAAGGCCACACTCCCCCCCCCCCCCCCCCCCAATGCCAGATTCTCTGCAGTACTGGTTGGGAAAACTCGCTGGTGCAAAACACATTTGGAACAACATGGCATGCAACTGCCATGACTCAATGCCTGGGACTGCCTCCGGCATTCAGGATGGAGGCCATCAGCAATCCTGGACCCTGGAACTCCACAAGCGTGGGTGGGGGGGTGCAGAGCATCTGCCTGTGGACATTCCAGATTCAGTGTCCTGGAGGATGTCCATCTTCCAGCCTCAAAATATTCTGGAGGTCCATCTTCATTCTCAGGAGGTCCATCTTCTTTCTTCAGTAGTGGGTCAGTAATGTTGGGCATCTTTTCTCTAAGACACCCAGACACAACGATGAACTGTGCACCATCAGGTCTGCCCTGCAATAGATTATGGCACAACACACCCAGATGCATATTGAATGAGGTCAATACCAGGTGATTTGCTATGTTTTCCTGTTGGCTTTAGTCCCAGAATGGAAGAATTCTGTCTGAAGTCCCTTGGTGGAGGTGGGAACAAGGCTTTTTCAGTGTGGAGGTCACTTGGAATGCATGCCATATCATGAAACCTCGACCTCATTAATTATGAATTTATGGGTTTCACAACGTATCACGTGGCAAGGCTGATATAATGGCGCCTGGGCAGCAACCTGTTGAGGGAGGAAATGATTCGAAGAGGACAGAGAACTCTGTCACCCAATTTCAGCGATGCCTCCCTGGGTGTCCTGCTCAACAAAGTGGAAGCCAGGAGACACACCCTCTATCTAGGGGGCTAGAGAAGGAGGCCGAGCAGGGAGTCAAACTAGGCATGGGAGGAAATTTCCAGGACAGTGAGTGCTCCAAGGTGTGCACTAGAGGATTGCCCTGAAGTGGAGGATGAGGATGAATGACCTCACCCTCTCTGCCAGGGTAAGTGAACCCTCAACTGCTTACAATCATTGAATGGAATAGGAGACAAGGGCCCCAGTGACACTGTGATATGGTGATGTTTCATTGCCCCACTACAGTCTATCCACTGTGGGTCTCTAACCCTTCCACACAAAGAGCTGACATGCTGTCTGGGGCAAGGGGGGAGGGGGTAAGGCATTAAGGGCACCAACAACCACCATTAATGACATGCCTCAGTGAGCCTTATACTTCTTTCTGCAATGTATTCTAAGGTCGGGCACCCAACATTTTTGACACACATGCACCTGACGTGGATCAGGTTAGCTGCAACACTTGAATGAGGCAATAGAAGTGGTCAGGCAAGTCCTCCTCCACTCAGGACCCCTCCCCCCGAAGGTCATCTCCTTCCCTCCAACTCGAACACCAGTTGCCCCCGTTGAGTCAGACATGGCCCCCCAAATAAGACAAAAATTCTTAAAAATGAACACCTACCTCCTAGCTCCCCCTGGGGTGCCTTCCGCCAGGTGCCCACTTTTCAATAGTAACACCAAACTACGCCCACATGATTTCCAGCAGTGAGGGTGGGTGAATGTCCCATGGCCACGACATCTTCAGTTAGTCCCGCTAATGACATCAGATGGAGGTATTTGTCTAATTATCGGGTTGCCATCGCTCTGAGTGTGTACCCGATCGGGGCCGGCAGGGTGGGCTGGGTGAATTTTCAGCCAGTGTCCCATTCATCGGGATTCCCGTGGGCCGTCCAAACAGGTTGGAGAATCGCCAATGAGAGATCTAGAAGCACATATTGCTGCAATAATTTTCAATTTGACCTGTGACCTTGATATGCTACAGAAAGACTGTTAAAAATTGACATTTTTTTATATAATGAAAATGTTTCTATTATTACTTATAACTCTCTCAGGCCTTTTGCTCACATATCAGAATAAGCAATGTTTTTTACAGATTTACACTCCGTTGCCTCTTTGTCCCTTTTCTCTTACTAAGCAATGCCACGTGGGACTTTGAAATATATTATCCCATTATATTGGCTGAGGTTTCAGAATGTTTGAGATAATACATGGTGGAATTTCCTGTGGTGAACTGTGCCTTGGCTCGTAGCTCAGAAAGTATATTTTGCCAGAGGATAGACTGTCAAGGACAAATCCCAGAGGCACTTGGACCCACGAGTTGGACAGGATGTACAGCTCTGTTTCTAAGGCTAGGAAGCAGATTTTCTTATCATTGTAAAACTGCCTTGTCGAAGCCAATACAATTTTAATTAGTAGGAAATTAGAAGTTACTATTTTCTGCAGCTGTACATTGTGTGATCTAAATATCGCAGGCAGTTAAATCTTCTTCTGCTATAATAGATTTTCAATTTGCCAAAAATGAATGAGCCATTGCCACACGTTTTGTGCAGACAGCTCTGTAGACATTCCACAATGTACTGCCTGACTTCCTTCTGCTTAATGGAATCCAGAATTCGAAAGGCTTTTGGTTCATTGCTGTAAAAGTCACAAGTCACACATGACCACCTGATCCTGTAACTACTTCACATCAGCTAGCTTCAGCAGTTCTTCATTCACCCACTATGATTGATTGTTTTAGAAAATATACTAAATGGGTAGGTGTTAGTTTTTGCAAAATATATAAATGCATGTTGCATTGTCACAAAAGTGCTTTAGAGTCCACAGATTTACATCAAGAACTCATCACACAACAAGCTGGCGATCTTTGCCTTGCAGTTATTGGGATAGAGAGACTCAAATTGATCAGAGTTCTGTGAAATATTACCTATGTAGTGTTAACAGGTGAGGTCTTGTGATGCAATGAATAGCGTCTAAACCAGAACCTTCGGGCTTGAGTCCCACTCCAAGATTTGATGACCAAGGAAGGTGCGTTCATAATGTGGTCAAACAGGTTAAGTGGCTGTGGTAAACTACTGTTAGCTGTTATCTGTTGTGGTTAACCACTGTTAGTTAGTATCTGTTATTATCTGTATATGTGGCACATCCCTGCCGGCTCCGCCCAAGACTCCTCCCCCTGGTCCGGGTATAAAGGTGATGGTTCCTCCCCGTGGCCTTTAGTACGGACCAGATCTCCGACAGGAATGGCTCCAAGTTCTTGTCAATAAAAGCCTATTTGTTCTAGCATACTAACTAATCTTTGCTTGATTGATGGTGCATCAGTGGCAACCTGCAAAATCCTTCCAACAGGCCAATGGCAGGCAATATGCGACTCCTGGTCAGCCATGCTTGATGCGGAGTTGTGCCCTCAAGCTTTAAGCCTCCAATAACAGGCTGGCTCTGTTCCAGGAAAACTCACAAGACAGATAAAAATCTGTGTTGTGCACCACTAAGTGCAGAAAGAGAAACAGCAACAAACTTGTTAGAAAGTCTTCATAAACAGGTGCTTGACAAACTTTTACACTTGCTTACAACCACAAGATGCAGTGATGTGGATTGCATTGAAAGATTGCTTTGCGTGTACATGGTGCCACCTTGACAAAAGTAGTCCATGGCTCTTCTTGTTCTCCTCTTTGCCAACAGCCTAACGTTTGCCAAAGACTTCTTTGCTGAAACAGTGCTTTAGAGCTAATTGAAGGCAAGTCACCAGAGACTAAAGTATCAGTGAAAACATCAAGCCTGTTCCATTGCCTAATGTAGCCTGCAATGGGATTATTTATATTTGCTCTCAATCCATTAGAGTTATCCATCACTTCATCTATAATGATAATTGCCGCATGTGATGTCCAATGGTTTGGGACAGAATGAAAAACAACTAATATTCTAAAACAACCGACTCAAAATATTGATTAAAACACAATATCCAATACTCACCACAGAAGGTTTCCCGCATCATAATGGTTGCACCCTGCACAACAAAGCTCTTCAAAGGGGGGATTTTTGCCACAGGGAGACATGGAGGAGCTACATGACTCCACGGATGAGGAGGACATTAAAGGGGATAAATTTGAAGAGAGTGAGGTTTCAGGCGAGTCAGATGAGGATGACATTGCATGGGCATGATGCAGAAGACATGCCTGTGACAACCTCATAGCAACAAAGATTCCAAAAGGAATAAGGTGAAGACAAGTTGATATCAATGCAGTTCCCCTGACACTTTGATACAGGGAAGATAATAAGACCTTCATCATCATCCTCAACATCTCACGACAGGTCATCAATCTTAAAATGAAAACAAAGGAAGCATAAGTTACCTTCAACCCAAATATTGGGGTCATCCTTGGAAGGCACAGCAGCCTAGGGAACATGTGGCTGCTATATAATGGGTAAAACACTCTACCAACACTCACTCTGTAGCAACTACACAGAGTGCAGTCTTTTCAACTGTGGTGCGAAAAAGTCACTGGCCATGACAGCCTTCAAGAGGCTGAAATGCTACTGCACACATTGATGCACTCATGCCAGTGTGACAGGAGCTTTAGGCAGCTCTAAGAGGAAACCATCTGTCAATAGTTATCATTTGTCTGTCTGGATATGGAACGACATCCAGACAGCACCATCTCTGAAATGCCCAGCTCCCATGCATAATTAATGCAGAGGCCACATCTTGATACTGAGCCCCAGGATGCTATTGGTCGGAAACCTGCCAAGTTTGCATTCTGCATTACTTTGATATCTGGGAGAGACATGGCCCAGTCAGGTTTGACATAGCAGTCAATGATAACTTAGTCACTTCATAGATATTGAGCACTCAGGAGATGTGCCAGAGCATCACTTTCATACCATTACAGTCCTCAACATTGTCCCTTTCACAAAGCTCAATATTTCCTATAAACCCTAAGGCACTGGCCTGGATTGTCCACGCACAATTGGAATGGGCATGTTTGGTGGCGAGATCAGAAAATCACACGAGAAGGATGGGCCGTGTTTCCTATTGTCAAACATTGGGAACTTTATTTGAATGTAGCATCTAGTTATTGTGACCAATAACTTGAGGCTGGAATCATAGCCTCACCACTCCCCACCACCCCCCCCACTGTCAAAGTTAAATCACACATCGGCGTGATTTTAGAATGATTTACAACTGCCTTTAGAAGATAACCTGAACTTCGATAGTAACTTGGAGGTGAGTGTGCACAACTTTGGACAGCACTCATGAGGATCCCAATGCAAAGAAGCACTCCGCAGATTCAGAGGCTGGTTGGTACAGGGCACATTTGTGGCTGGCTTGTGGTGCCAGAGTAAGGGCAACAGTGCCGGAGAGAAGGGAACTTCAGGGTGAGGGCCACAGTACCAGAGATAAGGAAAAGAAGGGAAGCTCAGGGTTAGGGCAACAATGTCAGAGAGAAGAAAACCTCAGATCAAGTGGATTAAATGCCAGCGAGAAGGGAGAGAAGGCAATCTCAGGGTGAGGGCAACAGTGAAAGTTGGGGGTGTGGGGGGGTGGGGGGGGATGTTGGTGATTGTGGAAGCACAGACTAAAGGTTGCATACAAACAGATGCCAATGGGGAAGGAAACGGCCAGCGGATGTAAAAACATGTAAACGATGAGTATTCTTCCACAGCTGAGACCATTTAGCTTAAGTTCAATTGACATGCTTGAAGTTGGGCGAGTCAAGCAATTGCAGCTACACAAGCAGCACTAATGTCTGAGAGTGCCAATGATTGCTGCTCTACATTTAACCCCTTGCGCACAGACTTCAAAATCAAATGAGTTCTATGGTGCTGCAGTACCATTCAGCGATTGGGTGAGCTTGATGATTTCCTTAGGAAAGGTGATCATGGAACACTGACCAGGGGGTGTGCTCCAAATCCCTCACATTATGTTTAAGTAGACATTGAAAGTCACCCTCATGGTGCAAGTAAACCGCAAAGCTTTGGAGTACAGGTTATGACCTGAGATGAGAGTTCAGGATGTAGCCAAGTGGCCGAAGCTGTTGCCACTCGGTCATTGGAGACCATTGCGCTCCTCGAAACTGATCCGCCATTCATTATGATCATGGCTGATCATCCAATTCAATAGTCTGGTCCTGCTTTCCCCCATATCCTTTGATCCCCTTCTCCTCAGGTGCTGTATCTAACTTCTCCTTAGAAACATACAATATTTTGGCCTCAACTACTTTCTGTAGTAGCGAATTCCACAGGCTGACCACTCTCTGCGTAAAGAAATTTCTCCTCATCTCTGTCCTAAACCTGTATCCTCAGACTGTGATCCCTGGTTCTGGGCACACCCACCACTGGGAACATTCATCTTGCATCTACCCTATCTAGTCCTGTTAGAATTTTATAGGTTTCTATGAGATCCCCCCTCATTCTTCTGAACTTCAGCGCATGTGGTGTAGGATGGTAGTGGGTGGGGTTTTGGTCAACCATCATGCACACTAAACACTGGGCATCTGTTTAGTGGCCAGGACTCTCCAATATGTGTAAAGGGACTGGAGGCTTAACCAAGAGCGGTCCTTAGGAGACAATTGCTGACCCTTGTGTCTCTCTCGTTGATACTGAATTGAGAAGACTGTCAGGAAGGCAGAGCCTGGTGATTTTGCTGTCTGCCTCATTGCTTTTGGGAAAAGACAGAGAGAAGAATGTGAAGGAGGCGCCTGGCTTGCCAAAGGATGGAGAAAAGCCCTCAAGACCAAAGGGGTGGCAGGGCCTCCTCGGCACACAGAAGATGAGTCCCAGAGAGCCATCTTTCTTCGGTGATCAGTAGACCCAGAGTTTACAGACGATGCATGTGCTACCTGCAGATGAACAAGAACCAGCATTGCCAGTGACTGCACGCGTCAAAGGAACTGGTCAGTCACACATGCCATCTTCAGCAGAATTTGGTGCCACAAGAACTTGGAAGGCATCCACTGTCAGTGGCAGTGAAAATGACTACCATGCTCAATTTCTACAGCAGTGGTTCCTTCCAGGGCTCCACTGGGGACTTTTGTGGAATCTCACAAGTCTCCATGGGGAAAAGGGCTACCCAGAAGGGCCAATGGTTAATGATGCCAAACATTATTATGGTTGCTGCGTGCTACACAACCTGTCGATGCAAAATAGGGCGGATCTGGATGATGAGAAGATGGAATAACTGCATGTATCCTCCGATGATAAGAAAGTCAAAATGACGACGGTGATGAGGTCCTGGAAGGCGAGGATGCAGATGATGAAGCCATTGCACTGGCCAACCAATGCAGGCATGTTTGTGAGTCTGTCATTGCCACAAGATTCCTGAAGGATGATGACGAGATGCAGCGGGTACACTGCTGGGATCTTCACATTGCATCTGAGAATGTTTGACACCTGGCCGAGCGTAGCATCCCAACGCACTGTGAGGAGGGTCATTTCATGGACATTGCTGAGATATAGCGAGCACATGGACCATAACAGCATTTGATCCTTTGACAGGCTTCATCATCTGTTCCCTTCAGCCCTACAGCTCAACTGTCAGGAATGCAGATGAGCAGGAGTGGTAGCATTGCCTCAAAGGTGCTGAGAACACACAGAAAACATCAAGGAACCCTGCGATGCTTGGTACGAGATTCTTGCAATAAGAGGCCCTGGACTGTGACACTTGTCTCAATTTTGTGGAGGAAACAAGGTTTCACAACTGACAAACACAAATGCTGCTCATCATAACAAGGAACTGTAAACAAGGAAACATTTTTGGGAGTGTTTTTACAATAGTCAACGTAACATACAAGTGATTAACACCCATTCCCAAGCTGTGCAACATTTTCTTTACCTTTTTAACCTTGCAGCCAAGTCTTGATACATCCTTGACATCCATAGCAAAGGTGAAGTGGCCTGCTGACGCCCTGTTGTTTATGATGACCTTGGGAGGCGTCTTCTGAAGGGACAAGACCTAGAGGACCCCAGCCTGTTTTCAGGGTCTGGCTGTGTTAGTGCCACCTTCTTGTCCTGTGGAACTGGAGTTGCTGGGATCACAAGAAGAGGAGATTCAGATTGGACAGAAACTCCCAGAGTCACCTGGGTGGATGGTCCCAGGGTGTCCACCTGCTGATCCTCTTCCTCTTGATGATCCTCATTGAGAGGAAATGTGATGGCCTTTAAGAAAGTTATTTTAATCATGTTTCTCTGCAGAATGTTTCTGCAGTCCTTGGCAAGAAATCACCCAAGCATTCATAAAGAGCCCTTAGGGAAATGTCAACAAAGTGCTGAGGAAACTACTAGAACATATTTTTTAGGGCATCAGCAGCCTGTATTTTTTTCACCTTTAAAAGACTGGAGATTTAAATAACTTGACATAATGATAGTTATACAGACCTTATTCACCCTTCATGAGCATTGACATCTATTCCATAAATTTTTCACTCCCACATGGTAAATTAAGTTCCTCACAACAGCCAAGGTAGGGTCGATTTGAACTCAGCGCCAAGTACAAATGGCCCACTAGAGTCTGGGTTTGCCTCATGTCTGAATCACACCCTGCCCCTTTCACCTGTCAGCAAAAATTGGATTCGTTAGAAATGGGGGCAGGGCTTCTGTATCCATGTTTTGCCTGCCTTTTTGGAAGCTCGATGGAGTCTCCACATCTCTGCGAAAATCTGGACCCTAATCTCCTGTTCAGCTGACAAAGGAGTCCTGTTGTTACATTTGTGTGGTCCAATATTGTGTGAATAGCTAATGTAGGCACACCCCCTCAAACCACAATCCTCAGATTGCTTATGCAATTGGTCAGTACTGCCATAGCCATGAGAATAGCCAAGGCAAGAAACTACAAAGGGTCGTGAATGAAGCCCAGACCATCATGCAAACCAGCCTCCTGTCCAGTGACTCTGTCTACACTTTCCACTGCCTTGGAAAAGCAGCCAGCATAATCAAGGACCCCACACACCCCGGACATACTCTCTTCCACCTTCTTCCATCAGGAAAAAGATACAAAAGTCTGAGGTCACGTACCAACCGACTCAAGAACAGCTTCTTCCCTGCTGCCATCAGACTTTTGAATGGACCTACCTTATATTAAGTTGCTCTTTTTCTACACCCTAGCTATGACTGTAACACTACATTCTGCACTCTCTCCTTTCCTTCTCTATGAACGGTATGCTTTGTCTGTATAGCGCGCAAGAAACAATACTTTTCACTGTATGTTAATACATGTGACAATAATAAATCAAATCAAATCAAATCAAAAACAGGCCCTAAAGTTATGATATTCATTTTGCAGCATAGTGAATCTGACCCATCCAGTCTCACTCATTCATTTCTGTTTAAAACTAAAATGTATTTGAATCCGGATGAATCTTATGACTGCATCACGTTACATAATCACTTCTATATGAAATGGTTCCACAATAGGCTGGTGTTCCCAGGTGTTGCAAAATCTGCTCATTTTACATTGTGTGGCAAGTTTAAAAACACTGATGGTAATGGAGAAAAGTACACAAAGTCACATCACAGATCTCATTTTCTGGCCTTGGACTATCTTCAATCTCTAAAGGCTCCGACAAGCCAGCAGTGTGAAAGACAGAAAAGAAAATGTCATCAATCCCTCCAGGACTTTTTAGTTGCTGCTGCTGCTGCTTCCGGAAAAGCAGCTGAACATCATCTTCTGAGAGAAATTTCTGCTCCCTGGTAATAGCAGTGTCACCTCATTTACATAGTCTTCTGATGATGAATTCAGTGCTGCTGTAAGTGACAGAGCTGTAACATGAAGGAAACGTTGAAAAACACAACCCCATCTGCCTCAGTTTTTTTCAGTGATACCAGAAGTCACTCACAGCATTTTTCAATTTTAGATAGCCTGAATCGATATAATGGGGGCCATCTTACCAGAATTTGGCAGTGTTGGTTTCGATGAGAAAAACAGCATCCTTCGCTCCAGAGAAACAGGTCGGTTTTCTCTCCACGCTCTGTGAAAAAAAAAACAGCTGGGTGAGTTTCACAACATCACGCAGGGAGATGGGGCCTAAACATGCCAACAAAGCCTGGCTGCACTGAGATCAGGATGCTCCGAGCACAACATGAATAAACCTCTTCCCCCGCCCCCCCCCCCCCCCCCCCCCCCCCGGCACCCTCAGCTCACCATGGAGGTCCCAGAGGCTCTGCCCCACTCTAATCAGAGTCAGCACCACACCTCCCCCCTCCCCCCCCGACAACTGATCGGAGTTGACACCTCTTGCCCTCTCCCCCAACCCTGATAACCCTGAGTGTTCTTTTCCTGTCGGGGACACTTCAAAGGTCACGGGCATTCGGCATCTGATCTTCGGGTAAGCGTTCTCCAAGGCGGCCTTCAAGACACACAACAACGCAGAATCGCCGAGCAGAGACTGATAGCCAAGTTCCGCACACATGAGCACGGCCTCAACCGGGATCTTGGGTTCATGTCACACTATCTGTAACCCCCACAACTTGCCTGGACTTGCAAAATCTCACTAACTGTCCTGGCTTGAGACAATTCACACCTCTTTAACCTCTGTTTACCCCTCTCTCCACTCACATTGTCTGTTCCTGGAGAGACTTGATTACCTGTTAAGACTGGCATTCCAACCATTATGTTGTAATTGAGTTTGTGTCTAGATATGCCCTGTTTGTGAAACCAACTCTTCACTCACTTGATGAAGGAGCAGCACTCCGAAATCTCGTGCTACCAAATAAACCTGTTGGATTTTAACCTGGTGTTGTGAGACTTCTTACTGTGCCTAACCCAGTCCAACGCTGGCATCTCCACATCATGGCTATCCCTGGTAAGAGTTGGTACTTCGCTCTCCCCACCATCACCCACTGGTGGCAGCTGTTCCCCTCCCCAACAGTCAGTGCCGGCAACCCACTCTTCCCCTCGAACATCAGACCTCACAAGTTCCCCTCACTGACACAGTCACTGGCGGTACCCAACCCCCCCACCCCCTCCCCAAATGGCCATCGTCAGCATATCCAGCTCCCACATCCAATCCCGACCACCAACACTTACAAATGAATGCTCCCTCTCACACCTCATGAGGCTCCTGCTGGGATCTGCCCTGGCACTGCCAGGTCAGCACATCTAGGTTGGCATGGTGCCAATCTGACAATGCTAATCTGTGCCAGGGGACATTGCCAAGGCACTGTCTGACCATGTCCTTTTCTCCTGGGGGCTGTACTCACTTTACGCCCATGGGGGGATCCTGTTGTCTGGATGAACCTGGTGTAAACCATGCTGACGTTACATGACATTGGCGCAGTGTGAATATATTGTGGGGGGTCAATAGCTGGTGGGGTGGTGTGTGTCAATCATATTAAAATCTATTAGAATGTATGCTAATCATGTTCACGCCCACTGTGGGCATGAACCTGTTCATGTCGCCAGCAAGAGGCGGTGAAAATCGGAAGTCGCGATTTCACTGGCAAGGTGCGCAATTTCCGGGTTTTGCTGCATCTTGAGCCTACTCCAGCAATCCTGCAGACAGCAAGAGTGGGCCCAAGAGTCACTATTTTGAAACACAGGATTAAGAAATATTTTCTTGCAACTGTGAAAATCACAACAAATTGCACCATGCATGTTGCACAGCATCAACTAGAGGCAAATTAAGATTCTATCCTCTGTATGACTCAATTTTTAAATGCATTTCTACATCAGTATGTTATATAGAGTAGAATACTGGTGCAATATTTCATATATACTGAATGTCAAATTACAACTATTTGGCAAAGTGTAAGAAATTAAAATCAGTAGAAATTGCCAGCACAGATTAGAATACATTTCTGTTTGGTAGATAATGGTGACATAATCCAAATAAAAACAAGCACAAGGCAGTCTTTACATTGAAAGTACATATTAACAACAGAAAGCCACTTGAAGGTGAGAACTGTCATTTCCAAGAAAGTTAATACTTAAGAATACCAAGAAATGCAGGGAGCTGTGGAAAACAAATTACTGATGTAAAAGGCCCCTGGTCTAAATTAAATCATGGTATGAAATGAAACACAAGGCACAGGATGGGAGGGCACCAAGATAATATATTTCACAGTCTGACAGAAGCTCCAAAGATAAGAATCACAGAAACGCAACATCACAGCTTGCTGATTGATGCTGAGTCCAAATGTATATGGCAGGAAATTCTTCCATGCACCACACTCATCCCATAGTGAAGTCATGGTGGATTCGTGACTCTCTCCATTGAATAAATGGGATAGGCTTTAGCTTTCACAGCCTGGGTAGTAATCTGTCCTTTGTAGAACTCCCTAGGAGAGCAAATCGCTGCCCACATTGACCTAGATTATGGGCCAGATTCTCCGACCTCCATTCTCGCTGGCAGTGTTGCGTGAATGGCCAAAGAATTCTTGCCCATCACTAAATTGAAAATCGGTCTTAGATTTGGACCTACCCAAAGCTCAAGAGCCAGAATTTCAGTATTTCTGTAAGTAGGACAACAGTGTTTCAAATAAAAACAGAAACGTCAGCAGATCCGGGAGTATCTGTGGAGTGAGAAACAGAGTTAATGGGCGGAATTTTCTGGGGTTTTTTTTCAAAGTGCTGGCTCGGGTGTTAAAAGTGGTGTGTGACCCACCGGCTGCACTGCTCGTCTTTCTCGCCATATTTTACAGCACTTTGAAAGGAAAATGCAGGTCCCACGCTGTCACAGCTACATCGGCCTACCAGTGATCAGGGTGCCCATTTGAAAGGGTGCTCCAATCTAACGGAATAAAAAGTAAAACCGAAGATTCCCCCCCATGGACATGAAACCCCTCCCCCATGCAGTGAATTCCAGCCCCACCCCCACCACGCACAGAATAACACCCCTCCTCCAGACCCAGGGGCACACTTCACCCCCACCCCCCATTATTACCCTAATTCCAGGGGAAGTACCAAAGCAGTGCCAGGGTAGTGCCAGGGTACTGTCCAAGCATGATCCTCTCCTTCCTGGGGGCTGTACCTATCTGGCCCAAACCATAATGTGAACAGGTTCAGATGAAATGTCATTAACCTGAAACACTAACTCTTGTCACAGGCCTACTGATTGTTTGCATTTATATAGCACCTTTAAAATAGCAAACCATCCCAAGGATCGATTAGCAAACCAAAGGGCAGTTTCAGATATTCAATTCAGCCTAAAGAAGTTTTAAGTTCTCTTTGCTTGGTTCCCATTGCTCCAGACCTTTCGTAAACCTCACCAATGTGACGTCAGGCAGCGAGAATGGAAATCCAAATGTGGGGGGGGGGAGCGGGGGAGGGGGCGTTATAGCAGGGAAGCCTGTTAATAATATTGAAATGTGTTTAAATGATGTTCCCGATTTTCTGTGTGTTGGTCAATGGGGGATGGGGGGCAGAGCATCGCGAGATCTTGCCGATGAGATTCTCGTTTTTGGCCTCTTGTGAGGTTTTGCGCCCCTGTCATCCATTACGCAGCAGCAAATTTGGATACAAAATCCCAGCCAATGTTTCCGTTCCCTAACTCTGTTTCTCTCTCCCCAGATGCTGCCAGACCTGCAGAGCATTTCCAGCATTTTCGGATTTTATTTCACGTTTCTAGCATCCGCAGTATTTTGCCCTTATTTTAGTGTTTAGTTTGTGTACAAGTTCAGATATGTATATGATATTATATATGTTATATATATAGTTGATGTATAATATCATTTTCATATAAAATATAATTGTTTATTTGCTATATATGTTAATATTGCTATCAATAAAATTACATAATTTGTTCTAATTTAATGGTGCTCTGTATGATTGGTTTACCTCTATATCACATCACATGTTTGTGTTGTGAAGGGAAGGAACACTATTAAGAAAAAGAAACATGTTTACTGATATTGAACTAATTATTTGATTGTTCAACAAATTATCTCAGTACGAGAAAAATTTAATGAGAATTGGGTTCACATGTTCCTTATAAGCCTGAAAGTGGTGCTCAATAGTTGAAGAATCAGTCACGCTAAGAATTTGATGTACTGAATTCAATGTCTATTTATCATGTCTATGTATTTTTGTTGAGAGAGACTGTGCTAAGGGAATGATTTTACAATGTTGGTCTGTACAGCTGGTAGTGTAAAGCATTTGAAATTATGATGGTGGCAGCATTGCAGTGGTCAATAACATGCATCACCTGGCATTTGGAGAAAGGATTGATTTTAGTACCCTCGAGTTACTGGAAAATGTCACATAGGAATTGGAGGAATTCATAATAAGTTAGAGAAATTTCAAATAATCAGGGATTTAAGACACTAATCAAACTACCAGCACTGAGTGAAATGACCTCAGATCAGACTCACAGCGGAACAGGGGAACTGTCTGCATGAAGACATTATGAACACAGCAAGAGATTTTAGTAAATACGAGATTAGAACAAATATTTATGATTTAAACATGTATTTTGGATTTTAAAATCTATTTTCGCTGTATTTTTTAAGTAATTGTATACTTTAGCCAAAGGCAGGCTACTGCGAGGCATCACGGGATGAAGACTTAGCAGACAAACCACATTCTTTGAAACAATGAAACCACAGAATGCGCATAGATTTTTCAGAAAAAGTTACGAACAGTATGGTTCACAAAGCCACTTTATGATTAAGGCTGTTCAAGTTGTCCTGATATGACAGTTTTTCTCAGATATGAGAATGTCAGCTGTTTAGTTCGGCCATTGACGTGAATGAGAATTGGTGGGAACAGTAACTTTGACTTTTGTAGCTAAGTGTCTGGTGTTGCTAAACAACAGGGTAAGAAGCATCCGGATTCTACGGACCAATGAAATACCATGATGTCAGAGGATAGAATGCAATTGGTTAAGGTATCTGACAACTGTTAACAATGACTGATTTGTACTAATAATGATTGGTTCATAACTACCAGAGAGGCAGGAATAGCAAACTTGAGAAATGTATAAATGTTTTGATGGATGTATTGTAACCACAGAGTGGTATTGGAATGCTCAATGCCTTCTCTTCTAGTAAGGCATTGGACTGCCCAATGCTAACTTCTCCCATCAATTGTTGGTGAAATAAAGATATGTCTTTGATTGGAACATTGGCTTCATCAGTCTTTGTGTTCGCTGAGGTTTTGGTGTTACTTAGTCTCTGAAAAGATCCCGCAACAGGAATGAAACTGATAACTGAAATATATAGTTGTTATCAACACTGAGATTTGATTTGATTTGATTTATTATTGTCTCAAGTATTAGTATACAGTGAAAAGTATTGTTTCTTCCGCGCTATACAGACAAAGTATACCGTTCATAGAGAAGGAAAGGAAAGAGTGCAGAATGTAGTGTTACAGTCATAGCTAGGGTGTAGAGAAAGATCAACTTAATGCAAGATAGGTCCATTCAAAAGTCTGATGGCAGCAGGGAAGAAGCTGTTCTTGAGTCGGTTGGTACGTGACCTCAGACTTTTGTATCTTTTCCCCCTCGGAAGAAGGTGGAAGAGAGAACGTCAAGGGTGCGTGGAGTCCAAGGCAGCAGGAAGTGTAGACAAATGGATGGGAGACTGGTTTACGTGATGGATTGGGCTACATTCACGACCTTTTGTAATTTCTTGCAGTCTTAGGCAGAGTAGGAGCCATATCAAGCTGTGATACAATCAGAAAGAATGCTTTCTATGGTGCATCTGTAAAAGTTGGTGAGAGTCATAGCTGACATGCCAAATTTCCTTATTTTTCTGAGAAAGTAAAGGCATGATCTACTTGGTGTTAGATTAGTTTAAAAATCCTGAAATGGAATATCAGGATTATTGATCTATACTAAAGAGCTTTATAAGAACATAAGAACATAGGAAATAGGAGCAGGAGTAGGCCATCTAGCCCCTCGAGCCTGCCCCGCCATTCAATAAGATCATGGCTGATCTGAAGTGGATCAGTTCCACTTACCCGCCTGATCCCTATAACCCCTAATCATATGAGTCTCAAAAGCATAGAGGTAATCTGCTGCTAGGCCCAGATCTTGTAATATTAACCTTTTGTCTGAAGGTTTCTTTAATTGCTCACAGTGATCTGTGAGATTGTCATTCAAAGATGTTGCTCTTGGTTGCATTTGGGATCTTGTGCTCAATGCAATAGCAATTGACAGTGATTCAGGAGTTGGATTGGAACTGATATTTCCTCTGTTATATCCCATTGTTGCGTTTTTGTATGGAATAACTCCATTGGACCTTGGTTCTGAACACATCCTTGTCATATTGGCTGGTTGGCATGTATCTTCTGTGAGATCCTGGGTGTGAACTTGCTGTCCCGACTCTAAACTTAGCAGTCCTGTACGTTCCTTATTATCATCCATATTGGTAGTTTTCTCGTGGTTTTAAAAATAGCTCTCTAGTTTCTGAGAGATTAGAATGGGTAAGAGTAGGTAGATCGGTACACACTGGTCTGCTGGACATGAGATCTGCCAGTGATGGGATAATTGCACTTAAAGGTATCTGTGTCTCTTGCATAATTTCTCATTTGACGTATGTCATGTGTGAGTGATGAAGTTGTTGATGAATATCAGGTCACAAAGATTCCAATATGGTGACCTACCTGTCTTTATAATGACTCCTTGGGAGATGCCGAGTACATCCCGATAAGGCCAAAATGGTCTCACCTTTTTTGTGGACATGCTGAATTAAATAAAGTCATCCTTCACATCGTTTCTGGAGTGTGAAATCTCTCACTTTTTCTTCTTACAGCAGCTAGCATTTGTATTGCGCAAAATGTAACAGAACAGTTTGATGTTTAATGGCAATGAAGTCAGCTTGTGAATCCAAGGATATATTTCCTGTTTTCAATGGGAAAGGCAATCTAATAAGTGTATCCAATGTGATCATCAAGTTACCTGGCTTGTCTCACAGTCGTAGTCTTCAAATGTTATCAAGAGCTTGTGCACTAGTCCATGGTTTTTTGCCAAATCATCTCTAGTGGTTTGCGGTCTGTCTCTACCGCAAAGATTTTATCAAATAGCTAGGTATAAAAACACATGATTCCAAACACTAAAGCTAATGTTCCCCACTCAATGCAGGAGTAGATGCCTCATGTTACAGACAGAGATTTTTAAATCAAAAGCTTGCCTTTTTGTAGTAAGCATGCTCCTCGACTGCTTTGTGAGGTGTCTATCTCCAATGTTGTTGCCTTCTTAGAATCACAGGGGAGGTGATGGTCTAGTGGGATTATCTATGAACCTAGAAACTCAGTTAATGTTCTGGGGGCCCAGGTTCAAATCCTGCTATGGCAGATGGTGGAATTTGAATTCAATAAAAACAAAATTTGGAGTTAAGACTCTACTGATGACCATGAAACCATTATCAATTGTCAGAAAAACCCATCTGGTTCACTCATGTCCTTTAGGGAAGGAAATCTGCCGTCCTTACCTGGTCTGGCCTACATGTGACTCCAGAGCCAAAGCAATGTGGTTGACTCTCAACTACCCTCCAAGGGCAACTAGGGATGGGCAATAAATGCTGGCCAGCCAGCGATGCCCATGTCCCATGAATGAATAAAACAACATTGCAATGATGATGCTTATGATAACAACTGTTTCAGTGCTTCAAAGGAGTTTTGATGGCTTTTGTGCCACAGGAAAGGCATATCCTTTCTCAACCTTTCTCCCCTTAGTGAGGATGGTCTTTGAGCACAATTAGGAGTGGAGGCAAGAAATGAAACAGACCAAGATCGTGCTTATCTTAAGGAATTCGCATGGATTTAGTATCCTCTATTTTACGTGGATCGGGACATATACCAGCACTGGAATAAACAGAACCAAAGAAATTGATCTACTGTCGTTAGATAACACATTTCAGACTATTGAACACCAATCCCCACCCGAAAATGTTGACATCGTCTTTTCTTTCATGTGTACTCAGTGCTCTCAATTATAATTTGATATCAATGATTCTCATTTGAAATGAATTTGATATCAAATTTGTTATAGCACTCAAAACTATACCAGCATGCTCAAAGCTATTCTGACTCCCTCAAAGTTATCCCAGCACTCTGAAAGTTATCCTTACATGTCCAAAGCTACCCTGATCCACTTAAAGCTACCTTTTGCACTTAAATCTAACCCATGCACTCAAAACTATCCTGTTCACAGAAAGCTATTCCATCACACTTAAAGCTATTCTGGTGCACTCAAAGTGCTTCCGACGTGCTCAAAGCTGTCCCATTGCACTCAAAGCCATCGGTGCCCTCAAAGCTATCTTGGCACACTCAAAACTATCTCAGTTCACTCAAAGCAATCCTCGTGCACTGAAAGCACTCCCGGCATGCTCAAAGCTATCCCAGTTCACTCACAACTATTCTGGTTCACTCAAAGCTATCCTGGGTTCACTCAAAGCTATCCCCATTCACTGAATGCTATCCTCGTGCACTCAGAGCCACCCTCGTGTACTCAATGCTATCCTGGTTCACTGAAAAATAACTGAAAAATAACCCTCAAAGCTGTCACTGGAAACGAGGGAAAGGGGTGGGAAAGGGGAGGGCAAGGGGTGGGCAAGGTGAGGGAAGGCAGAGGAAGAAAGGAGGGGGAAGTAAGGGAGAGGAGGGTTGAATCAAGGTGGAGGGAGAAGGAAGGAGGGAAGAAGGGGAGGGGAATAAGGGGTGTGGTGGGATGGAGGGGAGAGAGAGGAAGGCGAGAGAGGTTGGGTGGGAGTGTGGGAGGGGAGAGTGTGAACATGCATACTGCATACATAATCAGTTGGGACTTATGAGAAATTCAGGCTGTATATCGTTACATTTTGTTGTCATCATTGCAGAATGGCAAATTGATTGACAATGATGTCAGTTCATAACTATCATTTAACATTGCAAGTATGGTTCTGTGTGAAAATGGTAGCTAAATTATCAGTTGTGAGGGAAAATGAAATAGATTGATAGACTGCTGATTGCTTGTGAGTGTAAGTGATATCAAATGACAAATTGAACAATTGATGACAAATGATGGTAAAATGGT
Organism: Mustelus asterias; assembly: GCF_964213995.1. NCBI lineage: Eukaryota > Metazoa > Chordata > Chondrichthyes > Carcharhiniformes > Triakidae > Mustelus > Mustelus asterias. The sequence goes on from NC_135805.1 coordinate 67,569,436, forward strand.
TGTAATTGATTGCAGTTCACATCAAATGATAACTTTTGAAAGCAAATTATCTCAAATGATATGAACATTTTCAAGTAGTGATCCTTTATTTTGTGCTCTTTGCATCAATAAGTAAAGGTTATAGTCATGTTCTTGCTTTGCTCTTCTCACAACAGCAGTGTCATTGGTGATACTGATGTATCCTGGCACAGAGCATGTAAAGGGGTCCATTTGAGCTATAAAGAGATCCTGGCTAACAGATAACCCTAGAGGAAGTCATTGAAAACAGTATTGTCTGAATGGGGTATGAAATGTTGTAAGCTCTTGGGACTTCTTCGTGAGTTGATTTGATTTATTATTGTCATATGTATTGATATACAGTGAAAAATATTGTTTCTTGCATGCTATACTGGCAAAACATACCATTCATATAGTACATAGGGGAGAAGGAAAGGAGAGGTGTGGAATATTGTGTTGTAAGGACCAACAGCCCTGCTTGGCATCAAGCACAGATTTACCTCCTCTAAAATGTGGATTTTGTAAGGACAATGTTTCAAAGCTGTGTGTAAACATCATGAATTGAGGCTTACTCTCAATTTCCATCCTTTTTTATGACACTCTCAATTGAGCTGCACCAGTCTGTCTGCTCTTATACTCCTCTAATGATTCTGTCTTTCTCCATTTTGTCTAGTCAGACCTTTAATTTGTCTTTTAAGTGGGCATTGCACTTACGTGGAGGATCAATTCATGGATGTGCATTCTCCTGTGAATGTAATGTTGCAGCCCACTTGAAACTGCCAATTTTGTTGAAACATTTTTGATATTTCAATGTTGGGCTGTGAACTGAGGCGATAGAAATAGTTTCTGAGATTGATCTGCTGTGTGATGTCTGACCAATTCCATTGATTGTCACGAGTGCAATCATGACATTATGACATTATCATGACATGACATGACATTATACAATCATAATCTCCACATCAATGATACCCAGGAGAATTGATTACACTTGCGCCCCAGGACTATGGATCCTGTACATGAAATTAGTGAACCATTGTTTAGTTCATGTACTATGGTCTCAAGGGTGTTTAGAGCTGGACAACAAATTCTAGCCTTTCCAGCAATACCCCCATTCTCTAAAAGTAAAACAGAAAGACAAAACTGAGAATAGGTTGGATAATTGATTGTATAAGTATTACTTAACTGTTGGTAATTTGACTGTTTTCTTCTTCTGGCAGTAGGGCTATAAATTAGAGTCAAACTAATGAGAGATGAATCTTGAATAGTGACAGTAGTGGTTTGCAAAATGCTAGGAGAGTGTAGAATTCAGCTTCAGAGGGAGATCAACTTTGAATTGCAATTGAATAAATTTATGTTTAAGGTGTTGAATCATACGTGCTTGAATTAATTAAACTGTTAAGAGGAAACAGCTTAGTTTATGATTAGGTACAGGCAATGCCTTGATATAAGGTATCTATGCTGTTAGAAGTCCGGAAAGTTTCATATTTGTGGAATACAATACCCGCAGGAAGTATCCCAACTGCATGCACTAATATAGATCATCTGGGATGAAAAGCCCATTTAGCTTCTTTAGAATCTATGTAATTCTATTTAACTTCTGAGCTTAAGAAGCAACAGGTGACACTTTGATGTGGCTCCTCAAGTTCAGAAACTTTGGCCTGAATACAAGCGGTTGCAGACACTTCCTGCTCATGTCAAATGTGGGAGGCGGAAAGGTTCCTGGAGTGCAACAAAATAAGTAAACAAAATAGGGGAAATGCAGTTGTGGAGGATGAAAGATGCAAAATAAATAATGGAAGTAATCTTAACCCAGTGGGGAACCGAAGGAATCAACCAGCCACCACTTGAAGTTATTTCTCGGGAGTCAGTGAACGATAGCAAAAAATATTTTGTTGTGTTGCAAGGTTTTAGCAATGAACATTAAAGATTGCAGAGCAATCATTTTTATATATTTATCTGACATCTGAGGAGAGTTCAAGACAATAATTTTGTCAAAGAATTTAGGTGATTTTGTAAACTATCAAAACAAAGCTCAAGTGCTATGTGCATAAATCTAAACTCAAGGATTAAAAGTGAATGATTAAAAGTTTTCTCAAAATAAAAGTTTAATAAAGAGCAGTTTTATATTTCAGATTGATGTGCCATATACTGGATGCTGTAAACTATTTGTTAGTCAGAAAAGTATTTTCATGCTTATAAAAATTTTTCAACTCACTGAAATGTTGGGGTAAATCCATCCTAATGAGGTTACAATTCAGAAGTTAAAGCAAGTTAATGTAGCCCTAAATATCACACAACAAATCTTCCTGAGAGTTTTGGACATGAGGAACAAACTTACTTTTGGAAACAGATATTTTGAGAAATAACACATTCAATGGGGATGTGGTAGAAAGGTGAGATTCTCCGGTTGAAGAGTGTGTTTTAGTCTGTCCGACAGTGTGAGGAAATCAGTGGATTGATTTGCATGGATCCGAGTGGCAAGTTTGTGAATTCCAGTACTTAAGCTATAACTGCATTGATTTTTTTACCCATAGATTTACCCTGATAATCGCAGCACAGTGGCACAGTGGTTAGCACTGGTTCAATTCTAACCTCAGGTCACTGTCTGTTTGAAGTTTGTCTGTTCTCCTGCGTGGGTTTCCTCCAGTTGCTCTGGTTTCCTCCCACTGCAAAGATATGCGGGTTAGGTTGATTGGCTCGGCTACATTGCCCCTTAGCGTAAGTGGGATTGGCAGGGTAAATACATGGGGTTACGGGGATAGGGCCTGGGTGGGATTGTTGTCGGTACAGGCTCGATGGGCCAAATGGCCTCCTTTTGCACTGTAGGAATTCTATGATTCTTTGATTCTATGAATTCACGTGAATCACGCCTACTTTACAGGCAGATGAAAATTTCTATTTCTATGATTATTTTGTTGTGTTAAATGACAGACTGCATTTATATTGTTTCTTTAAGGTCGTAAAATGTCACAAGGCATTTAACAAATGTGTAACCAGACGAAAAAAGAGTCTTTAGGACAAGAGATCAAACATGTGTGCCGGAATTTTACAGCCTCGCTCGCCCAAGGCTCATGAAATCCCACCCGAGGCCAATGGAGAATGCCGCGGCTCCGGGGTGGGCTGGCGGTAAAATCCCAGCCTTGGTCAACGAGCTGGTTTTAAACAGCATAAAGGGGGAGAGAGGTGAAGAGGCAAGGAGGTTTGAGGAGGATATTCCAGAATGTCGGTCCGAGACATCTGAAGGCACATCTGCCTAGACAGGGACGAAGGAAGTGGGAGATGCCAGAATTGTAAGAAGGCAGAATTTTCAGGGGGTTGTAGGCCTTTTAGATGTTTTGGAGATAGTGAGAGTTGAGGCCTCAGCAAAATGAGGATTAGGCTTTTCAGAAGGAATAAATATTTTCTTCTCTTTCCATCTCCCAAATATAACTGGTGCAATTGAAAATGGGAGCTGCTCTTTTTTTCAATGAGTCATTTGGAAATTTCCAAGTGTTGATTTCCAAAAGTAGGCACTTATCATAATGTCAGTTTGCACTTCAGAAGTAACCAATGAATTGCTTAATATCACAAAAAAAACTTCTGTATTTTAATCCAGCCAAAAATGACTAGAATTGTGAAATGAATGAACTATTCAAAAAGGCAACACACTGTATGAATTGGAGTTGAATAGCCAACTGAGATGCATTCAGAATCCAGTGCTATACATTTCCTTGTCCTTACAGTTTATGTAGTGCAAGCACTCTGCCTCCCTCCACCTTGATCTCTCTTACTAAGCACAAGTCTGAATTCTTCTTACCTGTTTTTGAAATTTGGATCAATCTCGGGACAAGTATATTATGTCCTCTGCCAGCTGGCATTGTAACCAGCTATTCAACATGTGTTCTGTTCACTGATAAATTCCTGTAAAATAATTCACCCTTCTAGTGAGCAGAGTAACATTTGACTAACCGTGTGCTCACTGAATCAATCCCTGATGAAAAAAAATCTGTTGGCCTGTCTCCTCGTTATTGCTACTAACAAGAGGTTTTGTCGTCCACCTGAGCGAAGTAAAAACAATATTTTTTCCTTTGCCAACTGTTTAATGCTTTGAATAATCTCCTAGCTTTGTTTAGTTGTTAATAACGTGGTATGTGTCACTTCCTATCTGTTAACAAACAAAGAATGTCCTCAGTTAAACTTTCCAGCTGCCTCACACTGTATTTGGGTTTAGGCCCAGTTTTTAACAAGTTGTCAATCAAGATTTGCAAACAAAATCTCCAAAGGTCTATTTATTGGGCTCGAGAGGGTCATTTCTGGTTTGTACTTGTTAACAGTAACATTTGATACTTATTTCATTTGATGGAAGCCCTCCATCCATGCCAGCAAAAACAGTGATGTACCAATGAAAATGTTTAATTTCCTTCTCAATAACGTGGTAGAGAGCAGTGAGCAAATCTTTCCTAACTTGTCAAAAATCACACAGAACATTTCTGTTCATAGCCAGGGCAAATCCAGCTAAAATCTTAAATGATTCAGAATACTTTATCAGTTGATGTTCAATGTTTGACAATCTTTCTTGTGGTCCTTTGACAAGCATGTAATGAATTCAATGTAAAGCCCCAATTCCACTAGCCTTGAAATGTTGCCAGCATCATTGCACTGACTTATGATGGGGCAGAACTTCCACTTGCCACCGTGACCCCAGCTATAACCCCTTACAAATCCCAAGGAAGGGGTTATTTCAATATGAAAGGAGGAACCTTCCCTTAAATGAATCAGAATATTTTATCGGTCAATGTTCAATATTTAACAATCCTTCTTGTGGTCCTTTGACAAGCATGTAATGAAACTGATGTAAAGACAAGTCTACTAGCCTTGTGTAGCATAGAGAGCCCAATAAAAACAACTTCATTCAGTGCCATGGTGGAACAATGGTTAGCACTGCTGCCTCACAGCGCCAGGGACCCAGGTTCAATTCCCAGCTTGGGTCACTGTCTGTGCGGAGTCTGCACGTTCTCCCTGTGTCTGCGTGGGTTTCCTCCGGATGCTCCGGTTTCCTCCAGATGTGCTGCTTTGGTGCATCGGCCATGCTAAATTCTCCCTCTGTGTACCCAAGCAGGTGCTGGAGTGTGGCAGCTAGGGGATTTTCACAGTAACTTCATTACAGTGTTAATGTAAGCCTACCTGTGATACTGACAAATAAACTATAAAATTCGAGCATCCCTGATTTTGTATTCAATACCTCAGTCAATAAAAGAAAGCATTCTATATGCTTTCTTAACCGTCTTATCCACCTGTCCTGATACCTTCAGAGACCTGTGGCCATTTCTTGATATTTCACTTCTTCAACCCCTCTCATTTCTTCCTGTTTATTAAGTATTGCCCTGCTTTGCTTGCCCTCCCCAAATGCATTACCTCACACTTCTCTGGATTGAATTTCATTTGCCACTTTTGCACCCAGTCAACCGAACCATCAATATTATTCTGAAGTCGACAGTTAACCCCTTCACTACCAGCTACACAGCCAGTTTTGGTGTTATCTGCAAATTTCCCAATCATGCCTCCCACATTTAAGTCCAAATCATTTCTATATATATGCAACAGGGAGCAAAGCCCCAACACTGAGTCCTGTCAAACACCCACTGAAAACTGTTTTCCATTCGCAAAAACATCCATCAACCATTACCCTGCGTTTCCTGTCACTGACCCAATTTTGGATCCACCCAGCCACCTTCCCCTGTTTCCCATGGGATTTCATTTTTCTGACCAGTCTGCAATCAAATGCCTTATTGAAATCCATGTAGACAATATCCACTGCACTACTCTCATCAATTCTCCTTGTTACGTTCTCAAAAATTTTATTAGTTTAATAAGATCTTTCCCTAACCAAACTATGCTGACTATCCCTGATCAATCCAACCCTTTCTGACAGTCTGAAAGTTTATCCCGTCTCTCAGAATTTATTCCAATAATTTGCCCATCACTAAAGTTAAAGTTTAAGTTTTATTTATTATTGTCACAGGGAGGCTAACATTAACACTGCATTGAAGTTACTGTGAAAATCCCTTATTTGCCACACTCTGGTGCCTGTTTGGGTACAGTGAGGAAGAATTTAGCATGGCAATGCACCTAACCAGCACATCTTTTGGACTGTGGGAGGAAACACAAGCAGACGCAGGGAGAACGTGCAAACTCCACACAGTGACCCAAGCCAGGAATCGAACCCAGGTCCCTGGTGCTGTGAGACAGCAGTGCTAACCACTGTGCCACGGTGCCACCCAGTTAAACTGACAGCCTGTAGTTTTCTGGCCTATCCCTCGCAACTTTTTAAATCATGATACAACATTTGTCGACTTGCAATCCTGCTACTTCACCTGTATCTAATTAGGATTAGAAAATGATCCTCAGAGCGTCTGCTATTTCCTCCCTGGCTTCCCTTAATACACAGTCCATTCTGACCCTGGTGATTTATCCACCTCCCTCCAGTAGTTCCTTTCTCTCTATGCTTATTGTATCTAATATTTCACACTCCTCCTCTTTAACTAGAATGTCTGTGTCGTGGCGAAAATCACAGAGATGGGTACCTGACACTCAAAATGGTTGCCTGACACATAAAATGGTTACCTGAGAAAGAGATATTAAGCAGGCACTGACTTTTAGCACAGACAGCTACTTAAAATTAAAACATGCAGCACAGACAGTTATTTAAAGTTAAACATGCAGGAATCAGATACTGCAGGAAGCCAGTCAGAGCTTGAGACACTTTAAAGATAAGGATAGACCCAGGACAATAAGGTCTGATAACAAGATCAGCCATAGATGGGAACAGAAATACATAAGTGCAGCAAAACCAATCACTGTATGTAAAGACCGAAACCAGTCATTGCTAGTCATTGATAGAGGAAATGTATCCATTCTATGAAACAATGCGATGTTAAATGCCCATGTCTGTATCTGTCTGATTGTAACGATGTGTTAACTACCGATCACCATGATCTGTCTACTCAACTATAATGATGTGTTAAATGGCCAATGTCCGGACTATCCATTGTATGACAGGTATAAAAATGATCAACTGCTGCTGTATTATTGAGAAGGTAGCTGCCAAGTACTGCGGAGTACCAGTGCTTTCTCCCCGAAGCTTCGTATCCGAAATAAAGCTGTATTGTTGAACCTCCAGTCTGACTCCGGTGGTAATTTTCCCACAACATCTGCATTGTCCATCTCCTTTGTGAAGTCAAAGTACCAAAGAACCCTGCCCACATCTTCTGATCAATGCATAAGTTGCCACAGTAAGAAGTTTAACAACACCAGGTTAAAGTCCAACAGGTTTATTTGGTAGCAAAAGCCACACAAGCTTTCGAGGCTCTGAGCCCCTTCTTCAGGTGAGTGGGAATTCTGTTCACAAACAGAACTTATAAGACACAGACTCAATTTACATGAATAATGGTTGGAATGCGAATACTTACAACTAATCCAGTCTTTAAGAAACAAAACAATGGGAGTGGAGAGAGCATCAAGACAGGCTAAAAAGATGTGTATTGTCTCCAGACAAGACAGCCAGTGAAACTCTGCAGGTCCACGCAACTGTGGGAGTTACAAATAGTGTGACATAAATTCTGATTCTAGGATCGCATGATAAAGACTCAGGAGGAAAAAAGCAGAAATATTTATGTGAAATAGTGTGACATAAACCCAATATCCCGGTTGAGGCCGTCCTTGTGTGTGCGGAACCTGGCTATCAGTTTCTGCTCCGCGACTCTGCGCTGTCGTGTGTCGCGAAGGCCGCCTTGGAGAACGCTTACCCGAATATCAGAGGCCGAATGCCCGTGACCGCTGAAGTGCTCCCCAACAGGAAGAGAACAGTCTTGCCTGGTGATTGTCGAGCGGTGTTCATTCATCCGTTGTCGCAGCGTCTGCATAGTTTCCCCAATGTACCATGCCTCGGGACATCCTTTCTTGCAGCGTATCAGGTAGACAACGTTGGCCGAGTTGCAAGAGTATGTACCGTGTACCTGGTGGATGGTGTTCTCACGTGAGATGATGGCATCTGTGTCGATGATCCGGCACGTCTTGCAGAGGGTACATCTCTGATAGGCCCAATGCTTTCCTTAATTATCTTGCTCTTAATGTATTGGCAAAACATCATTGGGTTTCCTTTGATTTTGCCTGCCAATATTTTAGTATTTTCTCTCTGCTTTCCTAGTTTCCTTTTTTACTTCATCTCTCTATTTTCTATACCTCTAGGCTTTTTACAGAATTAAGCTTTTTGTGACTGTCATAAGCTTTCTCTTGCAGGGGAACTAGATTTGGCAGTGCCACCTTTTTTTGTTTGTAGGGACATGTGTACACTGTACCCCCACAATCTTGCTTTTCAATGCCTCCGACTGATTTGACACTGTTTGCCTTTCTGATAGCTATATCCAGTCCACTTTTGCTAGTTCACCTCTCAGTCCCTCGAATGCAGTTCAAGAATTTTGTGCCCTCTGTGACATTCACACTGTTCATATTAGGATAGTTGAAATCTCCAACAATTATGCCCTATTGTTTTGGACTCAGTAATCTGCCTATGTATTTGCTCTTCTAACTCCCTTCCACTATTTGGGGTCTATAGTACACTCCTAGCAGTGTGGTTGCCCCCTTTTTTATTTTTGAGCAACAGCACTAGCAAATCTCCGTGAGGATATTCATCCCAGTCCTGCTCAGGTGTAGATCGTCCATCTTGTATGGGTCCCACTGGCCCGCTTTCCCAAGAACCTGCCCCAATGCCGAAGAAATTTAATGCCCTGACTCCTACACCAGCTTTTAAGCTGTGTTTACTCAATTTTCCTATTCCTGTAGGAAATTTGACATATCCGCTACAACTCTCACCAACTTTTACAGATGCACCATAGAAAGCATTCTTTCTGGTTGCATCACAGCTTGGTATGGCTCCTGCTCTGCCCAAGACTGCAAGAAACTACAAAGGGTCATGAATGTAGTTCAATCCATCACGCAAACCAGCCTCCCATCCATTGACTCTGTCTGCACTTCCCGCTGCCTCGGCAAAGCCGTCAGCATAATTAAGCACCCTATGCACCCCAGACATTCTCTCTTCCACCTTCTTCTGTCAGGAAAAAGATACAAAAGTCTGAGCTCACATATCAACCGGCTTCTTCCCTGCTGACAAAAGGACAAAAGGACAAAAGGAAGTCCTTTTGAATGGACTTACCTTGCATTAAGTTGATCTTTCTCTACACCCTAGCTATGACTGTAACACTACATTTTGCACTCTCTCCTTTCCTTCTCTATGAATGGTATGCTTTCTCTGTATAGCGTGCAAGGATCAATATTTTACACTGTATACTAATACACGTGACAATAATAAATCAAATCAAATCCTATGCTCACTTGCACATGGGAATGGGGATTACTGCTTCAGGAGTCCTGCTTTTCAATCTCCTTCCTAGAATCAGCTTTCAGGACCTCATCCTCTTTCATATCTAAGTCTACCCCTTATCACCCAGCAACCAACCCTCTCAGTGTTGTGGCATTTAAAATATCTGAGGGACCTGGGAGTAACTGAGGATGTCAGAGTCATGGGAATCTGGCACAAATGTGCTTCTCATGATCGCACACCAGATGAACTCTTTCCTGTTAATGAACATCAGAGGCTGATGAAATGTAGCTCTCAAAGCCACATGTGTGCAATCAATTTCACCCTGTACTCTGGGGAAGTCTGAGATAGCTGCGAAACCCAGGAAACTAGCAGTCTGGTTGGCTTCAACCAGTGTGAACCCCACATAATAATGAGCCTTGCTGTAGAGGGCATCCATTGCCTCCTTGATATATTTAGGTGTTGAGGACTGAGAAATGTCACCTAGGTCCCCTGTGGATCCTGGGAACAAGCTGCTGGCATAAAAATTGAGTGAAGCGGTGACATTTAGGGAGGGGACGTCCCCCTATTCAGTGCGGCGTTAGATCCTCCCACAGAATGTGGCAGATATGAGCTGCCACATCTCTTGACAACTGTAGGTGTGTGCGACATATAAAAACTGCATTCATCGTGGACCCAAATGTATGGATTTCATTTTTGATGAGACTTTGTAGAAATGGAATCGTTCACCTCCAGATAGGAAAGGTGTCTTTGGTGGACTCTTGGTCATACTACTCACCACTGTGGGATCTGCCCTCCTCATCCTCCTGGTGTTGTAGTGATTGCCTTGGACCATGGACCTCAGGTTCGGCCTCTCGAAGCAATGCTAGGCATTGCCAGGCCCTTCTTCTCCTCCTTAATTGGGATACAGCCTGCAAGAAAAGAGCATTAAGCACAAACTCCATTTTTCATTCCTCCTTCACACTATTAACAGGTTGAGGAACAGACTAACCAAAGACGAGCAACTATAGTCAACCATTCATTTACAACCAGAAAGCTTCTGTGTCTGGGGACTGAGCTCCATGTACGCTTGTGCTGCCTAGACACTCAGGGCATAGTTTTACCATCAATATTTATTTTTCAGCAGCTCCCTGAGAGAGCTCCACAGAAGCTGACCCTCTGAAGGAGTGATTTAGAAAGACCAGCCCGCAGTCTCCCTGTTTGTTCGTGACACACAGCCTCCAGGCAGCGTTCAGCCTTTCAAAGAGTGCGTTCCACACTAGATGGCTGTTAATTGGCCAGCCAGCATGAAATTACACTCCGGTGCTGTCCATGGCGGAAACGTGTTTTGTGTCCATTTCCTGACCTGCCAAGTGCCCACACCCGATGGGTGAAGAATTCAGGCCACTGCATGTGAAACACCCAATCTACATTTTACCTTCCCTTGTTACAGAAGTAGGTGGAGTGAGCACATGGCTTTGTCAGGATCGCAGTCTTTCTCATGGGTAGCATTGACTGAAAAAATAGCCTTTGTGGGCACTGCAAATCTTGTGCATGTTTTCAATGGCTGTGCAGTTTTGCCCCTGTATTCTAAAGTGCTTCATTTTTTTTGTTATGATGTTACTTTTGTCAAGTAACATTTGTATGACAGAAGTGACAGGGAATGACCATCGCCAGAAAAGGAAGTTCAACCATCACTTCAGATTATCAATAATATTACCATCATTCAGTACTTTTTACAGAAACTTCATTGCAGTGTTAATGTAAACCTACATGTGACACCAATAAATAAGCTTTTAAAAAAATCTTGACTACACTATCAAATCTGGGTATTACCAATGGCCTGAAAGTTAATTGGCCAGCTGTATTAAGACTCTGGCTGTAAGAGGCTGTGAGGATTCATAGAATGCTACAGTGCAGAAGGAGGCCACTTGGCCCATCGAGTCTGCACTGACCACAATCCCAACCAGTCCCTATCCCCATAACCTCATGCATTTAGCCTACCTAGTCCCCCTGACACTAAGGGGAAATTTAGCATGGTCAATCCACCTGACCCGCACATCTTTGGACTCTGGGAGAAAACCAGAGCACCCAGAGGAAACCTACGCAGACACAGGGAGAATGTGCAAACTCCACACAGACAGTGGCCCAAGCCAGGAATCAAACCGGAGTCCCTACTCTGTGAGGCAGCAGTGCTAACCACTGTGCTACCATGCTGTGAAGAGATTTAAATAAGGCCTGGGATTTAAACCACCATGGAAAATATGATGAGTTAATTAAAATTAGTGTCGTTTTTTCACCTGCCGAGCAACAGAGTGAAAACATATCACTTTCACAGTGAAAAGTTAGTAACATGCATTGTCGGGTTTGTTCACACACGTTCTATTTTTTAAAAAGCTTGTGCAAATTATAAAATATTAAAATATACCACTTTGATTATATCAAGCTAATAAAGCCAGAATTTGAAGCAATTCATGCTATGTGAAAATTGCCAGCAGATCAGAAATTGTACAGTATTTTGCCCTAAACTTATAGGAAAATCTGCAAAATTAGAATGGACAATCCCTGCAACCAAACTGTGATAGGGATAACTGACTAAATGGATTTCAAAATCAAAGTGACCAGGGTAATTTGCCTGTTTATTAAGAGTTAACATTATAGTACAAGCTGTGTATATCTTATCTTAAAATGATTGGACCCACACCTTGTTCAGATCTGTTTGTGCATGTGTATGTTTGTGTGCACACTTGCACAAATGCGTATGCATGTATGTACAAAGATGCAAAGTAAGATAAGACAAATTATGTTCTGCCACAGCACAGCAGAATAGTCAGAACTAATTACACTACATGTTGCCTTCAGCAGCAAAGTAGAAAAAAATGAATTGAGCAACATCATTTTTATGCATATTACATGGAGAAAATTTGGCTGAATGCATTTTATTATTAACATAGTGAATACCTCTTAAAAACAAATAAGATTTCCCAGAGCAAAATCTGCTTCTCATCAAATTATTTCCATGAGCAACTCACCTTAGCAGTCCTATTAAGCTAATAAATGATGAGAAATGATATTCAACCAGCCTCATGTTATGTAACATAGACCACATGGGCGTAATTGCCAACCTCCAAGCAAAAGCAAACATTATTAGACAATAATATCACACCTGATTGGGGAGCATTGCAAGCATAACACCTTGAAATGAGTTTAGGCATAATCTAAATGGCTTCTTTAAAATAGACATTTGTTGCCATAAAGAAAGTGAGAAACTTGGGGCTCCATTTTGTGGTCCCAAAGCAGAACACAGGATGGCAAAAAAAATGGTTGTCAAATGGTGTGGGCAGAGACCCCCGCCTTCATTTCTGCCAGTGACCATTTTGTAGGGCATGGAAAAGGGCACAGGATCAGACCTTTTAAGATCTTCACCAGACTGGCAGGCTGCAAGCCCTCTGCAACCCCACTGATTGCACAGACAGAAAATGCCATGGAGTTGAAACAGAAGGCAAGGAAACTTCTTGAAAGCTAAGTTGGAAGATTTTTTAGGGGCTTAAGGGTGGCATTATCTCCAAATTTGCAGGTGATACAAAATTGGGTGGAAGGGAAGGCTGAGCTGTGAGGAGGATGCAGAGATCCTTCAGCATGATTTGGACAGGCTGAGTATGTGGGCATCTGCATGGCAGATGCAGTATAATGTGGATAAATGTGAGATTATCCACTTCAGTAGCAATAATAGGAAGAAGCCAGATTATTACTTGAGAGAGGTGGATACTCAGCGAGACCTTGGAGTCCTCGTGCATCAGTCACTGAAAGTAAGCATGCAGGTACAGCAAGCAGTAAAGAAGGCAAATGGTATGTTGGCCTTCATAGCGAGAGGATTTGAATATAGGGATAGGGATGTTTTGCTGCAATTGTATAGGGCATTGGTGAGGCCACACCTGGAGTATTGTGTGCAGTGAATGAAATGTTCCTATTACTCATTTCTATTAGACAGATGTTGTATGCAGCATGGTTGGCCTCAGATGAACACAGGTGAACATATGCCCATGGACAAGATGAAGCAAATAATATATATGGAAATGGAAGGTATTGAGGAAGAGACATCTTAGAAGTGTCTCTAAGTTCTATGCCTCAGTGAGTTTACACATCACCTTTTCACTCTTTTCCTTTCGGGAAAAGATGGCCCCCAACACCAGAGAGATGGCCAACATTAGCAGTGGGGCCCCAAATCTGAGAGAAATGAGACCCTCAGGGGCTTCCTGAAGGAAGGGAAGGGGCCTTCCTTTATGGCAACCATAGGCTATGAAGGGACCTCTTCCCTTCAACAGCAATGGTGATCCTTGTGGCCCTGATACTGTTGCTGAAGAGTTCACCCCTGCCTGCCTGGCCCAGGACAATAAAGAAAAAAGCTTACCTGACCTTCATGCGTGCCTCAACATGGCAGCACCCTCTTCTTCTTTCCGCAGCTTGAGCCTCTGATTGAGTCGGCAGCTCTGAGAGGCAGGGTAGCTCCAGTGGCAGCTTTTTAACTGGTCATCACCAGTAAAATTCAGCAAAGGTCCCATCATCTGTCCACGTGACATCAGGAGCGGGGCAATGGCACTCAGTGGACAGATGATGGGACACTCTATGATATGGAAAAAGGTCTAACCATTGGTGTTTTTGTTTCTTTGCACTCCTACTTTGGCAAATAATTTCAAGAATTGGAAGGATTCATAGAATAATTAATATTCTAACAGGTTGCAACATGAACAATACTTACACAGCAGTAAAGATCTTTTATAGCTGTTGTTAAAGTAGTTTGCCCTACATGATGGGAAGGTTTTATTGATACCTTCAACCCAAATAATGACTAGAAGAGTCATACAGACTCAGAACATTGGCTCTGTTCTCTCTCCACAGATGCTGTCAGGTCTGCCGAGAGTTTCCAGCATTTTCTGTTTTTCTTTCAGATTCCAGCATCCGCAGTAATTTGCTTTTATCATAACGATGGAAGAGGCCACTCCTACCCACTGGACACAAATATTCCATTGGTTATCAGTTCAAAGTTCAGAGCCAGAGCCCTGGTCGGCAACCCTGCTCTATTTTTGCTGGGACTGTCTGAAGCAGTGTTCAAACCCTCAAAAAGACAATAAAGTTAGCAACAGTCCAACTGCTTGCTCCTTGAGAAATAGAGAAGAAAATATACTGAGGCGCAAAAATACAGGGAAAGTGCGAAAGGATGTAAGTAGCTACTTGAAATGTCAGAGCAGGCCATTGGCAAGCAGAGATCTCTACCAGGAGCATAATGAACTACAGTAGGCCATTTAACCCCTCAAGTCTGCTGTCCCATGGTTGCACCTTGTTTTTTATAATGGGAAAATACTGGATGGAGCCTTTTTCAAAGGAAGTAGCACAAGATTGCTGAGCAATAGATCTCAAATTAATTCAAGAAAGAAATTATTTCTCATCTATTGGACTTCTTTGAAAATGTAATAACCTACAAAGTTAAACTGATTAACTTTCAGGAAAAAATGTATAAGCTGATTCACGTGGATAAAGTTCATGCAACTAAAATTGTGAATTGGATTATTAGTTAGTATATAATAGCCTAGCTGTAGTTGTAGCCTTGCAAAAGACATTTTGAATATGTGAGACACATTTCAAATTAGATTGGTCACACACTAAAGTTATCAACAGTGCCTTAAAGTTAGTGAATGGCAGTGCCTTGCATTCACACAACAACTTTAACAAAACTGAAAAAAAAACAAGGAGGTTAACAACAGCGGTGAAAATAGATGTCAAGCAGTAGCAAGAAAAGGACCGGGATGGCGGGGGGGAGATGATTGAAAGCATATTCCGATAATTAAATATTAAGGTCATTGTTAAAGTTGGAAAACAAGTAACAAGCAGTGGAACTTAAGCAGAACCTTTCAAGATGCATAGCTAAAATAGCTGAAGGCGCTACCACCAACGATGGAGCAGAGGAAGTGAATACAAAGAAGGTCAGTGTCAGTGGAGCAGAATGAATGCACTGGCATGTAGGGCTGAAGGAGACTGCAGCTGTAGGGGGGTGGGGGGACCTTAAAGAAAGTATTTTACCAAGGATGTGAATTCTAAATTTGAATTTTAAATTTGAGCTACAGAGTGGAGGTTGGTAAACAAGGAATGACAGAAGAATGGGATATAATGTATCATAGAATAGAACCCCTACAGTGCAGGAGGAGGCCATTCAGCCTATCAAGTCTGCACTGACCACAATCCCACCCAGGCTTTATTCCCATAACTCCTCGTATTTACCCTGCTAATCCCCCTGACACCAGGGTTAATTTAGCATAGCCAATCAACCTAACCCGCACATCTTTGGACTGTGGGAGGAAACTGGAGCACCCGGAGGAAACCCATGCAGACACGGGGAGAATATGCAAACTCTACACAGACAATGACCCGAGGCTGGAATTGAACCCCGGGCCCCTGGCGCTGTGAGGCAACAGTGCTAACCACTGTGCCACCGTGCCGTCCCAATGATTGGATGCAGTTTGTGTTTTAGATAAACTGTGGTCCATGTCAGATAGAGCTTAGGATGTTGACAAAGGAGAATATTGGAGAAGTGGAGCCAGGAGGTGAAAGGAGGTTATCAGTAGCACTGGGATTGAAGTGGATGATTTTTCAGAGATGGAAAGGAGTCTTCTTAGAGTCTCAATAATGCTATTGATTTTATGGGTATTGAAATCTTTAGTGGTACATCACACTGCAGTTAAAGGCTACTGATTTTAGTCAGAGCAGGTACAAAGAACCAAAGAACAATACAGCACAGGAACAGGCCTTCGGCCCTCCAAGCCCGCGCCGCTCCCTGGTCCCAACTAGACCATTCTTTTGTATCCCTCTATTCCCACTCCGTTCATGTGGCTATCTAGATAAGTCTTAAACGTTCCCAGTGTGTCTGCCTCCACCACCTTGCCCGGCGGCGTATTCCAGGCCCCCACCACCCTCTGTGTAAAATATATCCTTCTGATATCCGTGTTAAAACCGCCCCCCCTCACCTTGAACCTATGACCCCTCGTGAACATCACCACCGACCTGGGAAAAAGCTTCCCACCGTTCACCCTATCTATGCCTTTCATAATTTTATACACCTCTATTAGGTCACCCCTCATCCTCCGTCTTTCCAGTGAGAACAACCCCAGTTTACCCAATCTCTCCTCATAACTAAGCCCTTCCATACCAGGCAACATCCTGGTAACTGCAACATCAGACCCCAACTTTTATACTCTATGCCCCATCCTATAAAGGCAAGCATGGCATATGCCTTATTCACTACCTTCTCCACCTGTGACGTCACCTTCAAGGAAATCAGGGAAGGAGATGAGATTGGCCTGGGTAAAGTTTTGTCCAGAGCCAAACAGGACAGCTTCAGTCAGAGCAAATTACTGTGGATGCTGAAAATCTAAAATAAAAATAGAAAGTTCTGGAAATACTCAGCAGGTCTCTGAGCATTGCAGGAGAGATTTATGATACCGTCAGGTAAAATCTGATGGTTTACCAGTGGGTTTTGGGGGAAAGCCCCCCTATTCCAGCTCTCTTTGGCCCACAGAGGGATTTCCCAGTGGCAATGGCCACTCCCACTGCTGATTTTCTGGCCCGCCAACTGGTCAACAGCTACTGGGGGAACAAAAACAGAAAATGCTGGAAAATCTCCAGCAGGTCTGACAGCATCTGTGGAGCAACAGTAGAGCCAACATTTCGAGTCTGGGTGACCTTTCGTCAGAGCTGAAGACAAAGAAAATAGGACAAGATTTATACTGTAAGGGTGGTAATGG
Organism: Mustelus asterias; assembly: GCF_964213995.1. Classification (NCBI taxonomy): domain Eukaryota; kingdom Metazoa; phylum Chordata; class Chondrichthyes; order Carcharhiniformes; family Triakidae; genus Mustelus; species Mustelus asterias. Next base: position 67,586,566 of record NC_135805.1, read on the forward strand.
GGTGGTGAGGGGGGGAGGGGAGGGAGGAAAGGGGTTGCCTAATTGACCAAGATGTCACAGACAAAAGAACAAAAGGAATGTAAATGGTGACGATAAAGGCTGAGAATGATATTAATAATGCTCATTAAGAGATTGAAATGTGTAGATGGCAGAACAAAGGTGCAGAGTGTCAAATGACAACCTGAGACATGTGGCAGATGGCCCTTGTGGGGTGGAACAATGGAAGAAATTAAACATCGGCTCTATTCTCTCTCCATAGATGCTGTCAGACCTGCTGAGTTTCTCCAACAATTTCTGTTTTTGTTCCAGATTCCAGCATCCGCAGTATTTTGCCATTAGCTTTTGGGGGAAGGCAGCCTTCCTTAATAGGAACCGCCAATCCAATTAAATGTCTGCCTCCCCGAAAGATGCGGCTGTGTGTTTCACAGACCACCAAACTGAGGCCAAACCCACCCCTCTTTCAGCCTCCTTGATGGGACCCATGCCGCAGAAATAAAAATTCAGTCAAAGTTTTAAGTCAGTGAACTTTTGTCAGGACTGGGAATACTTTGAGATGTTCATAAACCAGGCAGGGAAAGTGGCGTGGGGGCTGTGGAAGGGCAAGAAAGAACAAAAGAAAAGGTCTATGATAGATGGAAGACAAGAGAGATAAAAATGAGAAAAGAGGTGATAATGGAAGCAAAAAGAGGTGGTAATGGGACCAGTAAAAGTACAAGAGATTTGCTAATAGGAGATAAAACTAACAAATAGCTGCCTCAAAAAAGCAGCTTATAATGAGCAGCTGTTGAGCTCAATATTGTGTCCAGAAGACTGCAAAGTGTCTTGGAGAAAGATGAGATGCTGTTCCTCAAGTCTGATAGCTTTGGCCTTGCTGAAGTTGGGTCAGAGGAAGAAAGGAAAATGAGAGAAGAAACTTTACATTAATATATTTATCTTATTTCATCATTCGGCACATATAGGTGCCTCAGGAATTGCTTTAAACAGAGACTCATCTTGAACCTGGTTTACCACATTTCAACAAAAACCGAAAATGCTGGAGAAACTCAGCAGGTCTGACAGCATGTGTGGAGAGAGAATAGAGCCAACCTTCCGAGTCTGAATGACCCATGACCAGAATTGTAAAATCACATATGTGTTGAAGGACTATAGGTCGAGAGAAGATTACAGAGATAGGGAATGGTAAAGCCATGGTAGGATTTGAACATTTTAAAATCAAGGTGGCCATGTAGGGAGCCACGTAGGTCAGAGAACACAGAGCTAAGCAGGACTTGGTACCAGTTAGGACATCGACAGCAAAGTTTTAGATAACCTCAGGCTTACAGAGGGTAGAATGTGGGATGCTAGTTGGGAGTGCACGAGAATAGTTAATTCCAGATGTAACAAAGACATGAATGAGGGTTTCAGGAGCAGATGTGTTGAGGCAAAGGCGGAGCTGGGTGATGTTTTGGGATTATAATATTACAGCAAGTAATTAGGAAAGCTGATAGAGTGTTATTGCTTATTGCGAGAGGAGTTAAATACAAAGTTAACGAGGTTATGCTTCAGTTGTATAGGGTGAGACTACATCTAGAGTATTTTGTAGGCTATCGGTCACCTTATAGAGTCATAGGGCCCGATTTTACCAAACCTTCGCGCCCGTTTTCAGGCGCGAAATGGCGGTAAAGTTGGGCGTCAGGCCTATGCCGCGATCCGCACCCGATTCCTAGCGGATCGCGCCTTTACCAACGGCTGATTCGGCGCCATTCCGGTGCACTCCCAAATCAGCCGGCGCGATGATTTAAATGCATTTGCATTCATTTAAATCGACTTAATGAAGCGCGCGCCCAACCGTCAATTCCCCCTTTACCAGCGTTCGGCCCAATTCACGTCCGCGCCTTTACCGACCTGGTAAATAAAAGTCCAACTTGTACTTTTATTCAGCAGGGGAATCGCCGAGGCCCACCCTTCGCGGACACCCCCTCTAACCATCCCAGCAGATCCCCCCCTCCCCCCCACCGGGATCGGACCCCTCTGAGAGGCAGGCCCCCCCGGCAGAGCACACCCCTAACCTACCTCGATCATGGTCTCCCTCCACCATCCTTCCCACTCAGCTTCAGTCCTTCGACAGCCTGTAGCACGTTCCTGGACACTGACTTCGAGCCACGGCCGAAGTGACCGGGCTTCACACAGGTCGGCTGGCGTCCGCCGGAGGAGGGGGGGGGCGGGCCCAGTTGGAACCCGGGGGGGGGGAGAGGGGGGATGAGGAGAGGGGGCGGGCCCACATCATCCTCTTGGGGGGGGGGGGTGACTTATCATCTCCTGGGGGGGTGGGATGGGAGAGGGGGTGTGACGCCTCATCCTCTGGTCGGTGGGGGGGAAGGGAGGGGGTATGACGTCATCATCTGGTCGCGGGGGGGAGTGGGGGTGTGACTCTCATCCTCTGGTCGGGGGGGGGGTTCCGCTGCCTGTCTGCGGCCGATCCCTCCTGGCACCATCACTGGGACACTACCAGCCACAGCCATCTCTCCCGCTCTCTCGCACCTGCAGGGAAGAGTAATCTGTGGCTGGTAGTGAACCAGTGATGGTGCCAGGAGGGATCGGCCGCAGACAGGCAGCGGAACCCCCCCCGACCAGAGGATGAGACGTCACACCCCCTCTCCCCCCCTCTCCCCATGGCATGATACATCATACCACCTCCCCTCCCACCCCCCACCACTCAGAGGATGAGCCGTCATACCCCCTCTCCCCCCCCCGACCAGAGGATGACGTCATACCCCCTCTCCCCCCCCCCCGCCTCCCCCCAGGGGAATGAGATGTCACACCCCCTCTACCCCCCCACCCCCCCCAGGGGATGATACGTCACACCCCCTCCCCTCCTCCCACCCCCCCAGGGGATGATACGTCACACCCCTTCCCCTCCTCCCACCCGCACCCCCCCCCCCCCCAGGGGATGCTATGTCACACCCCCTCCCCTCCTCCCACCCCCCCCACCACCCCAGGGGATGATACGTCACCCCCCCTCCCCTCCTCCCACCCCCCCCAGGGGATGATACGTCACACCCCTTCCCCTCCCCCCCCTCCCCAGGGGATGCTATGTCACACCCCCTCCCCTCCTCCCACCCCCCCCCCACCACCCCAGGGGATGATACGTCACCCCCCCTCCCCTCCTCCCACCCCCCCCCAGGGGATGATACGTCACACCCCTTCCCCTCCTCCCACCCCCCCCCCCCCCCCCCCCCCGGGGATGCTATGTCACACCCCCTCCCCTCCTCCCACCCCCCCCCCACCACCCCAGGGGATGATACGTCACCCCCCCTCCCCTCCTCCCACCCCCCCCAGGGGATGATACGTCACACCCCTTCCCCTCCCCCCCCCCCCCACCCCCCCCCCACCCCCCCCCCCACCCCCCCCCCCCCCCACCGACCAGAGGATGAATGGCAGAGAGGCTCTCTCCACTCTTTGCTTTTGTTTCACGCCCGGGCGCATTCTGTCAGATTTTTTCTGCGCAGTTTGCAGCTCCTATTGTTCCGGCGGCGTTAAGCCCCGCCCACTGGACCGGCGCCGGAAAGAAGGGTATGGGGGTGTTGGAGCGCGGCCTCCGGGCTCAGATCTATTTGACGCCCGCACCCGGCACTTAGTCTCTAAATGGTAAAATCGGGCTCATAGAATCATCCAGCCTAGAAGAGGACCTTCAGCCCATCGACTCCGCACCAACACATTAGAAATACCTGAACTCCCACCTAATCCCATCTGCCAGCACTTGGCCCATAGCCCTGAATGTTATGATGTGCCAAGTGCTCATCCAGATACCTTTTAAAGGATGTGAGGCAATCCACCTCTACCACTCTTCAAGGTAGTGCAATCCAGACCCTCATCACCCTCTGGGTAAAAAAGTTTTTCCTCACATTCCCCCCCTGAACCTCCTGCCCCTCACCTTGAACCTATGTCCCCTTGTGACTGACCCTTCAACTAAGGGGAACAGCTGTTCCTTATCCACTCTGTCCATGTCCCTCATAATCTTGTACACCCTGATCAGGTCGCCCCTCAGTCTTTGCTCCAACGAAAACAACCCAAGCCTATGCAACCTCTCTTCATAACTTAAATGTTCCATCCCAGGCAGCATCCTGGTGAATCTCTTCTGCACCCCCTCCAGTGTAATCACATCTTTTCGATAATGTGGTGACCAGAACTGTACACAGTACTCTGGCTGTGGCCTCACCAAAGCTCTATACAACTCCAACATGACTTCCCTGCTTTTGAAATCTATACCTCGATTGATAAAGGCAAATGTCCCACATGCCTTTTTCACCACCCTACTAACATGCCCTTCCACTTTCAGAGATCTGTGGACAAACACGCCAAGCTCCCTTTGTTCCACAGAACTTCCTGGAGTCCTACCATTCATTGAGTACTTCCTTGTCAAATTACTCCTTTCAAAGTGTATCACCTCACAATTTTAAAATCCATCTGCCACTTATCTGCCCATCTAACCATTCCCATCTATATCTTGTAACCCAAGACACTCCACCTCATTGTTCACCACCTGTCCAATCTTTGTGTCATCTGCAAATTTACTAATCCTACCCCCCACATAGTCATCAATGTCATTTATATAAATGACGAATAATAGGGGGCCCAACACAGATTCCTGCGATATGCCGCTGGACACTGGCTTATAGTCACTGAAGCAGCCTTCTGTCATAACTCTCTGTTCCCTACAACTGATCCAATTTTGAATCCACTTTATCAAATTACTCTATATCCCATGCAAATTTATCTTCTTTACAAGTACTCCCATGTGGGATATGTCAAAGGCTTTGCTGAAATCCATATGAATTACATCGACTGCAATACCTTGCCTACACACCTGGTCACCTCCTCAAGAAATTCAATCAAATTTGTTAGGCATGACCTCCCTGTGATGAAGCCATGCTGACTATCCCTAATCAAGCTTTACCTCTCCAAATGGAGATAGATACTCTCCTTCAAAGGTTTCTCTGATACTTTCCCTACCACTGATGTGAGACTTCACTGGCCTGTAGTTCCCTGTTATCTCTACAATCCTTCTTAAATATCGGAACCACGTTAACTGTTCACCAGCCATTTGGCACCTCCCCTATGGTCGGAGGGGAATTGAAAATTTGGGTCAGAGCCCCTGCAATTTCCTCCCTTGCCTCCCACAGCAGCCTAGGGCACAATTCATCTGGACCTGGAGACTTATCCACGTTTAAGGCTGTCAACACCTCCAATACCTTGTGATTTTATTTGATTTGATTTATTATTGTCACATGTATTAGTATACAGTGAAAAGTATTGTTTCTTGCGCGCTATACAGGCAAAGCATACCATTCATAGAGAAGGAAACGAGAGAGTGCAGAATGTAGTGTTACAGTCATAGCTAGGGTGTAGAGAAAGATCAACTTAATGCAAGGTAGGTCCATTCAAAAGTCTGACGGCAGCAGGGAAGAAGCTGTTCTTGTGTCGGTTGGTACATGACCTCAGACTTTTGTATCTTTTTCCCGACGGAAGAAGGTGGAAGAGAGAATGTCCGGGGTGCACGGAGCCCTTAATTATGCTGGCTGCTTTGCTGAGGCAGTGGGAAGTGTAGACAGAGTCAATGAATGGGAGGTTGGATTGGGCTACATTCACGACCTTTTGTAGTTTCTTGCGGTCTTGGCAGAGCAGAAGCCATACCAAGCTGTGATACAACCAGAAAGAATGCTTGTCCTTCCCTCTGTCAATTTGCTCAAGAACTTCACAGTCTCTCTCCCTGAATTCCATACCATCATCCTCATTCTCTTGGGTGAAGCTGGATGTGAAATATTCATTCAACATGCTACCAATGTTCTCTGGCCCCACCCACAGATTGCCCCTTTGGTCTCTAATGGGGTCTACTCTTTCCCTGGTTATCCTTTTCCCATTGATATACTTATAGAATATCTTGGGATTTTCCTTACTTTTCCCAGCCAGAGCTTTCTTATATCCGCTCTTTGCATTCCTAATTGCTTTCTTAAGCTCCACCCTGCACTTTCTATACCTCACTAATGTTAGAATGTAACCGGTGACAATTTTGGATTAGATGTAATGTGAGGGTCAGCTGACCCAGTAAACCATAGAACCAATTGGATGTAATAGTCAGCTGACCAGCTAATTCACTATAAATAAAGAACTATGTAGAATTGTGGGTAGCTTGGATTGACCTAGGGTGAGGCCCCAAGTTTGGAGTAATGATGTTTCATTATTAAACCCTTTCTTTGATTTATAAGTTGGAATAAGTTTTGTTATATTTTCATTAGCTGTATTTTGAAGAGTTCCTTCTGAAGAAACAACTAATGGCTCAACTGACTTGCTCGCCTTGTACTTTTATAAGCCTTGTTTTTCCTTCTCATTGTATCCTGAATATCTCTGGTCACCCATGGTTCTCTGGGCTTGCTATTCCTACATACCACCCTAGAAGGAACATGCTAGGCTTGCACCCTCCCCATTTCCTTTTTGAATGCCCACCCCCCCACCACCCCCCCCCCCACTCCGCTCCGCCCCCACTGTTCTTCTGTAGCTTTTCCCATTAGTAGCTGTTCCCAGTCTACCTTGGCTAGATCCTGTCTTATTTTACTAAAATCCACTCTTCCTCCAATCCAAAACTTTTTTTTTGTAGCTTGTCTATTTCCTTGTCCATAACCAGCTTAAATTGTACCATGTTGTGATGTAAAATGCTCCCCTACCACCACCTCAACCAGCTGTCCGGCTTCATTCCCCAGAATCAGGTCCATCACAGCTGCCCCCCTTGTTGGATCCTCCAAATATTGATTTTAAAAGTTCTCTTGTGCACGTTTCAGGTAATCTACTCCATCTAAGCCCTTATGTATATATCCCAGTGAATGTTGGGAAAGTAGAAACCATCAAATAAATAACCCTATTGTTATTGTTTTTATCTCCACCTTATTTAAGAAAAGATGTAAGTGCATTGGAAGCAGTTCAGAGAAGATTCGCTAGGCTAATACCTGGAATGGCAAGGTTGTATCATGAGGAAAATTTGGACATTTTAGGACATATGAAGTTTTGAAGATAAGAATTGACTTGATTGAAATGTCTAAGATCCTGAGGGGTCTTGACAGAGTGGATGCGGAAAGAATGTTTCCTCTTGTGGGAGGATCTAGAACTAGGGTTCACTGTGTAAAAATAAGGATCTTCCAGTTAAGACAGAGATGAGGAGAAATCTGAGGGTCATGAATCTTTGGAACTCTTTTCCTTAAAAGGGAGTGGAAGCAGAGTCTTTTAATATTTTTAAGGTAGGGATAGTTAGATTTTTGATAAGCAAGGGGTGAAAGGTTATCTGGGTTAGGTAGGAATGCAGGGTTGAGATTACAATCAGTTCAGCCATGAATTTATTGAATATCTCAGAGCATGATCGAGGGCCTGAATGACCTCCTCCTGCTCCTAATTCATAAGTATTTTTTGAATTCATTCATGGGATATGAACGTCACTGGGTGGCCAGCATTTATTGCCCATCCCTAGTTGCCCTTGAAGGGCAGTTCAGAGTAACCATATTTCAGAGGCTCTGGATTTACAATGTAGACCAGACCAGGTAAAGATGGCAGATTTCCTTCCCTAAAGCAAATTAGTGAACCAGATAAGTTTTTCCAACAATTGACAATAGTTTCATGGTTATCAGTAGATTCTTAATTTTGGATATTTTTTATTAAATTAAATTTTGGATATTTTTTATTATATTAAATTTCACCATTTGCCGCGGTGGGATTCAAATCCAGGTCCCCAGAACATTAGCTGAGTTTCTGGATTAATAGTCTAGCAATAATACCACTAGGCCATTGCCTCTCCTGTATGTGCATATGGAAGTGTAATAAGGCAATCTTCCTGATGGTATGTTGTTGGAAGCTCAACTTTGGATCAGACATAACATCAAGGTTATGACCAATCTGGCTCTCATACAGTTCAATAAGAAATCTCACAACACCAGGTTAAAGTCCAACAGGTTTATTTGATAGCACAAGCCACTTGTGCTACCAAATAAACCTGTTGGAATTTAACCTGGTGTTGTGAGACTTCTTACTGTGCTTACCCTAGTCCAACACCGGCATCTCCACATCATCTCATACAGTTGCCAGGGAGAGAGATGGAATTGATAGCTAGGGAATGGAGTTTGCGGTGGGGACCAAATAAATGGCTATGGTTTTCCCAGTATTTAGTTGGAAGAAAGTACTGGATGTTGGGAAAACAATCTGATAAAGATAGCAGAGGGGTCAGGAAAGGTAGCTGTGAGGTAGAGCTGGGCATTGCTATTGTACAGGTGGAAACTGATGCTGCAGAATGATATTGTGCAGCATATTGATGAGAAATGGGAGCAAGCTTACTGTAAATTGAAGTATAATAGCAATAGATAAGCTATTGTCTGATTAAGTTGCAACACAACCAGATCAAATATTAGAAACCATTCCCCTGATCTCAGACATCTATAAAGAAAGCCACCGATTACCTATTAGCAATTTAAAATATATGTCCTGCAATAATATCTTCATGTTCGAAAGAAAGTGTATGGATTTTAACCTCCTAAGCTCCTGACTGCAAAGGATATATGCTCATTTTTAAGAACTTCCAACAGTTGTCACCAATGAGAATCTGTATGTAAAAAGTTCCTTTTTAATTAAACATAGCTGAAAGTTTTGTGACGTGTAGGTTAATCCACTACTTTGACTCCCAGAGCAAAAAAGCACATTAAAGATGCTCTTGAAGTTTGAAGGCCTTCATAACATTTCCTTTGATCAAAAATGGCTTATGCATGTATATGATCTCTCTACATCTACAGAGAAAACTACCCAATATGATGGTTAAAAAAAACCTCAAATCATAACCAACTATTAAATGTTATAACAGGATGCTGTATGTGTACCATCATCTAGACACACAGCACCCTCTAGAGGTAGACTCTGGAATCTACAAGATTAAAATTTATCAAAGAGATTGCTCGAGAGCATTTATATGAGACCATTTGCTTGATCTGCTGTAAAATATATACTTTTCCTGTTAAAGCCCAAAATTTAGTTGCACACAGAGCAATAATTAAAACTGGATCTCTCTGATAAACTGATGAAATTAAGAAAATTACCGCAGTGCTAATTCTATGCTTTTAAAAAGTGCAATAGAAAAATGGAAGAAAACAAATGTATCAATGTTTTTAATGAAGCTACTTATCAAAGATGCTGTTGATTGGAAACATTGTTTATTGTTAGTTCTGCTTCAGAAATTCAAACACGAACCATATTCCCCTCAGTTCAGGCAATTCAAATCCGAGCCATCACATGAATACGAGTGCTAGGGAAGGAAATAGTTCCACATTAGATCGGAGCAGGCTATCTGGGAATAGTAAGTTATTAAATGGGTTCAGAGTATGGGAGAAAATGATCAAGTCTAAATTAGGTTACTGCACATGAATGTGAATACCCAGAGTGTGGTAAATAAGATTAGTGAGCTACAGACTCAGATGGCTATGTGGAAATATAGGGTTATGTTTAGAACAGAGAACCATCTTCAAAAACGGACGGCCCTGTGTATTAAATATTTTGGATACATGGTGTTCAGAAAAGATAGGAAAGGAAGGAAAGGGGGAGGGGTGGAGGTATTGATTAAGGATAACATTGCAGGGCTGGAGAGAGAGGATGAGAGGATGTCCCAGAGGGGCGAAGACAGGATCTACTTGGCTTGAGCTAAGGCACAAAAATGGTACAATTACATTGCTCAGTGTATTGTATAGTGGGAAAGATGTACAGGAACAAATTTGCAAGAAAATTACAAAGAGGTGCGAGAATTATTGAATGGGGCACTTTAATTATCTGAATATAGACTGGGATAAACCAGTGTAAAGGGCAGAAAGGGGCAAGAGTTCCAAGAGTGTGTTCAGGAGAATTTTCAACAATATGTTTCCAATCCAACAAGAAAGGAGGCATTGATAGACCTAGTTCTTGGGAATGAGGTGAGCCAAGTGGATCAAGTGTCAGCAGGGAAATATTAAGGGGACAATGATCATAGTATAAGTTTTAGGTTGGATTTGGAAAAGGATAAGCAACAATCCAGGGTAAGAATAATTAACTTGGGGGAAACCAGCTTCAATAGTGTGAGAACGGCTCTGGCCCAGATCCATTGGAATCAAAGGTTGGCAAGTAAACCAATAACAGTGGCTGTCTTTAAAGAAAAGGTAGTTCAGACACAGGGAAGATCATTCCCACGAAGTGGAAAAACACAGCAAATACATTCAGAGATCCCTGGGTGACAAAAAAGATAGAGATTAAGATGAAGGAAAAAAAGTGTGGTTCTGACAGATGTCAGGTGGACAATACAATTGAGAACAAGGCCGAATACAGAGGGTTCAGAGAGGAAATGAAAAAGCATAGAAGAGAAGCAAAGGAAGTATGAAAAGAGTTTACCAGCCAACATAAAACTGAATCTAAAATAGGTATATAAATAGTAAGAGTGGTAAAAAGAAGAGCGGGGCTGATTTGGGACAAAAAAAGGGATTTACGCAAGGAGACAAGGGCATGGATCAGGTATTAAATGAACACTTTGAAGCCATCTTTACCAAGGAAGAAGATGCTGATCAGGCCCTGGTGAAAGGAGGTAGTTTGGACAATTGAAGTGTTTAATATTGATATGGAGGAGATATTGGCTGCGATTCTCCCATCCTACTGCATTAACATTTTAGTGCAGCGGGCTAGGAGATTCTCACGTTGGCCGGTTCGAGGGATCCGCGCATGCGTTCGCACCCTGCTAGCATCTCCCAGCACTGGATTTCCAGCGGCATCAGATCCACGCTGGAAATCAGTGGGGAGGCGCAAAGACCATTTAAATGGTCATTTGTCTATAATTTAAATATGATTAGTGAGCCCAAAATTGAAGTCTCCGGGCCCACTAGCATCTCCCCTCCCACCAGAGTGGTTCACTCCAGCAGGGTTTAGAGTAGCTCCCCACTAATGGGGAACTAGCGGCCCGACCCCGCTGGAGTGAAGGGGGCAATTGGGGCCCCCGAGAGGATTGGGTGGTGGTGGGGAGGGCCCCCTGGGCATTGGCACCCTGGCAGTGCCAACCTTTGCTCCCAGCACTTCCCAAGGGGCAAAACACCAATGCCCAGGGGTCACCTTGGCACTGCCCATTGGGCATCGGACAGTCCCAAGGGGGTGGGGCATAATAGGTGTGGGGCCTAGTGGGGGCAAGGTCTTGTGGGGTCAGGGTTTAAGGGGCGATCGGTGGGGGTGGGGGTGCCGCTACCACTCTGCATAGGGATTGGTGGGGGAAGGATGGAGGCCAGTGATTGGGGCGGGTTGGGGGGGGGGGGTGGGGGAGTGGTAAGCCGGCGGGAGGGGGTGGGGTCAGTCTGCTGGGGGGGGGGTTGGCAATGCGGGGGTGGGGTCATGGCTACGGGGGGGGGGTGAGAATTTGATGGCAGGGTGGTCTCTGAGCATGACATTGGAAGACCCACCCTCCTTGATTTTGTTTTCACCAAGTCTCAAAGTATATGGCAGGAAAATTTTGCAGTTCAGCTGGCGGACTATACTCTGCCTTCCTGCCTGAGTTGGCACATAGTCAAAAAATGAGAAAATTCTGCCCACAGATTGATTGGAGACTGTTTTCCTTGGAGCAAAAAAGGCTGAGAGGTGTTTTGATAGAGGTATTCAAGAAGGTGGCACAGTAGCATAGTGGTAAGCACTGCTGCCTCACAGCACCAGAGACCCGGGTTCGATTCCCAGCTTGGGTCACTGTCTGTGTGGAGTCTGCACGTTCTTCCTGTGTCTGCGTGGGTTTCCTCTGGGTGCTCTGATTTTCTCCCACAGTCTGGAAGATGTGCTGGTTTAGCATTGGCCATGCTAAATTCTCCCTCAGTGTGCCCAAACAGGTGCTGGAGTGTGCCGACTAGGGGATTTTCACTGCAACTTCATTGACTAGTGACTAGTGGTGTACCGCAGGGCTCTGTATTGGGACCTCTGCTGTTTGTGATTTATATAAATGATCTGGAAGAAGGAGTAACTGGGGTGATCAGTAAGTTTGCGGACGACACAAAACTGGCAGGACTTGCAGATAGTGAGGAACATTGTCAGAGGCTACAGAAGGATATAGATAGGCTGGAAATTTGGGCAAGGAAATGGCAGATGGAGTTCAATCCTGATAAATGCGAAGTGATGCATTTTGGTGGGAATAATGTAGGGAGGAGCTACACGATAAATGGAAGAACCATAAAGGGTGTAGAGACGCAGAGGGACCTGGGTGTGCAAGTCCACAGATCTTTGAAGGTGACGTCACAGGTGGAGAAGGTGGTGAAGAAGGCATATGGCATGCTTGCCTTTATAGGACGGGGCATAGAGTATAAAAGTTGGGGTCTGATGTTGCAGATGTATAGAACGTTGGTTCGGCCGCATTTGGAATACTGCGTCCAGTTCTGGTCGCCACACTACCAGAAGGACGTGGAGGCTTTGGAGAGAGTACAGAGGAGGTTTACCAGGATGTTGCCTGGTATGGAGGGGCTTGGTTATGAGGAGAGATTGGGGAAACTGGGGTTGTTCTCCTTGGAAAGACGGAGGATGAGGGGAGACTTAATAGAGGTGTATAAAATTATGAAAGGCATAGATAGGGTGAACGGTGGGAAGGTTTTCCCCGGGTCGGTGGTGACGTTCACGAGGGGTCATAGGTTCAAGGTGAAGGGGGGGAGGTTTAACACAGATATCAGAAGCACATATTTTACACAGAGGGTCGTGGGGGCCTGGAATGTATTGCCGGGCAAGGTGGTGGAGGCGGACACACTGGGAACGTTTAAGACTTATCTAGACAGCTATATGAACGGAGTGGGAATGGAGGGATACAAAAGAGTGGTCTAGTTTGGACCAGGGAGCGGCGCGGGCTAATTGTTCCTTGTTTCTCGTGGAAGTGGAAATGACTAGGGTTGGGAAGCATTTTCCGATCAGGGCCATTGTGATCTCCTGGACTCGTTTCGATCGCCTAAGGGGGTCGGAGAGGAATTTCCCAGATTTTTTTTTCCCCATATTGGCCCTGGGGTTTTTCACTCTGGGTTTTCGCCTCTCCCTGGAGATCACATGGTCTGGAATGGGGGGGTGGGGGTGAGTTAATAGGTTGTAATGAACAAAGCATCGTAGCTGTGGGGGACAGCTCGGTGGATAGGATATTGGTATGTAGATAGGCTGGAAAATTGGGCGGGGATCCTGGATTCAGGATTCAATCCTGGACCGGGGAGCGGCGCGGGCTTGGAGGGCCGAAGGGCCTGTTCCTGTGCTGTATTGTTCTTTGTTCTTTGTTCTTTGTTTGCAGTGTTAATGTAAGCCTACTTGTGACAATAATAAATAAACATAAATTTAAACTCATGAGGTGTCTGGAAGAGTAGAAAGGAAAACAATGTTCCTGTTGACGAAAGGATTGAGAATAAGAGGGCAAAGATTTAAGGTATTTGACAAAAAGAGCAAAGGCAACATGAGGAAAACCTTTTACATTCAGAAATGGTTAGGATCTGGAATGATCTGCCTGATATTAAGGTGGAGGCAAGTTCAATTGAGCTATCCAAGAGGGAACTAGATTGTTATCTGAAAAGGAAGAATGTGAGGTCATGAGCAGGTGTCACTGGGTAAATTGCTCTGATGGAAGCTGAAACATACAGAATGGGTCGAATAACCTCCTCCTAAAACGTAACAAATCTATGAAGAGTAGCAATGCATTGATTTTGGATAAAGCACATCTAGTCCACAGCATTTAACATGACCTCATCATTAAGTATAATGGAGTCTGAGGGCAGAAGAGGTTAACCAGTGGGTCAAATAAGTGACCTTCAGCCTTAGACATTGGATAGTTGTACGTCAATATCATTTTCTTCCTTAAATCTTTCCTCTCCCACATTTCATATGTGTTCTACTTCCTTTCACTATATTTTGACTAATTCCTCTTTTTTTTACCCATAGCTTCCAAACTGTCAAAATAGATCAGTCACTTTCAAACTGGCGTCTGCCTATGCCACAAATATATGGCATGAAGCAGTAATGGCTTTGCTCTAAAGTGTATCCAGACGCTAAGTGACAGCATTAGGTCAAGTTCAGAAGGGTAGATATCATTTATTACTTTGCCTTTCCCTGTAAATAATTTATACTGAATGTGGAAAATCAATTTCTGTGTGAACACAACTCCTAAGTCCAGCTATTTAGACAACATGGTAATAATTATACACATAAGGTTGTCTGGTTCCGATATTGTTTTTGGATGTTTTTCATATCATGCGAGACTCCAGCATATACAGTATACATATTTTGCAGACATATTCATCTTGTGCTTTTTGATTGCCGGAGGGCATGTTCAGTCTTGTAACCTTTGCCTCAGCCCCCACCCAGGTTGGCTGTTCACGCCGAAGTCTGTGATGCAATTTAATGTTTTGTGATTTAATTATTTTTCTGTTCCTCAACAATACATCGATGTGATGTCCAGTGGTATAGAAATGACATGCATTATGACAGGAAGGAATGACAGCTAGTCACTTTCACAGCACTGAATGCACCAGTATTTATTTCTCCCGAATGGGAGGAAATGCAACCTCCATTTTCTTGACTAGTTATATCTTTATACACATTTATACAGCTCTTACATACACAGTCACCATCACTTTGCAGCCTGCTGAGAATCTAACAAATAAACTGATGTGTCTCGTGTCGTCAAAACATTAACAGAGAATGACCCTAATTCTTCTGTCTCGGAGATGTCTCCTGGGTATGTCTGTTCGTCTGGCAGTTTGAGCCAGACACGAGTGCAACAAATAAAAGCTGCTACTGCTGCTGGTCATGAGATCAACAGAACTCTGCCATTGTTGCTGTGATCCCTCACATTACAGCAAGGAAAGGGGCACACAGGATCTTATTGACTGCACTCATTATTCAATCTGACCCTCTTTGCATTTTGCACCTCAAATCTTAGGAATCTGAGAAAAAGATTATTTAAAATGAAAGACAAAGGAGCTGCTGGTAAAATATCATTGTAGCCGGAGGATTGATTGAAACTGGATATCCTGTTTATTATTGATTGTACAGATTTTGAAATCCAGGCTGAACGTTTCAATGCCGTTTATTTTTTGTGGCAAAAATCTGCAGCGAGTGAAGTCCAATTTCATTAAATACGAAGGAAATCCTTCAGACTCAATGCTGAAGAAGGAGAAGTGATTTCCTGTGTGGAATGAGTCTAGTTACAGGAAGACATTTCCCTTACATTTGGGGAGATAATTCTGATTCACCTCAACCCACATACGACCGCATGCACACAGAGCAAATATCTGTGCTGGCATCCATCAACAAATATGCAATTGATTAGGACAGTGAAAGGAAACAAAAATTAGGGCAGCTGTTGTAAGTTGACGGAGGGTGACATAGGATTAAAACAGAAAACTGGGATTTTTAATAAGGGTAGCGATATTTTCTTTAAATTTGGGAAAGTTTGTTGATGCAGGAGCATTAAAGGTCAACATACGTAGTACATCTCACACCAGTAATCAAACCTATTAGATTGTAAAATAACAATTTCAATCTAGGTATAGTTCTGCAGAAACCAAAAAGCCCAGTTTTATTTATTGGTTTTTAATCCATACCTTCTATGAAATACTGGATTGGAGAATGTTATGAGGTGACGTGTATGGTTTGTTACATGTTATGCTTTTGATTTTCTTAAATAATTTATTCAGCATGCACTTCATCTCTCTTTGCAATATTTTTTGCTTAAAGCAATAATACTATGAAATCCAGTGTTTTGTATGTTCTCCTGATGATGTCAAGAACACTAATACATTTTACTGTGAATGAAAAGGTGCACTTTAATCTTATTGACTAATAAAGAAAAAAATATAATCAACAAATAAATTTAACAGCAAACTCCTTGATTGCAAATAAATTATTACAATTATTTCCTTTTCAGCTAATCCAATGCAGTGTCCACCAACCATCACCAATCACCCCAATCACCCTACGGTTTCTGCGCCACCCCCCCCCCCCCCCCCCCCCCCACCCCCCAAGGCCCGCAACAATTGAAGGTGTAAAATATACAATATATTGTGTAGATTGTCATGGTATTTTTCAGCCCAAAGATGTAATAGGATTTGTCATTATATAAAGCATACTAATATTACCAGGACAACAGGCTTTGACTCAAGCATTTTCTTTTGTTCCACCCACTCTGTGCCATCCTGGTCTTCTTGTGTTGAATCTTAAATTTCACAGTATGGTACTAAATTCCATGTCTAAGATTGGCACAAAGCCATGAACTAGGCACTAGTAATAACCTCACCTCATCAAAGATGCTCAGGACTAGTCAGTTCAACATTATTATTCAAACATTCAGATGGCTATCAGACTGCAACAGCTGTATTTCAGTTCTGAGTATGTCTTTGTTTGCGTAGAATAGAAAAGTGACAGCCTATGCCCATTTACTAAGCTTTTATGGACCTTGTCCAGTAAAAACTAATCTACCTCTGAGCGTTTATGCCAGACAGGGGTCTCAGAAATGTTTTCCAGTTGCTTTTGTGACCATTTTCTTGTAGATTGAAAAACATAGGAATGTAAGAAATAGAAGCAGAAGTAGGCCATTCAGCCCTTTGATAAGATCATGGCTGATCTGATTGTGGCCTTAACTTTACTTTCCTGTTTGCCTCCTATGCCCTTCGACTCCTTTGTCAATCAAGAATCTATCTAACTCAGCCTTAAAAATATTTAATGATCCTGCCTCCACTGCTGTCTGAGGAAGACTCCACAGACTCACAACCCTCTGAGAGAAAAAAGTTCTCATCACCTTTATCTCAAGTGGGAGACCCCTTATTTTTAAACTGTGTACTCTAATTCGAATCTCTTCCACAGGGGGAACATCCATTCAACATACCTTCTGTCCAGTTCCTTCAGGACCTTATATATTTCACTGAGACTACCTTGCATTCTTCTGAACTCCAATGGATACAGGCCTAACTACGCCAACCTTTCCTCGTAACATAATCCCCCATTCCAGGGATCATTTGAGTGATTCTTTGAACTGCGTCTAATGCAATTATATCATTTTAAAAGTAAGGAGACCAAAACTTACATAGTACTGTAGATGTGGTCTTAGCAATGTCCTCTACAAATGTAGCAAAATATCCCTTCTTTTACATCTACTTTTCCCTTGTAATAAACAACAACATTCCATTTGCTTCCTAATCACCTGCTGTCCCTGCATATTCAGTTTTCCGAAATCATGTGACAGGACACCAAGATCCTTCTGTACTGCAGAGTTCTACAACCTGGTGGCACGGTGGTTAGCACTGCTACCTTACAGAACCAGGGCCCTGGGTTCAATTCCAGCCTCAGGTGATTGTGTGGAGTTTGCATTTGCCCCCATGTCTGCGTGGGTTTCCTTTGGGTGCTCTGGTCTCCTCCCACAGTCCAAAGATGTGTAGGTTAGGTTGATTGGCCATGCAAAATTTTCATTAGTTTTCCAAGATGTCTAGATTAGGAGGGATTAGCAGGGTAAATGCGTGGGGATAGGGTCTAGGTGGGACGCTCCATTGGAGAGCCAGTGCAGACGGATTACATATATTAGTGAAAATGTTGTTTACCGCACATCACCAAAATATTGTAATAGCAGTTTCTGGAAAATTTGGAAAAATTAAGATTGTGTAAAGGTCTTCAAAATGAAGTATTGCAGTGACTAGTGTATTCTGTAAGTAGTTATTAGACTCTCAGATGTAAACAGCTTACAGTGGACCATAAGATGAGAATAAAAGAAAAACCAATAATTCTGGAATCTGAATCATGAAAAGCTGACGTGCATGATAATCTATTTTTCTCCTGTAGGTGCCTCCTATTCTGATATGCATTTCTAACATTTATAATTGTTTTTATTTAATCCATTGTTTAATATCTTTATCAGTTCTCGTAATTAAGAAATCACAGAAGCATCAAAGATTATTTGTCATGAAATATTGTTTTATATTGATGCCTTCGTGCATTGGAGTTCTTACAGTGATATTTAGAGTGTTTTAGATTTGATTAATTCAGCAACATCTTTTGAAGTTGCCCTTTACATATATATAAGTTAGACCATCAGCTGTTTAATTCTACACAAAGGAATAATTAATGATTTAACACTTAAGTGCTCGTACGTTTTAGCTGCGGGAAATTGGTGAGTAATTAGCCCATTAAAATTTTCAGCTTATCAGGGAGCTGCCATTTTAAAATTTAAGCTTGTTGGTGCTCACTGTTTTGCTGTCATTTTGTGTCTGTTTGCATTTAGATGATTAGCAGAGCCTCGCAAGAGTGTTGGACAATGAAATAATAGATCAAGATCACACTCCCTGCTGCATGCTGAAACAAACATAAGATAAATGAGGTTTTGTTATGTTTAGCCGATTTTCCAGGGAGCACTCTCCACTCAAGGCTGACCTCTTCCCTTTCAGGAAGAGGCCAGGGTGCTTCTAAATACTCGAGTCTGCAGCAGATGTTGATTCGGTCTCTCGGGGACTGGATCCAATACCAATGAATCAGGCAGAACTACAGAAACTTCAACAGGAATTGAGTCCTTTTTTTTGGTTACTTAGATTATAACCGCAACCTTTTACCAAAGTATAATATTACGAGATATGCTGCATAAAATAATCTGCACAAGCAGCTAAATGATCAACTCTTAGCAGTGGATCTTTATGAGGAAAAAAATTGCAGTTCTCATGTGGAGTGAACAGTTTCAGGGAACTGGTCATATGCTGTCCTTTTTGATATGATGGTGAGAAGATGTTTCACTTATCAGAGGACACTGCTACTGGCTTCTCTTTTTATAGCATTTTCACAACAATATAGAAATCTACAGTGGGTATAAATGTCACTCCCGGAATCACTGCGATTTCGCAGAATCTTTTTTATCTACACCTTTTGATTGAAAAAACTGGTTTAACAAAATTGCTGAAATAATAAAATATCATTAATAAATTATACCAAATAATAAATAATTAAAATTTATAATATTGCCTACTTCATACTAACAAAAGAATTAGGAGCAGGAGTAAGCCATATCTGAGCTCCAGTTTTCACATAATCCTAATGGCAGGAATGAGATGATGGGTTCAGGTTAGATATTCATTTTACGCCATGTCCAATTTTAGTCACCATTCAAGGCCTAGCTGAAACAATCCATTCCTGTTAGTTGTGGTCGGCTATAATCACCAAACCAACCAGAATTCATCCCACTATTGTAAATTCAAGCATGAAATTGACAGTAAAATTGTGACATTATGAAGCACAAAGAAGTTATTAGTCCTGAAACCCTACAGCTCAAAGTCAATAAATGTGTAAAATGGATGTCCTTCTAGCAAAGGTCTTAAGACCTAAGGTCAGTGGCAGGCGGATTTACAATTAGTGGGGCCCTGTGCTCAGCCTCAATTTTCGGCCCTACCCCACCCTGCCCCTGATAACTGACAATCAAATAGCGGACACACATTACTTAGTCACAAAGAATAAGTGCGGCTGGCCCCTTGAGGCAGTCGGTGCCTATGGAGCTGAGACCAGATTTTTTTTAACCTGCACATCTGGAGCTGGTAAGAACACTTCATAACATATTTAGCTCATGCTTACAGCCAGTTGAAGGCAGAAATAACAAATATGCTTTTGCTGTGAATCGTGCAACCATACTAAGTACATAACTGTGTGTGGTATTGCTAGTCTGCAACCTTGCCCTCGTATATGACATCCAGCTCTTTCAGCATTCTTATTTGATCAAATATGATGGGCTGGACAGTAAGGTCTGTCCTGTCCTGTACACACTCACACTGGGGTCTTTCAAAGATCTTTGGAAATGCTCCATGGTGATTGTGCTGGAAGAGGGCAGCTGTACATCATTGGGGTGATCATCCCTTTAAGGGCAAACAGCAGAAGAGGGTCAACTGGCTTGAGGGACCAATTGGGACTGAGAGTGGGTAATCTCCCCAGGTGGTGGAACGCTCTCTTCAGCAGAAGACATCTGAAAAATTGTACAAGACATATTGGGATGGGGCAGCTGGAGAAGCTGCTAGCCTCTGCACAATTTTTCTTTGTTAATAAATACCCTATGTGTTCCTGATTAAGTCTGTAGCGTGCATCATTACATTGGCAATGAGGTTAAAATGAATTATGAGGACACTGCCTGTGGCCTGAGACATGTGAGTAGTGAGGTGTTGTATTATTGCCAGGCCCTGAGGGACAGACACAGAGCAGAAAAAGAAATGAAGAGAAAAGAACCCTCAGAAGCAAGAGCTATGATTTTGTGTTTAAGGAAAAGTGGAACTTTAGTTTAAAAAAAAAGACAGAGTTGTTGCAAATTTTTATTTCTTAAAAATAAAGCAAAGAGAACACAGAGCAATGTTCTGGGAGAAAAATAAAAAAGAAAAAGCCCCAAGGAGTTGCAGCTTGGTCTCCAGAGTGCAGGACAGTGAAGAAGCTGAGATTACCAGGCTCCTGATCCAAGCCAAGCCCAGAGCCTACCGGGGGCTTCAGGTAGCAGTCCCTGCACTGAGAAACTGCAGGCAGCAAGTTCCAAAGTTTTAAAAATAAGTCCTCAATCTGTTTAGAAAATAAGTTAAAAGTCATAAAAATGGTGCCCTGGAGAAAAAAAATGGTACATCAAAGGAAGAGAAGAACAACTCTCCAAATGGCCAGAGAAAAAAAAAACAGCAACATCGCTGAGCGAGATTTCTGTCCGCAAAAATAAATTTTAAAAGTTAAAAAAAGGTTCATAGGAGGACCTACAAGGTTCGCCCCAAAGCTTCAATATAAGAACGAGGAGCAGAAGTAGGCAATTTAGCCCCAAGCCTGCTCCATCATTTAATATGATCTGATCTTGGCTGAAATCTGATCTCATCTTGGCCTCAACTCCAGTTACCTACCCTTTCAACATAGCCTTTCAAACCCTTACTAATTAAAAGTCTGTCAACCACTCCCTTAAATTTACTCCATGCCCTGACATCCACCTTGCTCTGGCCACAGATTCACGACCTTTTGTGAGAAGTAACTTCTCCTCATCTCTGTTTTAAATCTGCCACCTCTTATCCTAAAATTAGGATTCTTGTTCTAGATTGTCCTAGAAGAGGAAACATCCTCTCTATGTCCTTTTTGTCAAGTCCCCCTTATTATCAGTGGCACAGTGGTTGGCACTTCTGCCTCACAGCGCCAGGGACCCAGGTTCAATTCCAGCCTTGTGCGACTGTGTGGAGGTTGCATGTTCTCTTGTGTTTGCATGGGTTTCCTCCGGGTGCTCCGGTTTCCTTCCATTGTCCAAAGGTGTGCAGGTTAGATGGATTGGCTATGCAAAATTGCCCCTTAGTGTCAGGGGGACTGGCGGGGTAAATGTATAGGGTTATGGGGATAGCGCCTGGGTGGGATAGTTGTCGGTACAGGCTCAATAAACCAAAGTCCTCCTTCCACACTGTAGGGATTCTAAAGAACAACCAGAGAGTAAGAACAAGTCCAGTGAATAATTTAATCAGGAGAATAAGAGTCTTAAGAAGAAAGCTTGGTAATGAGAAATAAACTGAAGGGGTAAAAAAACATGGATATTGACAGTAGAATGAGCAATTTAGATAGAGAAAGAGACCAAGATCGCTGAATTGATCACATCAATTGAAAAGCAGCAAGCCTGTATGGAAAAGTTCCATGCAAACTATATTTAGATCTGTGCATAGTTAAAGCTCACCAATAAAGGTGTTTATGTTTAAAAACACACAAGATCGCATCAGTGAGTCATCAAGATATGTTTTCAAACCTATAAGCACTAAAATACCGAGTATTTGATTGACTTGTTACAGACATAACTGATGTTTCTGTGGATGCGAGTTGCAATGAAATGCCTATGCCATTATTGCAGTTCCTGATAATGTCAACCTTGTGGAAACATCTGAGACAGAATTATACCTCTCGACAAGAAACAGTAAAAACCCTCAAAGATTTGATTTATAATTGTCCAACTTGTTTAGGTAGATTTGGGACTGAGTAACTAGTTTATTGAAAATTGTATCGAAGAGTTAAAGGGGGAGGGATAAGGTGATTGTGGTAATTGTCCCTTTAAGGATAACACAGCAGATGAGGGTCACCTGGTTTGAGAGACAAATTGTGACCGAGCTCTCTCTTAGGCAGGAGACATGTAGGAGACATGTAGGGACAGCTGTGAAGCTGCCAGCCTCTGTACAGATTTTTCTTGTTAAACCCTTTGTGTCCCTGATGAAGTCTGTAGCGTGCCTCATTATTATCACCTTGACACTGTTGTTTTCCTTCAGGATTATAATGCTCTATTTAGTTTGCTAGTGTATTACTGAGCCTAAACACAACACAGATTGTGTGTGTGTGCGTATCACAGCAGTTTAGGATGTTAATTGCTTGTTAATGGGAATTCAAAAAACTTCCTGGCAAACTCAATTGTTTAAAATATCTGCAAAAATCTCTCTTAATGGAAGTTGGTGAAGTACGTGGCATTGACAAGCTGCTGAATGATGTTACGATAAGGCCAACTTTATCATTCTGATGTGAAAGCGGAGGCATTAGTGGGATGATATTGTCACTGGACAGGTAATCCGGAGACCCAGGATAATGCTCTGGGGGCCCAGGTTTGAATCCCACCACGGCAGATGGCGAAATTTGAATTTAATATAAATCTGGACTTGTAAGTCTAATGATGACTGTGAAAGCATTGATACAGGTTATTATTGTCACATGTACTGGGATACAGTAAAAAGTATTGTTTCTCACGTGCTATACAGGCAAAACATAACATTCATAAAGTACAAAGGGGAAAAGGAAAATGATAGGGTTGCAGTTGCAGATAGGGTGAATAGAAAGATCAGCTTAATATATGATAGGACTATTCAGAAAGTTAAAGTTTATTTATCAGCAACAAATAGGCTTACATCAACACAGCAATGAAGTTACTGTGAAAATCCCCAAGTTGCCACACTCTGGCGCCTGCTCGGGTACACTGAGGGAGAATTTAGCTTGGCCAATGCACCTAGCCAGAATGTCTTTTGGACTGTGGGAGGAAACCGGAGTCCCCGGAGGAAACCCAAGTGGACACGGGGAGAATGTGCAAAACTCCAAACAGACAGTGACCCAAGCTAGGAATTGAACCCAGGCTCCTGGCGCTGTGAGGCAGCAGTGCTAACCACTGTGCCACCCTTTTTTTACTTTAAAAAGTCTGATGATAGCAAGGAAGAAGGTGTTCTTGAGTTGATTGGTATATCTTTTGAGACGTTTGTATCTTTTTCCCGTGGAAGAAGGTAGAAGAGAATATGTCCGCGGTACATAGGGTCCTTGATTATGCTGGCTGCTTTCTGAGGCAGTGGAAAGTGTAGACAGAGTCAATAGATGGGAGGCTGGTTTGCGTAATGGACTGGGCGACATTCACAACCTATTGTAATTTCTTGTGGTCTTGGTCAGAGCAGCAGCCTTACCAAGCTGTGATATAACCAGAAAGATTGCTTTTTATGGTGTAAAAATCTGTAAAAATTAGTAAGAGTCAAAGTGGACATGCTGAATTTCCATAGCTTTCTGAGGGAATAGTCATTGGTGAACTTTCTTAACTATAGTGTCAGCATGGAGTGTCCAGGACAGATTGTTGGTGATCTGAACAACTAGAAACTTGAAGTGCTTCACCATTTCCACTTTATCCCCATTGGTTTAGACAGGGGCATGTCCTCCACTACCTTTCCTGAAGTTGATGATTAGCTCCTTCGTTTTACTGACATTGAGGGAGAGATTGTTGAAATGATGACCATTTCACTGAATTCTTTATCTCTTTCCTGTACTCCATCTCGTCATTGTTTGAAATTCGGCCCATTACGGTGGTGTCATCAGCAAACCTGAAAATGGAGTTGGAGCAGAAATTGGCCACACAATCATAAGTGCATAAGGAGTATAGTAAGGGGCTGAGTACACAGCCTTGTGGGGCATTGGTGTTGAGGTTAATCATGGAGGAGGTGTCATTGCCTATCCTTACTGATTGCGATCTATGGTAAAGAAGTCAAGGATCCAGTTGCAGAGGAAGGAGCAGAACCCTAGCCATGGAGCCATTGATTGTCATATAAACTCACCTGGTTCACTAATGTCCTTCAGGGAATGGAAACTGCCATCCTTACTTGGTTTGGTTTACCTGTGACTCCAGACCCACAGCGATGTGGTTGACTCTTAAAATGCCCTCAACGACGTCCACACCTCATGAATGAATCTTTCTGACAACTCCTAATACTTGTGTAAATACTATAGTCATAAAACTGAAATATGGCATCAGCTGAAAATCCATTTGTAAATGTCTATCCCTTTCTGCCTGAATACTGAAGAGAATTCATGCAAAGCAGGGGATGAGAAGATGGAGGCCTTTTCTTGGATGATGGCATGTGGACAATTTCTCCATCTCTTCACTCCCTGGATTCACAACGTGCATGTACTCCAACTACATCAGGGAGGGATAATGCAAACACTGGCTGGCCTAAATGAATTCACCCGCCAAGCTGCTTCCTAATTCTTGTCTTTCTTTGTTTTCGCTAGGTCAGACACCAGATGACGCAAATCTGGGCTCCAGGAAGAAGGATAAAGAAAATCCCCAGAAACTGCAACCATGCAATTCATTAAGTGACTTTTAGGAAGGATATTGGGGGATTCATAGAAAACAGTAAGTGAGCAGGAGTAGGTGGCAATAGCTAAAAGCAAATAGGAATGATTCTACCAGATGGCTATGACTGAATAAACATTGGTATTGTTGTGGTATTAACAAGCTGTTTTTAGTTTCCAAGGCCGGCCAGAAAATATCCATCAAAGAATATCAACGGATATGAACATGAATTGGCAATTGACTATGATAATGGTGCCAGGGTGGCAATCCATGTATCTGTTCCAAAATAGTGGGAAGGAACTAGCAGGATGCACCAAGGATCAATTCTGGGATCTTTACTATTTACATTGTACATTATTTACTTACTTACAGTTAGAGTTATTGTGTGCAGTTCTTGTCACCACATTACAGGAAGGGTGTGATTGCACTGGAGGGGGTGAAGAGGAGACTCACCAGAATTCTCTCTGGAATGGGACATTTATGAAGAGAGGTTGGATATGCTTGACTTATTTTTGTTGCAGAGAAAAGATTGAGGGGGCAACCTGATCGAGGTGTTAAAGATTATGAGAGGCATGGACAGGGTGGATAAAGAGCAGCTGTTCCCCTTAGTTTAAGAGTCAGTCTTGAGGGGACATGGGTTAAAGGTGAGGGCAGGAGGTTTAGGCAGGACGTGAGGAAAAATCTTGTTACCCAGAGGATGGTGACTGTCTGGAATCCACTGCCTGGGAGGGTGGTGGAAGTGGTTTGCTTCACACCCTTTAAAAAATACCTGGATGAGCACTTGGCATGCCATAACATTCAAGGCTATGGGCCAAGTGTTGGCAAATGGGATTAGGTGGGAAGTCAAATTTTCTCACTTGTCAGTGCGGATTCCAAAGGGCCTCTTCTGCATTATATGATTCTCTGACTCAGACTTAGTTCCTCAGTTCCTCTGGTGCCATGTGGGACAATGGGCAGCAAGATTCTGCTACCAGGTCTGGTTCATCTTTAATTATTTCACTCCACCCAGGTGGTTTCCCGCTCTTGATACAGGTTTGCCGATGCTTGTGTGGACATTGATCTCTACATTTCCCAACATGGACAGCATGGACATTGTACTTTAGTGATTTACAAATGGAGATAGAGACATGATTGTCAGTTGGGTAGAAAGTAGGTGGTGTAAAATGTTATGACATGGATTTTCACAGGTAAGGTGAGAGGAACAGTCCTTGAAATCAAGTTAGCAATTGACTGATTGTGCCATCAAGGAGCACTAGCAAAACAGAAGTTAGTGGCAATCAGGGGGAAACTCTCCATTGGCTAGATTTGTACCTAACCAAGGATATTCAGGAGGTGTTGACATTGTAGGGATGGCCAGTAATTATTACTGATCCCTTCTTGTCCTTGGGAAGGTGGTGGTGAACCACCTTCTTGAATCACTGTAGTCCTTGCGGTACACTGAGAGCCACAGTGTTGATAGGAGGGCATTTCTTGGATTTTGACACTGAAGCAACACTGAAGGAACACTGATATAGTTCCAAGTCAGGATGGCATGTGGCTTGGAGGGAAATTTTCAGGTGGTGCTGTTCCATTGCACATGCTACTCTCGTAGTATCTGGTATTGAGTGCAACCTCTGCCTCCTTGGATCTAAATAGAGTTCATGGGTTTTGAAGATGCTGCCAAAGGAGCCTGAGTGAGGTGCTACAGTGCATTTTGTAGATGGTACACACTGCTGTCACTGTACATCGGTGATGGAGGCAGTGAATGGCAATCCAGTGGACTGTTTTGCTTTAGAAGGTGTTGAGCCTCTTGAGCGTAGTTGGAATGTGCTCTCATCCAGGAAAGTGGAGAATATTCCATCACACTCCTGACTTGCACCTTGGAGATTATGTACCCTTATAGACAGGGTGGCGACCTGTTCCAGGAAACAATAGTCTGCCTTGTGCATTACTAGATGCAGGAAGAGAAATAACAACATGTCCTGCCACCTTCAATGACTTATGTACATATGCACAGAGGTCCCTTTGTTCCTGCACCTCCATGATAGTCTCTCCCTTTGTTTTATACTGTCTCTGCCAAAATGAATCACCTCACATTGCCCTGCATTGAACTTCATCTGCCACTTGTCTGCCCAACCCACCAATATTTCCATTTCCTTTTGAAGTTCAAGACTATCCTCATCACAGTTGACAGTGCTTTCAATCTTCGTATCATCCACAAATTTTGAAATCACACCCTGAACACAAGAGTCTAGCACATTATTATATGGGACGGCATGATAGCACAGTGGTTGGTACTGCTGCTTCACAGCGCCAGGGACCCAGGTTCGATTCCAGGCTTAGGTCACTGTTTGTGTTTGCACGTTCTCCCCGTGTCTGCGTGGGTTTCTTCTGGGTGCTCCGGTTTCCTCCCACATTCTGGAAGATGTGCTGGTTAGGTGCATTGACCCGAACAGGTGCCAGACTGTGGCAAGTAGGGGAATTTCACAGTAACTTCATTGCAGTGTTAATGTAAGCCTTACTTGTGGCTAATAAATAAACTTTAACTGTATATATCAGGGAGAGCAAGGATCCAAACATTGACTCTCTGGGGAACTGCACTACAAGCCTTATTCCAATTGGTAAAAACTATTTATTGCTACTGTTTCCTGTGAATCAGCCAATTGTATCACTTCATACTTCTCCACATTGAATTTCATCTGCCATGTGTCCAACCATTCTACCAGCCTGTTCATTTCCTCTTGAAGTTTATCACTGTGCTCCCCACAGTTGACAATACTTCAAAGATTTGAATCATCTTCAAATTCTGAAATTGTGCTCTGCACACCCAGGTCTTGATCTCTTATATATTATAAGCAGTGGTCCCAACACTAACCCAGGTGCGTCTAACCATATACTTTCCTTTAATATTAAACTGTCACTCAGCCAACTTTGTATCTATGTTGTCACAGTCTCTTTTATTCAATAGGATCCAACTTTACTGAAAAGTCTATTATGTGGCGCTGTTTTGACTTGTTTTGATTTGATTTATTACTGTCACATGTATTAACATACAATGAAAAGTATTATTTCTTGCGCGCTATACAGACAAAAAAATTGTTAATTGAGAAGGAAACGAGAGAGTGCAGAATGTAGTATTACAGTCATAGCTCGGGTGTAGAGAAAGATCAACTTAATGCGAGGCAAGTCCATTCAAAAGTCTGACAGCAGCAGGGAAGAAGCTTTCTTGAGTCGGTTGGTACATTACCTCAGACTTTTGTATCATTTTCCCGAAGGAAGAAGGTGGAAGAAAGAATGTCCGGGGTGCGTGGGGTCCTTAATTATGCTGGCTGCTTTGCCGAGGCAGCGGGAAGTGTAGACAGAGCCAATGGATGGGAGGCTGGTTTGCGTGATGGATTGGGCTACATTCACGACGTTTTGTAGCTCTTTGTGGTCTTGGGCAGAGCAGGAGCCATACCAACCTGTGATACAACCAGTTATCCAATGTCTTTGGAAATCCATCTACATCATGTGCATTACTCTCAACAACCCTCTCTGTAGCTCATTGAAATATTCAACCAATTAAGTTCGACACGATTTTCCTTTAACAAATCCATGCTGGCATTCCTTACTTAATCCATATTTGTCCAATTGGTTAACTTTGGCCTGGATTATCATTTCTAAAAGCTTTCTCTGTACTGAAGTTAAACTGACTGGCCTGTAGTTGCTGGTTTTCCTTGCAACCTTTTTATAACATTTACAATTCTGCAGCCCTCTGGTACCACCTCTGCATCGAAGGAGGATTTGAAGGTTATGAGCAGAGCCTCTGCACTTTCCATCTTTATTTCTTTCAATATTCTCAGATGCATGAGATCCAGTCTTGGCAACTTTTCAACTTCACATATAGCCAGCCTTTCTAATACTCTTCTATATCAATTTTTAACCAGAACAATGTCTTAAGCAATTTCTCTTTCACTACAACTTTGGCAGCATTTTCTTCCTTGGAAAAGGCAGATGCAATGTACTTTTATCATATCTCGGCAATGTCCTCTGTCACTATTTGTCACCTTTGTGGTCCATAATCAGCCCTTCTTCTCCTATTCCCACCCTTTTATTATGTATATGTCAAGATAACACTTTTGGAATTCCTTTCATGTGAGCTGCCACTCTGTTTTCATATTCTCTCGTTGCAGCTATCATTCCTTTTTTCTCTTCCCCTCTGAACTTCCTGTATTCAGCCTGGTTCTGACTAGCAATACCAACTTGGCATTTGTCATATGCCCCCTTTTCCTGCTTCATTTTGGTCTCTGCCTCTTTCGTCATCCAGTGAACTCTGGGTTTGTTGTCCCACCTTTCCCCCGTCTGCCTGGGACAGGAACTGTACAGGAAATATCTTCTTTTTAAAGGCAGCCCATTGTTCAATGATGATGAAATTTGCAAATGCTTGTTTGGTAAAATTCCAAACATATTCAGCAAGGTTATAGTTAGCAGCCATTTATAGGGTCGATTAACATACCTCAGTCTTGCAATTTTTCAAAAGAAAGTATGCTACAAATATTTCTCTATAATTGAGTTGCAATTAGTAAATCTGCTTTGCATTTTAGAGCGCCATTGCAATGTAGATTTGCATTTTTCGGTTAAACAATTATGAAGGTGTCAGTCAACATGCTGTTATTTTCAATGAACTGAAAATAAGCATATTTGTAAATTGGTGAAAAATATGCTTATTTTGAAACTAAAAAGCGATTTATTTTACTTTTTAATTTTTTTGCTCCTTTTCCATGAAAGGCACATCCCAAACCCACAAACACTTCCACCTAGTAGGATAACAGCAGCAAGCCCATAGGAATACCACCACCTCTAAGTTCTCTCCCAAATCACACTACAGTCTGACTTGAAAATATCTTGTTGTTCCTTCATCGTCATTGTATCAAACTTCCCGCACCCAACAGCACCGTGGGGGTATCTTCACACACAGACTGCAGTGGCTCAAGAAGGCAGCTCACCATCACTTACTCAAGAGCAACAATAAACTACTCACCTTGCCAGGGATTCCCACATCTCTTGAGTGAAGAAATAAAATTAGAAGCTACAATCTTGTATAAGTGACCAGTCTTCATGTGTGATATGTGACAGTAACAAATGGGAAAATATTGTAGCTGAACCTAATACTGTTTTTAAAGAACTTCTGGAAGCATTCACTTTCGAACAGACACTGGGGATGCCTATTAGCTGCAGGAATCGTGACCTATTTGCCCCCTCCCTAGTCCAGATTAAGTGCATTTGTAATGATCAACTGTTAGGCTTGTTGAGATTGGCTAACCCCCAGCGTAGACCAAAAAAGTAATTCCCAAATTCACAGCAAGAGACCACACTTGCAAGGCGAACCGATTGGAGACTGGGTTACAAAATTGTGGCTCTGGTTTTTCTAACAGCTATCTCTGCAAATACAATGCCATATTGCAAATTACTTCTTAGGAGTTGAAGCTGGACTGTAACTTAGTACTATGCCAGTCAGTACTTAGGGTGGCACGGTGGGACAGTGCCACACAGCGCCAGGGACCTGGGTTCAATTCCCAGCTTGGATCATTGTCTGTGTGGAGTCTGCACGTTCTCCCCGTATCTGTGTGCGTTTCTTCCAGGTGCTCCTGTTTCCACATGTAGTCCGAAAGACGTGCTTATTAGATGCATTGGCCATGCTAAATTCTCCCTCAGTGTACCCAAACAAGCGCAGGAATGTGGTGACTAGGGGATTTTCACTGTAACTTCACTGCAGCGATAATGTAAGCCTTCTTGTAACTAATAAATAAACTTTTAAAAACAGCTAGTGAAATTCTGCAAGTCCAGGAGGCAAGCTGTGGGGGTTACTGATAATGTGACATAAATCCAACATCCCGGTTTAGGCCGTCCTCACGTGTGCAGAACTTGGCTATCAGTTTCTGCTCAGCGACTCTGCGCTGTCGTGTGTCGTGAAGGCCGCCTTGGAGAACGCTTACCTGAAGATCCAAGGCTGAATGCCCGTGACTGCTGAAGTGCTCCCCCACAGGAAGAGAACAGTCTTGTCTGGAGATTGTCGAGCGGTGTTCACTCATCCGTTGTCGTAGCGTCTGCATGGTTTCCCCAATGTACCATGCCTCGGGACATCCTTTCCTGCAGAGTATCAGCTAGACAACGTTGGCCGAGTTGCAAGAGTAGGTACCGTGTACCTGGTAGATGGTGTTCTCACGTGAGATGATGGCATCCGTGTCGATGATCTGGCACGTCTTGCAGAGGTTGCTGTGGCAGGGTTGTGTGGTGTCGTGGTCACTGTTCTCCTGAAGGCTGGGTAGTTTGCTGCGGACAATGGTCTGTTTGAGGTTGTGCGGTTGTTTGAAGGCAAGAAGTGGGGGTGTGGGGATGGCCTTGGCGAGATGTTTGTCTTCATCGATGACATGTTGAAGGCTCAGGAGAAGATGTCGTAGCTTTTCCGCTCTGGGGAATTACTGGACGACGAAGGGTATTCTGTCCGCCGTGTCCCGTGTTTGTCTTCTGAGGAGGTCAGTGCGGTTTTTCACTGTGGCGCACCAAAACTGTTGATCGATGAGTCGAGTGCCATATCCTGTTCTTATGAGGGCATCTTTCAGCGTCTGGAGGTGTCTGTTGCGATCCTCCTCATCTGAGCAGATCCTGTGTCTACAGAGGGCTTGTCCGTAGGGGATGGCTTCTTTAACGTGTTTAGGGTGGAAGCTGGAGAAATGGAGCATCGCGAGGATATCCGTGGGCTTGCGGTACAGTGAAGTGCTGAGGTGACCATCCTTGATGGAGATGCGTGTGTCCAAGAATGCAACCGATTCCAGAGAATAGTCCATGGTGAGACTGATGGTGGGATGGAACTTGTTGATGTCATCATATAGTTGTTTCAGTGATTGTTCACCATGAGTCCAAAGGAAGAAAATGTCATCGATCTATCTAGTGTATAGCATCGGTTGAAGATCCTGTGCGGTGAAGAGGTCTTGTTCGAACCTGTGCATGAAGATGTTGGCATATTGAGGTGCAAATCTGGTCCCTATGGCTGTTCCGTGTGTCTGGATGAAGAACTGGTTGTTGAAGGTGAAGACATTGTGGTCCAGGATGAAGTGGATGAGTTGTAAAATTGCATCTGGAGATTGGCAGTTGTCGGCGTTGAGTACTGAGGCAGTTGCGGCAATACCATCGTTGTGGGGGATGCTGGTGTAGAGTGCTGAGACATCCATTGTGACGAGGAGTGCTCCTGGTTCAACTGCTCCATGTCTGCTGAGTTTCTATAGGAAGTCCATAGCGTCATGACAAAAGCTGGGGGTTCTTTGTACAATGGGTTTCAGCATGCCCTCAACGTAACCGGAGAGGTTCTTACACAGGGTCCATTGCCTGATACGATGGGACGGCCGGGTATGTTTGCCTTGTGTATCTTTGGGAGGCAGTAGAGATCTACAACGCGGGGAGTATGTGGGACGAGAGCATGGAGGGTGCTCTGAAGGTCCGGATCAAAGGTCTTGATCAGTCTGAGTTGACAGGTGTGTTCTTTGGTCAGATCTGCGGGTAACTGTCTGTAGTGTTCCTCATTGTTCAGTTGTTGGTACACTTCTTTGCAGTAATCCATTCTGTTCAGTATGACGGTGACCCCTCCTTTGATTGCTGGTTTGATGACAATGTTGCGGTTGGTCTTGAGAGCGTGGATGGCGTTGCGTTGTGCTTGGGTGACGTTTGGGGCTGCCTTGTGAGTGCGACTGATGAATCTGGCATTGACGGACCTTCTGATGACTTGAGCATACATGTCGAGTTGAGGGCAGCGGCCTTCCGGAGGAGTCCAATTCGACTTTTTTCTCTTCGGTTGCTGCACCGTGGATCTCTCTGTTGGCTGTTCCGGTTCATTGGCTGTCTCATTGTGTTCGCTGTTGGTCTCTTGGGGTTTGTGGAAGAACTCCCGCAGCCTCATTTGCCTGATGAATTCCTATCTGTCTGCTGCAAGACTGATGGGGTCTATTTTGGTGGTGGGACAGTAATTGAGCCCTCGGCTGAGAACTTCGATTTCACCTGGTTGAAGTGTGTAGTCCGACAAGTTGACAATGGACTTCCCTGCTGTGGTACTGTTTTCTACAGTGGTACCGGGGGAGGCTTGGTTGCTGCTGGTGGTGTTGATGCCGAGTTTCTCAAGTTTCCTGTTCTTGGTGTGCATTCGTGGACACACGCATCTCCATCAAGGACGGTCACCTCAGCACTTCACTGTACCGCAAGCCCACGGATAACCTCACGATGCTCCACTTCTCCAGCTTCCACCCTAAACATGTTAAAGAAGTCATCCCTTACGGACAAGCCCTCCGTATACACAGGATCTGCTCAGATGAGCAGGATCACAACAGACACCTCCGGACACTGAAAGATGCCCTCATAAGAACAAGATATGGCGCTTGACTCATCAATCGACAGTTCCGACGTGCTACAGCGAAAAACCGCACCGACCTCCTCAGAAGACAAACACGGAACACGGCGGATAGAGTACCTTCATCGTCCAGTACTTCCCCGGAGCAGAGAAGCTATGACATCGTCTCCAGAGCCTTCAACATGTCATTGATGAAGAAAGGTCATCCCCACACCCCCACTTCTTGCCTTCAAACAACCGCACAATCTCAAACAGACCATTGTCCGCAGCAAACTACTCAGCCTTCAGGAGAACAGTGACCACGACACCACACACCCTGCCACAGCAATCTCTGCAAGACGTGCCGGATTATCGACATGGAAGCCATCATCTCACGTGAGAACACCATCCACCAGGTACACGGTACATACTCTTGCAACTCGGAAAACATTGTCTACCTGATACCCTACAGGAAAGGATGTCCCGAGGCATGGTACATTGGGGGGACCATGCAGACGCTACAACAATGGATGAATGAACACTGCTCGACAACCACCAGGCAGGAGTGTTCTCTCCCTGTTGGGGAACATTTCAGCAGTCACGGGCATTCAGCCTATGATCTTCGGGTAAGCGTTCTCCAAGGCAGCCTTCACGACAATGCAGAATCGCTGAGCAGAAACTGATAGCCAAGTTCTGTGCACATGAGGACGGCCTCAACCGGGATCTTGGGTTCATGTCACACTATCTGTAAACCCCACGACTTGCCTGGGCTTGCAAACTCTCACTAACTGTCCTGGCTGGAGACTATACACATCTCTTTAACCTGTGCTTAACCCTCTCTCCACTCACATTGTCTGCACCTGTAAAGACTTGATAACCTGTAAAGACTCGCATTCCAATCATTATTTTGTAAATTGAGTTTGTGTCTTTATATGCCCTGTTTGTGAACAGAAC
Source organism: Mustelus asterias (assembly GCF_964213995.1). Lineage (NCBI taxonomy): Eukaryota > Metazoa > Chordata > Chondrichthyes > Carcharhiniformes > Triakidae > Mustelus > Mustelus asterias. The sequence goes on from NC_135805.1 coordinate 67,620,459, forward strand.
TCCCACTCACCTGATGAAGGAACAGAGCTCCGAAAGCTTATGGCTTGTGCTACCAAATAAACCTGTTGGACTTTAACCTGGTGTTGAGATTTCTTACTGTGCTTACCCCAGTCCAACGCCGGCATCTCCACATCATAATTTTCCAGAGCAATGGGTTAAAATCTCATCACAGCAACTGATGGAATTTAAAATTCTAATAATGAAAATGTGGAATTGAAAACTCATCTCAGGAATGGTGATCATGAAACTATTACTGATTGTTTTAAAAATCTTTAGGGAAGAAAATCTGCTGCTCTTATCTTATCTGCCCTACATGTGACTCCAGGCCCTTGGCAATTCGTAATTGTCTTTTGCATTGGCCTAGCAGGTCACTCAGTTCAAGGGCAATTAAGAAAGGGCAAGAAATGCTGGCCAAGCCAGTAATGACTACATCCCATGAAAAAATAAATAACTCTAGCTGCAGTACGTGAGGGAACTGCAGTAGTGAATCTCAAAGATCAATGGGATTAAAGGTTGATTCCCAAAAGCCATCCACCTCATTTCCTCAATGCAATCAACTACATCAACAAGAAACACTTCCACTCTCTCAGTGTGAAACTCATTTAAAATCAGCAGCACTACGTATCTTGCAAGTGAAAGCTTGTTTCCCTAGTAATACCCATAATATTTTCCACTTAATATTCAGCAAGCGAATCAGTACTCTTCCACCCAGAAAGTGAAAACTTTAGTTGGCAATTGGGAATTCAAATTTATATTTTGCAGCCATTGTTGAATGACACCTTTGTAACATTTTAGGATTTGAGCTGAACATCATGCAATGAGATCCATGTAGCCACCTATGTTATAATTAAGCATGGTCTAGGCATGTTTAACATGTGCTTTGGGTGGTTGGATCATTAGGGTCAAGCCCAGCATTATAGTTCAGCTTGAATCACAACCATTGTTATTAGGTGTTGCCTGCTGAACAGATATATTTTGCCAAAATATTTTATGGTGGGGCCCCTGAGGGAGGAAAGCTTCCCCCAAGCATCCAAGGACCACCAGAGAGCAATAGAAGCTTGAAGGGGGTAGACTGTGTAAACTCTGTTTCACATATAGTAAACAGAATCTTCTGCCCTCCCCGCACCCTGCCCCCTATGCCCCTCATGGCAAGTTTGATGGTGGAATGTCATTTAATCAAGTGGGTGGGTAACAGGGGAACATCACCACTTCCCCACCTTCACCCCAATTAAATCCATGGCAAGAGGTTCTATGGATGGCCTTCCCACCCCACCACCAATTAGTTGCCTACTAAAGGGCCTCATCCCTCTACTGCCATTGGTATTAACCGAGCAGCATCAGGCAGAGGTTCACCTGCTATGTTCACTTTAGACGACTCCTAGAAGGGATTTCTGAGAATACCATTCATGATTTCCCTCTTCAGGTTCAGCGTCATTGGCCAGCATTTTACAAGGCAGCATTCACCATCTTCCTCAGAATGGCAACCCAAACTTAGCAGGTCATGGTAGCCTGGACTTCATTTTATGTTCCTCAGGAAATTAATTGCCTGCAGTATGGGCTTCCACATCTTTAAGGGATATAGTCTTGCCTCCAGGAGTGTCCAGTCGAGTGAAATTGGTGGCCACTGCTAATATTCCAGCAGGCCCAGAGCAGTATGAGGGAGGCCCCAGAATTAAGGTTCAGTCAGGTCTGGCTGACTAGAGCCAAAGTAATAGGCCCCAATGAGGCAGGCAGGGTGGGGGTTGTCTTTGAGCAGGGCAACACTTGCAGTCGGGAAGGCCATCCTCTGTGGAGCACAAGGTGCCCCATCAGGAGAGCCCCACTTATCCCTTTCCCACAAGCAGTTCTCTCTACATGATGCAGTGCTCACCCACAAATGGCCAATATCAGCAGCAGCAAGAAGAGGCCTTTACTGACCATTCACTTGAGGGTCGCAATTGGTCTAAGGTGAGAGCATCACTCATCACTTTCCCTGCTGCTGGTAAAATGTCAGCCATGTGGGGGAAGAAAGGGGCACATAGTCTCCTGCCACTCACACCCTCTCCCAGCACACTCCCCATAAAATCCTGCCCATTGTTTCTGTTTCCCTGCCTGAAAATAGTTAACAGAGCTTGAACCAGTGCTTCAACCTGGGAGCTAGCTCATCTGTATCACACTGGCACTCAATGGATGAAAACCACTCAAGCTGCAGGTTTAGTTGAAGATTGTTAAAGGCAGAGTGAGACAGACAGATAAACAGGATCTCCTTCCATTCATCCTCCAGCATGTTAGGTTTCTTCGTATTGCTGGCTTGTCCATGCTTTCCATCACATTGGATACATCATTGATCATTAGACATGAATTGAAAACATTGGAACACACACAAGATTGCTCTTGCATGGTGATGCTATATATGCTCATGAATCTGTCCATTGGTGTAAACAGGGCAAATTCAGATTTATAGCAGTCTCAGTGGGCGGGGTTTTATGGCCTCGCACGTCCTAAAATCGTAAAATCCTGCGTGAGGGCCACGGACCTTTCTGGGTTCTGCCCCTTGCCTGTTCTGATTCCCATGGCAGGCAGGGCAGTAAGATTCTAGCCAATGTATTCCAATGGAGGAAGCTCTGCCCTGTAAACATGACACTGAAGTCAACTGGGATTTATCAACATCTTGCCAGAATATGAATAACCATAATAAATAACTGTGAAACAAATGGTTTATTTTTTTATTTTGAATTCTTATGGATGATTCTAATTTCACAGGCAGAATTTGTTTTTTTTAATAGACCAAATAAATGGAAGTGGAAGCATTGCAAACAGGACAATATGACCTTCCGGGTATGTGAACTAATTGTTTCATAAGTTTATGCAACCATATTTACAGACATTCTTTACTGCCTATTTTAATTTAATTTTACTTTTTTAAATTGAGTTGTCAAAAATGCAATGTTGGAATGGACTGAAAAGTTTATCCATTCAGAACTTCATGTAAAAATAAGTCACTCAAAAATTAATATTTCTGAAACTTTAGAGGCCATGATTCCAGGGCTGCCTGTATCCAAGTTATGCACCACTATCAACCAATCTACTAATTGCACTAAGCATTACTGAAAGGTTTCATGAGAGAAATGTGTATATTTGCTACCATTCAACATGACTAGGGTTCCATTGCTTAGGACTGTAAACTGGTAAGTTTCTGACAATGATTTTTCACAAAATGATCCTGTAGTGATTCTCCCTTTAAGGATCAGTCTGCAGAGTAAGGGTCACATAACCCAGAAATTAATCAGGGAGCAGGGTGGGGGAATGACCCTGCTCGGCACAGGCTTCTATACTCAGAGATACAAAAGTCTAAGGTCACGTACCAACCGGCTCAAGAACAGCTTCTTCCCTGATGCCTCTGTATAGTTTTATCCTGTAAATAAATGAGTTGTGCTTTCCCTAAACTGGTGGACAAGACTAGATTTGTTCAAAATTTATCCTACAGTGGTAGTTCCACACATCATAATAGAAGATATAATCAATGTGAAGATGCACTTCATCTCCACGAGGACTGTGCGGTGGTCACTGCTACCAATATTGTCATGGACAGATGCATCTGTGACTGGCGGATTGGTGAGGATGAGTTCAAGAAAGTTTTTCCCTCTTGTTGGTTCCCTCGCTACCTGATAAAGACCCAGTCTAACAGCTATATCCTTTGGGATTCAGCCAACTTGGTCTGCAATGGTGCTACTGAGCCACTCTTGGTGATGGGCCTTGAAATCCTCTAGCCAGAATACATTCTTTGCCTTTGTCACCCTCAGTGCTGCCCCCAAGTGGTGTTCAACATGGAGAAGTAGTGATTGATCAGCTGAGGGTGGGGGGTTGTGTTTGTTGGTAGCCAGCAGGAGGTTTCTTTGCCCATGTTTGACCTCATGTCATGAAACTTCATGGGATCCAGAGTTGATGTTGAGGACTCCCAGGGCATCTCTCTCCCAACTGTATATCACTGTGTCATCAGTTCTGGTAGGTCTGTCCTGTATAATTTATATGCTATGTTTCCATGAGTGTGACAATGTCAGACTGTTGCTTGACTAGTCTTTGGACAGTGCTCCCAATTTTGGCACAAGCCCCCGAGATGTTAGTAAGGAGGACTTTGCAGGACTAGGTGTGTTGTTGTCATTTCTGGTGCCCAGGTTGATGCAGGGTGGACCATCCAGTTTCACTCCCTTTGGACATCGTAAAGGTTTGTTGGAGCTGAATAGCTTGACTGACCATTTCAGGGCGCATTTGAGTCACAAACACCTTGCTGGAGCCACATGTAGGTCAGACTAGGTCAGGTCTCAACTCATTTGGTCTCAACTCAAATATTAAGCAAATAATAAAGGCAAAGCCCTACAGTGATCCTAAGGTCAAACACAGTGAACTTGTCTTGCTGCCTTTACTATTAGTATTCATTGCATGCTCCACATTCACAGCCAAACCAAACACATTCTACTCCCACTCATGTCAAGACATGGCATGAACTCCAATTAGCTGTTCAATATGGTTACTGAGTTGGTGCAGGAAAACAACGTACTGTGTAGAAAGGCCATTTTATAGGAATCATTTGTACGTTACAATTGAAAACCTAAGCATGGCATAATGAAAGCAAACAACCTTTACTTGCCTGTTAACAATCTCAGCATTTTATAATAATTAGATATTAGAGCATTAATAAAAAGCTACTGTGATGTAGTTAGCAGGCCAAATCATTTATATGTGAATGCAAAGAACACATACTAATACTAATGTGTGAGCATTTTTAAACTGCTCCATCCAACTTTTCCACCTACATTTAGTTTTTATGTAGTGAGCGAACTTTGTCATGGTGATGCATTAATGCAAATTTTAAATAACTCAACCCTTCTTAAATTTATTATTAATGAACTACAAGTAATCAGGTCATTTTTATAATTATGTAATGCTCAAACTGCTATGTCCTCCTGTGGTGCTTGTCCCTTTAAAGATCAACCTGCAAAGTAGGGGGTCACATGACCTGGGAAACAATCCGGAGCAGGATGGTGGATCACCCAGGTAGGCATGGGCTTCTAATCTGAGTTTGTTTATTTGGTTTGACCTAAAAAGAGGGCATGGGCTTCTGTACTCAGAGTCAGCTCAGGAGTTGATTGCAGCAATGAGGCTGGAGCTTCAGTATAGTTTTAACCTGTAAAGAAACAAATTGTGTTTTCTCTAAATTGGTGAACAGTTGCATCTGGTGATGAAGGTGAAAAAAAAATGATCCTCAGACTGTGAGTATCCAGTTTACATTGAAGTTGAGAAAAGAAAAATACTTACCAAAATGTCCCTCTTTGGATAAATAGATCTATTTGACTTCTCCACAGAGGACTGGATACAATATGTTGAGCACCTTGGGTATTACTTCCAAATGAACAAAATAGGGGAGGAAGTGAGGCACAAGGCAATTCTCTTGAGTGTGTGTGGAATCCAAACTTATAATCTGATTCACAATCTCACACTGGGAGAACCTAACTCCAAATCATTGAATGAAATTGGTGAAGTCACATTTCCAGCCTAAACCATCAGTCATTCTCCAGAGATTCAAGTTTAATTCAACAGAGAGAGCCCCAGGTGAAATGATTATGACATATATCACTAAACTGATTTGATCGAGTGTGGCATCAAGGCGCCCGAGCAAAACTGGTATCGGTGGGAATCAGGGGAAAAACTCTTTGCTGGTTGGAGGCACAAAGGAAGATGGCTGTGGTGGTTGGAGGTCAATCATCTCAGCTCCAGGAAATCACTACAGGAGTTCCTCAGGGTAGTGTCCTAGGCCCAACCATCTTCAGCTGCTTCACCAATGACCTTCCTTCCAACATAAGGTCAGAAGTGGAGATGTTTAGAAATGACTGCACAATGTTCAGCACCATTCACTGCTCCTCAGATACTGAAGCAGTTCATGTCCAAATTCAGCAAGGGTTGGACAATATCCAGACTTGAGCTGACAAGTAACATTGACACCACACAAATGCCATGGAATGACCATCTCCAACAAGAGAGGGTCTAACCATCGTCCCTTTACATTCAATGGCATTACCATCACTCTATAATCTGAATCTCCCCCTGTAAACATCCTGGAGGTTACCAGTGACCAGAAACTGAGCTGGATTAGCCATATAAATACTGTGGCTACCAGAGCAGGTCAAAGGCTAGGAATCCTGCAATGAGTAACTCACCTCCTGACCCCCCCCCCCCCCCCCCTCCAAATAATGTCCACTATTGACAAGGCACATGTCAAGAATGCAATGGAATACTCTCCACTTGCCTGGATGATGTAGCTCAAACAACACTCAAGAAGGTCAACACCATCCAAGACACAGCAGCCTGCTTGATTGCTACCCCTTCCATCAACATTCAATCCCTCCATGACTTACAAACATTGGCAGCAGTGTGTACCATCTACAAGATGCACTGCAGGAACTCACCAGGTTGTCTCAGGCAGCACCTTCCAAACCCATGACCACTATCATGCAGAAGGTCAAGAGCAGCAGATACCTTGGAACACCACCTTCTGGAGGTTCCCCTCCAAGTCACTCACTGAAATATATCACCATTCCTGCACTATCGCTGCATCAAAATCCTGGAACGCCCTCCTTAACAGCACTGTGGGTGTACCTGCACCTCATGGACTGCAGCTGTTCAAGAAAGCAGCACAGCATCACCTTTTGAAGGGCAATTACGGATGGGCAATAAGTGCTGGCCTAGCCAGCACAACCCACATCCCTTAAATTAATTTTTAAAAACTACCATATCTAGCAGGTTTCATTTGACTGATTTCCCATTTGTCTCCCCTGAGGAGGAGCCTCACAGTTCAGCCCCATTTCTATGTGCTCATGAGGATAGCAAAGTACACAGTTTGTACAGCAACAGCATTTACAGTAGTCCCGATGAGGTAAAGGCGATCTGTAGCTTTCAGCACTCAGCAGAAATGTTTGAGTGCCTGAAGTAGAAAGTGTCATGAATTTCAGCTCATCATTCCAAATGACAAACCACATCAAACTCTAAAGTCCTGCTTCCTGAAGGAAATTTTGGAGCTGATGAGAAAACAGGGCTAAATGTATGGTTGAGTAGTGTCTGTAATTTTAGCAGTGCATGTTTTGGGTCCAAACTAGTTTCCAATGCCTATGTGCTCAATTCTGGTACTGGTCGCTATTCAGTAAGTGTGTTTGCACTGGCATAGGGAGTGTGTGCTGGGATTAAGAAGAGTAGATGTATATCTTTGACTTGGTGCCAGCAGTATCAGTTTTAACTTAAATGGTTCTATTAATGCCCTATCTTAACCTTGCACAGCTAAACATGCATTCTCCAGCAGGCAGCACTATCGTCAACCAGTGATGATTGATTTCTACAGGTTATTGCTGAGATTATCGAAGTGTCTGATGTAGTGTATTGCTATTTAGAGTTGTAGCCTATTGGGAGTAGCGCAGCACATGCTGAAGTCCTTGCTTATCATATAATGGTACAATTCAGAAGAGGCCATTCGGCCCGTTGTGCCTACACCAACTCTCTGACAGAGTATCTTACCCAGGTCCTCTCCCCAACCTATCCCTGTAACCCCACACACTTACCATGGCAATCCCCCTAACCTACACATCTTGCGTCACTAAGAGGCATGGCAAATCCACCTAACATCTTTCGAGTGTGGGAGGAAACCTGAGCACCCGAAGGAAACCCACGCAGACATGGGGAGAACATGCAAACTCCACACAGAGTCTCCCAAGGCCAGAATTGAACCGGGTCCTTGGCGCCGTGAGGCAGCAGTGCTAACTATTCCACCACCAACCATGAGCTTTAATCTGAATTTATGATTGAAAAGTTACTTTTTTTCAAATTTTATCATGTGACGTGAGTTTTGTTGGCAAAGCCAGCATTTATTGCCCATTTCTAATTGCCCTTGCGAAGGTGGTGGTGAGCTGCCTGGAATCATAGAATCCTAGAAACCCTACAGTACAGAAAGAAGCCATTCGGCCCATCGAGTCTGCACCGACCACAATCCCACCCAGGCCCTACCCCCATATCCCTACATATTTTACCCACTAATCCCTCTAACCTACACATCTCTGGACACTAAGGGGCAATTTAAGCATGGCTAATCAACCTAACCCGCACATCTTTGGAATGTGGGAGGAAACCGGAGCACCCGGAGGAAACCCACGCAGACACGAGGAGAATGTGCAAACTCCACACAGACATTGACCTAAGCCGGGAATCGAACCCAGGTCCCTGGAGCTGTGAAGCAGCAGTGCTAACCACTGTGCCGCCTCCGTGAACCACTGCAGTCCATGTGGTGTTGGTGCACCTACAGTACTGTTAGGGTGAAAATTCCAGGATTTTGACCCAGCGACAGTGAAGGAATGGTGATATATTTCCAAGTCACGATGGTGAGTCTTACAGGGGAACTTGCAGGTAATGGTGTTTCCATGCATCTCTGTCCTTGTCCTTTGCAGAGGTCATGGGTTTGGAAGGTGCTGTTGAAGGAGCCTTGGTGAGTTGCTGCAGTGCATCTTGTAGATGGTACATACTGCTGCCATTGTGCATCAGTGGTGGAGAAGGGAGTCGATGTTGAGTGCAATGGATGAGGTGCCAATCAAGTGGGTTGAATGGTACTGAGCTTCTTGAATGGTATTGTACTTACCCAGGCAAGTGGAGGACATTTCATCACACTCCTGATTGTACTTTGTACAATGGTGACAGGGATTTGGGGGATTCAGGAAGTGGGATTGGGTAGATGATTACCATGCTCTAGTTGAATGGCAGAGCAGGCTTAAGGGGTCAAACTGACTAATCCTGTTTCTATTTTCTATATTCCTGTGAAAGATCAACCCAGTTTGGGAACAATAGCTAATTGTTTAAATTCTGTCCATGGCTTTCCTTAAATCTTTGTGGAAGAGCTAACCATCTGTTTAGCTTTTGGAAAGCTGTGATAATGTAGGAAATCTAGGCTGTCTTCAAAGGCACTAATGAATTTTGAACCACACTATGGCATTTGTTTACACAGCTACCCCTGGGAAAGGTGGTTTGATGACTTTGCAAAACACTAGTGCACTGCAGGGTTTGATTACACAGCTTCCAGGGGAATGTTAGCTTGATAGCTTACAAAACATTAAGGAATTCTGCAGCTGTCCAGGGAAATGTGAGTTGATGTTTTGACAGATTTATGAGCTTCTAAAGAGGATAATGGTTTTCAGTGTGCCTTTCTGAGGGAAATTTGCTTATTTTGACAGATTTCTGATCTTTTCAAATCCTTCCAAATGTTATTCTAGGTCTGTAACTTTGTTTATAAAGCACATATTGGATGAGTAGGTTAGGGGTGATAATGATGGCCAAGGGGTGAGGAAAGTGAAGGGTGTGAGGGGTGAAATGGGTGACGAAGGTTAGCAGGTTGAGGAGGGCTTTGTGCTAATCTGAAAACATGGCTAAAGTTTCTGCAAATGGAGGCAGGCTTTTAACCTGGGCACCTCGGCATTGGGCCATTGCTGCCTCTGGGTGCAGGCCTGCAGATACCAACATTGCGAAAATTCCCAACTCCCAATTCCTGCCTCCATGCCTTTGATACCCAATATTAACAACCCTCACCTTGAATTAAAAAAGACGTTTGGAAATGTATTGAGAATAATTAACCTGAGTTTGCCCCATGTAATGAACTAAAGGCGTCAGGTTCACGCTAGTTTACAGTGTGGCTGACATGTCCTCCAATGTGATTTCAGCAACTCTATGCATGTATCAATCAGGGCATTTGCCAAAAATGTATCTGTTGAAGTAGGAAAAAAAACTACTTTATTAATTTGTGATGCCTGGTATATGCTCACTGACATATTTATAATTTATTTAGTAGAAACCACCACCTCTTTTCCAGCTCTACTAATTCTGGATTCATCAGTATTTAACCTGGAGGAGGTAACAAAGGAAGGAATCAGACAAAAACGTATGCATCTCTAAGTTTAAGGCTGATCCTGTACTCCTTTGAATTAATGTCAGCCTCTTTTCATCAGTGACAGAGAGTTGGAAAGCATGGCTCATATCTCCAATACAAAATGCACAAATCCTAGAACAAAGGAGATGCCATGGAATATTTGCACAGAGCAGAACTGGCATTTAAAAATAAGATATCAACATTTGGATAGAACAAGAGAGAGGACGATCTGTGAATGCTTTGTTGGCACTATGAATTGCTTCTAACTAGTTTAGGATTATGTGATATTATGTGCAAAGATGGCCAATTGTTTTCTTTCCCAGCACTGAGCCGCCACACCTCTTTAAAAACAATGAAGAAGGACACTGAGAGTTAATAAGTAATTTTTTGCATCCTGAATGACAAAGAAACACTGTTACTGCTGATCTAACAAATTGAAACCGTGACAAATACACATAATGAACGAACTGCAAACCACCAAGGTTGTGCACCTGCGCCATCTGTAATAACTTTTCATAAATAGAATTGTGTAAAATAGTGTCATGCTCACATGCAGTGCACTGTGAAAGATAAAGAAAATAGATAAATGTAAATACAGGTTCCTATGTTTCTTGAAGGGAATGCAGGATAGCTGCATAACACTGAAAAACAGAGGCCCTGAGAACCACAGAGTGAGGAAATTAATACCAGTGCTTAAGCTGGCACTGAAGGAGTGGTATGATACACACTGGAATTCCAACTTTGTGCTACATTGAGTGGTAGGTTATGATTCCTCAAGTTGAGCTATCAATCTGATTTTTTTTTCATTTTGAACCTCTGGAGTTCATTGAAGTGTTTTTGTATACAGAAATGTTACATCAGTGCAGGTTATTTTGATGTTGTGCGTTTTGAGGAGACATTGAGTGGATGATGGACAATTTTTTCACAGTAAGGGAGGAAAAACTGATACAGTCATCCTTGGTTGCTCTTAGGCACTTCTAAGTTCAAAAGGCTGATGACGGACTATTGGGTCGGAATTTTACCATTCTGCCTGCCACAAGAATCAGTTGACTTTGGGCTGGATTTTACAGTTTTGGGACCAGCCTGCCCTTGGTCTTTATCATGAAAGATTTAATTACTAAAGCAAGGAAGTTGGTGAAACCCCATCTGAAGTGTCATTTTGAGTACTGAATCTCAGGAAAGATACATTGACCTTGAACAGGGTACAGTACAGATTCTCTGGAGTGACATTTGGGCTTGAAAAATTAAATATTGACAGATTGCAAAACACTTGGCTTCATTCCATCTAGTTTGGAAGGCTCAGGTGTGATCTAAACAAAGTATTTAAAAGTTTATTTATTAATGTCACAAGTAGGCTTACATTAACACTGCAATGAAGTTACTGTGAAAATCCCCTAGTCACCACACTCCGATGCCTGTTCGGGTACACTGAGGGCGAATTTAGCATGGCCAATGCACTTAACCATTATGTCTTTTGGACTTTGGGAGGAAACCCATGGAGACACGGGGAGAATGTGCAAATTCCGAACAGACAGTGACTCAAGCCAGGAATCAAACCCTGGTTCCTGGCGCTGTGAGGCAGCAATGCTAACGGTGCCACTGTACTGCCCATATGGTTAAGGAATTCAAAGGGCAGAATTAGAAGTAGTATTTTCTCTGGTATGGGAGTACAGAACAAAAATGTATAATCTGAAAATCAAACTAACCCCCTTAAGAGTGCAATCAAGCAATTTTTTGCATCAAATTATGGACATATGAAACTCTCTCCTGTCCCTCATTAGCCCCATTCCAAAAGGTTGCAGATCCTGGGTAAATCAACATTTTTGAACTGAGTTTGATAGATTTTTGTTGGATGAAGTTATCCAGGGGGTAAATGAAGTCAAAATACAGGTGAATATGGAATAGATTCAAAGGGTTGAATGGGCTACTGTTAGTATTGTTCGAGGATTTGTGGATTTTGTATTGGAGAAATAGCCATTGGTTTCCAACTGCACAGCACTTTAACCACATCCTCAATTGGCTTTCATCCATCAATGGAGAAGCAATCAACAGGCAGCCACACAATGTCATCTCTCTTGATGACCCTCCAACACTGTTAGAAATGACAAAGATAATCAAACCCGCGGCAAAACTCGGAACTGATTTTACCCCAGCTGTGGTCTACATGGTTGGAGGTCAATGTCTGCTCAAGAAGCTCATTGAATTTTTTCTGACTATAATATAAAGATGGTTTCTATGCCTGCATTGTCCATTTGTACAAGCAGAAAGCAACTCACCGATCTAGCAACAATCATAAAAGAACCTCACTCCTCTTAACTGCTGACAAATACTTCACCAGAACCCTTTTAAACCACTTAAAGTAACATCCCAACCAGGACCTGCTGCCAGGGAGACAGTCCAGTTTCAGAAAAGGTTGAGAAATCACTGCTATGGTGTTTACAGTTGGCCGGTTCTAAGTGTCGAAAACAGGACGTGGACTTATACTTCAGGCTTTTTGACCTGACCAAGGCCTTTGACAGAGTCAGCCATGAAAGCCTTTGGATTAAGGTAATGGAGAAGTGTTTCCGTCATGATAAATTTATCATAATGGTCCAAGAGTTCCATGGAGGCATGTTCATCTATGTCCTGGATGATGGTGAGTCGTCTGACCCATTCCCTGTCACTAATGAAATTCTGTAAGAAGTTTAACAACACCAGGTTAAAGTCCAACAGGTTTATTTGGTAGCAAATGCCACTAGCTTTCGGAGCGCTGCCCCTTCGTCAGGTGGAGTGGAGAACTGCACACAAACAGGGCATACAGAGACACAAACTCAATTTACAGAATAATGATTGGAATGCAGTCTTTACAGATAATCAAGTCTTAAAGGTACAAACAATGTGAGTGGAGAGAGCATTAAGCACAGTTTAAAGAGATGTGTATTGTCTCCAGACAGGACAGCCAGTGAGATTCGGCCTCTGATCTTCGCTTAAGTGTTCTCCAAGGCGGCCTTCATGACAGCGCAGAGTCGCTGAGCAGAAACTGATAGCCAAGTTCCGCACACATGAGGAGGCCTCAGCCGGGATCTTGGGTTCATGTCACACTATCTGTAACCCCCACTGCTTGCCTGGACGTGCAGAATCTCACTGGCTGTCCTGTCTGGAGACAATGCATGTCTCTTTAACCTGTGCTTAATGCTCTCTCCACTCACATTGTTTGTACCTTTAAGACTTGATTATCTGTAAAGACTGCATTCCAATCATTATTCTGTAAATTGAGTTTGTGTCTCTGTATGCTCTGTTTGTGAGCAGATCTCCACTCCACCTGACGAAGGGGCAGCGCTCCGAAAGCTAGTGACATTTGCTACCAAATAAACCTGTTGGACTTTAACCTGGTGTTGTTAAACTTCTTATTGTGTTTACCCCAGTCCAACGCTGGCATCTCCACATCATGACTAACGAAATTAACAGGGCTGCGTGCTAGTGCCAATCCTCTTCAGTACATTTTTCTCTGCCATGCTCACCAATGCCTTCCATGCTGGTGATCCTGGCATTGAAATCGAGATTGAATTCAGAATCACCTGAACTGCCTTTGTAAGCTTTTGAACCTCAGGTGACAGGACAAAATACCAAATACTGATGTGCCCATCCAAACCGGCATGCCAAGCATCTACACTTTATTTAGACAGTCACAACTGAGTTGGATGGGTCACGTAGCCAGAATGTCTGATACTCAAAGCAAATCTTCTATGGAGCGCCTGAGTCCGATGTGTGCTCTCATGGCAGTCAAATGAAGCACTACAAGGACATTTTGACAGTTTCACTGAGGAGTTTTGACATTGACTTTGAGTCCTGGGAGAAGCTCGATCAGGATGGCTGTATTTGGCACAATGAAATTATAAATTGTGTGTCCTCCTCTGAAAGTAAATGTATATCAGAAGCAAGGAGACAACGGAAACAGGGGAATTCCCAATAGACAACGGAGTTTTTTGGATGAGTTCTATCATGTCCTGTCTAATTTGCTGCAATAGGTTGGCCTTAGCAGTCACCTATGTACCTGCCGGTATCCTACCAAGCACATCAACTGATGGTCAGCTTTGCCGCAAAGGATGAACAAGGATATAAATGTAGGTTTTCTAGCTACCTTGTGGCCAAAGAAAGTATATAAAATGGAAAAGACACTCAGCATCAAGCTCTTTTTGTTCCATTCAAGGTGAAGGGGTCAGATTTCTGGGAGTCAGGGCTCAACCTGAGAAGCATCACAAAGTTTCAGGCCTGCATGATTTAGGTCACAACGTGATAAAATTAAAGCAAGAACTTTGAAATTATCTTGTAACTAAAGGGAATAGAATTAAACCATATTGAAATGAATAAACAACAGCTCAGAGTTACATAAGATATCTCTCAGAAACATCTCAAAGTGCAGTGAATTATTTTGACACACATCTGTTGTCAGAGAACTGACAGGGTTTGCAGCACGAGAGAAGGACATGCATCACATATTTGCCAACATTTTCTCTACAGTCTTTTAAATGTTTCTTTGTCAAATATTCATCCACTTCCCTTTCAGAATCCATTGTGGATTCTTCTTGCATCTCTGTTTCTGGTCAAGCTTTCCAATCATTTATGTAAAAGTATGTCTTCTAACTTCTCCCTTGGTTCTGTTGGTAATTATCATAAACGTATTTCCTCGCACACCAAGTCAATGAACAATGAAAATAGCTTTTCGCAATTTACCACTTAGAATTTTGCAAATCTCTGTTAAAAATCCTCTGAGCCTCATGATTTTATTAAATGGCAGAGCAGGCTCGAGGGGCTGAATGCTGTACTCCTGCTTCTAGTTTGTATGTTCTTTTACTCCAGTAGAAAACTGTAGTTTCTCTGAACGAAAGTCATTAATTCACCTCGTGAATCCCTTCTTCATCCTTTCTAGGGCCTTGACAACATTTTAAAGTAACGTGCTCAGGAAGCAATATTTTTGTTTTGTGGAGGATAATGCAAGATCCACACAAACAGCAGCAGAGTGAATGACAAATCAATTCATTTTTGGGTGATGTTGATTGAGATTGGAATGTTGGCCAGCATACCAGGAGAACTCCTAGTGCTTTTTTGAATTTTTAAAAAATTTAAATGCCCACTTGAACCATCGGAATAGGCAACATTGGAGCCGAAGGATGCTGCTTCCAACAAAGCACCTCTTCCCTTTCTTCTGCACGCGAGTGTCAGCTAACTGAATTGAAACATGCCAGCTGTCTTTTTCCACCTCCTTGATTCTAGCACCGGGCCACGGGACATTTACCTCCTCCCCACCCGATGTGTATAACATAGATTCAAACTCGCTTTCCAGATCTGCTCATTCACATAATGATGAGTGAGCCTTTGTTCCGAACAACACCTGTGATTAGTGAGCCTTTGGGAGTTGTACAGCTGAAAGAGTGGCAGATGGAGAAGTTGGAGCAGGTGCCAGTTGTCAGTTAGTCACAACACACTTCCTGCAGGAGTACACAGACACATTCTTACAGACGATTGGATTTTTCTGCTTCACTGGTAGATTTATGCAGTATTCTCCTTACTTGTCTAAAGCTCTGCTTCTTTATGGTTCCTCAATGGGAAGGATGAAAATGAACACGGATCTCACTGCCCTACAAGTACCATTGTACATTTTTAAAAGTGCACTCGTTGGACCATTTAATGTAAATTCAATTGGGTTCTAATTCTCTGATGTTTAATATTCCATGGGATAAAATTGGTCCTCGTGCCCTCCAAAATAACTAGCAAAGCTGATAGCATTTCTGGCACCTGTAAAGGAGATTAAGATTGTGATTCAGATGGCAGTGAATCACAGCAATATGATCATTGTTGGAAGCACAGACATCTCATAATTCAATTGAATCCAAGGGATTGATCATAATGCACAAAATGCATTATCCTAGTGTCAGTTCTGTTTGTATGGAAGGGTCACAGCAGGAAGTAGTGGCTTCAGGAAGGATAATGATTGCATCAAGTTCAGGAAATGCACCTAAAAAAGCCTCAGTCTGTTCCAATTATTATCGGTTTTCCTCTATACGTAATATATTTTCTTGCTATTTTTCTTGTTTTCGTGTTTAAAATATGTGGCTGTACAACACATCCTGTAATAGTTCTGGTTTTTTTTGAGGTAGCATCGAAAATCTCAGTCTTATATAGCCAGTGTTTTCATTTCTTATGCGTTTCATTTAAAAAGGCAAAAATAGGTTATTTTGGAAAATGAAACTGGTAACAATAACTGCTTTTGTTGATTCTAAGAAAATGAAATCTATGGACCTTATACATAGTTTGTGTCCATGGCAATGCCATTGGGTTGTCAGGGATACAAGCAATATGAGTGGATAATAACAACAGCAGGTTTCAAGCAAGCAGTATAGATTAATGAATCTTGTCTCCGATAAAAGCCAGCCTGAAAAACAGTTACTTCTGGGGTGGTACAGAAATGTATCAACTTGGAGGGTAATACATTTAAAGCTACTTGTATAATACAATCCTGTGTTTCAGACTGGATCCGAAAGAAACACGGCCATATTTGCTATCAAGGCTCGATGTTATTCATGTTTAAATGATGCAGCAATTTCAAGTGAGTAGCAGAATATGTCAACATCTAAAAGTTGCTGTCTGCATTGAACTGCTTTGCTGTTGGCTTACAGAAACAGCATTTCACCGTCTGTCTCACCTTTTAAATGCAATGTATAGTGTGAAGTTGCTGTATTTGCTTAGTTAGCACTAACTAAACTCACCATATAGGGCAGCATTTTCCTCGCACTCTGAGGTGTGTTTCGCAGTGGAAGTAGTGCACTCACTGGTGACGGGATCTTATTTTCCTGTCGTTATCAATGGGATTTTCCATTGAATCCTCCCCTCGCCGCCAGGAAACCCATGGCGGGGTTGAGCTGTTGGCGGGATTATAAGATCCCGCGCGGGTGTGGGCAGTCGCAAATTTATCGCCGAAATCTTAAGTCTAGTTATTACAAACATTAGTGCTGTTTTAAAGATTTGATATTGTTACTTGCTGCCACTCAACATCTCTGGCACTGATAATGGACTATTACAAATGTGGAGTCTCATTCCTTAAGGTTTTAATTGTTGGAGGCTTTAAAAATGTCATTTTTAAAAACTTTCCCTTTCTGTCTCTTTTTTCCCTCTGTATCAATTGAATATTTCTTTCCCTCTCTTTACTTTTCTTTCCTTGCCTGATTTGATATTTTTTCTCAGTCCTTGCATTGGTAATTTCACAATACTTTAATTATGTATCCTGTTCACCCAGGCCCCAGATGACCTGTTCCTCTTGCTGTAAAATTATGAGCTGACATTCACCCCCAACAGTAAGTGCCCCCCTCCCCCCAAGAGCAACGGACCCCATCCCATACTCAATAGTCAGTATCAGCACCCCTTCTAGAACATTGGACCCCTTCTTCCCCAGAACATTCAGTGCCAGCACCACCCCATCCCTGAACCCTGGATTCCTTCCCCCCTTCCCCCTCAATATCAGACCCCTACTCCACCCCCAAACCGCCATCCACACAGCCATCGCCAGCATCCACCAGCTCTCACTTCAGCTCTCGATCCCACCGCACAGAAATGAATCCCCCTCCACCCCATGAGGCTCCCACTGGGGTCAGCCCTCGACACAGGTTGGCACTGCCATGTTGGTATGGGCATGGTGTCGGGGCATTGCCAGGTCACTACCTGGCCATGTTCCTCTCATCCAGGACTGTCACTGACCTCATCTCCTCTGCAGACCCTCCAACCTCAGTCCTCCAATCCCATACAGTTGGCTTCCACCTCCTTTCCAATGCACTAACAGGACAGTCAGCCTTGTGGACCCATCATTTCAGCCTGTTCCTACCCCACAGAACTCATTTCTTTGAATCTTGACTCCATTCTCACCCTCCTTGCCAGTTTCCTCCCACCTACATTTGTGATTCCTCAGATGCCCTACATCATGGTTTTGTACAAGGAGGGGTCATGTCCCACTAATTTAATTGAGTTTTTTGAGGAGGTGACAAAAATAATTGACAAGGGAAGGTTGTAGATGATGTCTACATGGATTTCAGTAAGGCATTCGACAAGGTCCCTCATGGCAGGCTGGTGCAAAAGATTAAATCTCACGGGATCATGGGTGAATTAGCTAGATGAACTCAGAATTGGCTTGGTCAAAGAAGACAGAGGGTAGCGGTGGAAGGATGTTTTCTGAATGGAGGTATGTAACTTGTATTGTTCCACAGGGATCAGTGCTGGGATCTCTGCTGTTTGTAATATATATAAATGACTTGGAAGAAAACGTAGCTGGTCTGATTAGCAAGTTTGCAGATGGTATTAAGATTGGCGGAGTTGCAGACAGTGATGAAGATTGTTAGAGAATACAGCACGATATAGATAGGCTGGAAAATTGGGCTGAGAAATGGCAGATGGAGCTTAATCCGGACAAATGCGAGCTGATGCATTTTGGTAGATCCAATTCAGGTGGGAGCTATAAAATCAATGGCAGAACCATCAGGAGCATAGACACACAGAGAGATCTGGGAGTACAGGTTCACAGGTCCTTAAAAGTGGCAGCACAGGTGGAAAAGGTGGTGAAGAAAGCATATAGCATGCTTGCCTTCATCGGACGGGGCATTGAGTACAAAAGTTGGCAAATTATGTTACAGTTGTATGAAACATTGGTTAGGCCACATTTGGAATATGGTGTCCAATTCTGGTCACTGCACTACCAGAAGGACATGGAGGCTTTGGAGAGAGTACAGAAAATGTTTACCAGGATGTTGCCTGGTGTGGAGGGTATTAGCTATGAGGAGAGATTGAATAAACTGGGATTGTTCTCCCTGGAAAGATGGAGGCTGAGGGGCGACCTGAAAGAAGGTTATAAAATTATGAGAGGTATGGATAGGGTGAACAGCTGGAAGCTTTTTCCCAGGGCAGAAATGACAATTACAAGGGGGCACAAGTTCAAGCTAAGGGGGGAAAGGTTCAGTGGAGATGTGTGGGGGAAGTTTTTTTACATAGAGGTTGGTGGGGACCTTGAATGCACGACCAAGTGAGGTGGTTGAGGCAGATACATTAGCGACATTTAAGACTTATCTGGATAGACACATGAACAGATGGGGAATAGAGGGATATAAGTGGTTGGTCTAGATAGGACATGATCAGCGCAGGCCTGGAGGGCCGAAGGGCCTGGTTCCTGTGCTGTACTGTTCTTTGCTCCTTGCACAATTTCGAGCTTCCTGGCTCAACTACTTTGTCTCCACTATGGAGGTCCAATCCTCTACACCCCTATCCTACACCAGAACAGAGGCCCAAAGAATCCCCATTCACCATCATCCTCCTCTATCTGGCTATGCTTGTTCTCTCATTAAACAATTTCTCCTTTAACTTGTTTCACCATGTAAATAAAAGATGTAACCATGGATATCTGCACGGGCCCCAGTTATGTCTCTTGAGGGTTATGTGGAACTTTCCTTATTCCTGTCTTATTCCGACCCCTTCCCCCAACTCTTTTTCCATTACATTAATGTCTCTATCAGTGCCACTTTGTGCTCTTGTCTAGATCTGGACAAAATTTATCAATTTTGCTTCCAACTTTCACCCCTCTCCCATCTTCACATGGTCCATTCTGACAATTCCCTTCCCTTCCTTGACTACACTGTCTCCATTTCTGGTGATAGACTATCTACCAATATTCATTTCATGTCCACCAGCTCACACAGCGATCTTGACTCGTACTGCATTTCCTGTAAGGACTCCATCCCATTGTCCCAGTTTCTCTGCATCCATTGTATCTGTCCCAACGATGTTACCTTCCACAACTATGCTACCTTCCACAAATACTGCTTTACCTGAAAGGTGTGTTTGGGTCTTGGACGGTGAGATGGGAGGAGACAAAGGGAAGATGTTTCCTTTTCTGTAATTGCATGGGCATTTGTCATGGGAAAGGGATGTGGTTTTGGGGCTGAGGGAAAAGTGGGATTTGGAGGGAGGGTATGTCTTACTTTTTCCTGAACTGAGGATCCCTCCCAACTATGGTTGACATGGCACTTAATTGTGTCCAACTCATCTCGCATACCTCTGCCCTCACCCCTTCCCTCCCCCCCAGAACCATGATAGGGTCTCCATTGTCCTCACCAGCCTTCAAATTCAAAGGATCATCCTCTGCCATGTCCGCCAACTCCGGTATGATGCCACCATGAAACACAACTTTCCCTCACCTCCCCTGTCAGCATTAGGTGGGGATCATTCCTCCTATGACACTCTTGTCCACTTTTCCCTCAGCCCCAAAACCACATCCTATTCCCATTCAATTACAGAAAAGGAAACATCTGTCCTTTATCTCCTCCCTCCTCACCATCCGAGGCCCAAGCACACCTTTCAGGTGAAGCAGTATTTCACTTGCACCTCCTTCAGTTTAGTCTGCTGTTGCCACCCAGAAACTTTTAACATCATTTTTGCTGTCGAAGTGTATTCAATGCTCTCAATTTCAATTTGACATTAATAGTTCTAATTTGATAGTGCATTCAAAGTTATCGACTACACTCAAACCTATATTCATGTCCACTCAAAGCTACCCAGTGCACTCAAAGCTGTTAAACACATTCAGCAACTTGCATTGAAAAGTACAAGTAATTTAATGACTTAAATAACATCTGAATCTATTCAGTTTTTCATTTTGTCCAAAAAAAAGTTCCGCTACATTGTACATACCTGAGAGTCCCAACTGGTCCCCA
The DNA here is from genome assembly GCF_964213995.1 of Mustelus asterias. NCBI lineage: Eukaryota > Metazoa > Chordata > Chondrichthyes > Carcharhiniformes > Triakidae > Mustelus > Mustelus asterias. Next base: position 67,641,117 of record NC_135805.1, read on the forward strand.
TCAGCCTTAATTCATTTAAACCTCAGGATCTAGTCTATACATTCCACCGACCCACTCCCCACCTCTCAGGGTCTAAACTCTCTCCCTCCAACCCAAGGTCTCAGGCTCTAAACTCTTCTGTCCCTCTCCCTCCAGTCTCAGCATCTAAACTCTCCTGCCTCTCTCCCTCTGGTCTCCCTCTCTCCATTGAGTCTCCACACTTGCCTCCCTCTCACACTCCAGTCACCACACTTTTCCCCTCCCTCCAAAGTCTCCCCTCTCCAAACTCTTCCTCCGCCCCAGATTCTCCCCTGCCCCCAGCATCCCTCCAGCCTCCCCCTCCTCCTCCAAACTCTCTTCCCAGCTCTTTGCTTCCTCTAGTCTCCAGATCTTGGGACCTTGCTGGCCTTCCATACCTTGGATCTTCCCAAACTCTCTTCAGCCTCCCAAACTCTCTCTCTGGGCCTCCAGAGCTCTCTCGTCCCCTCTCTTTCTCCCCCCCACCCCCCTCTCCAACTGCCAAAATACCCGTGGACACACTCCTGCTCCCTGCACCAATTCTAAATCTGTGCAGCGCTGCCACAAAAAATAGAATTTTCAGTGTCCAACTGGTCTCGCGAATGGAAATCCTCAGGTAGTTATTTAAATCCAATAAAATACTGGATTTAAAAGTCGAATGATGACCATGAATCCATTGTCGATTATCATAAAAGCTCATCTGGTTCACTAGTTTCAGTTAGGGAAGGAAATCTGTCATTCTTTTCGAGGCCAGCCTACTTGTAGTGGTCGAAGGGTCTTTTTCCGGCTGGAGGTCTGTGACCAGTGGTGTTCCGCAGGGCTCTGTACTGGGACCTCTGCTATTTGTGATATATATAAATGATTTGGAAGAAGGTGTAACTGGTGTAATCAGCAAGTTTGCGGATGACACGAAGATGGCTGGACTTGCGGATAGCGAAGAGCATTGTCGGGCAATACAGCAGGATATAGATAGGCTGGAAAATTGGGCGGAGAGGTGGCAGATGGAGTTTAATCTGGATAAATGCGAAGTGATGCATTTTGGAAGAAATAATGTAGGGAGGAGTTATACAATAAATGGCAGAGTCATCAGGAGTATAGAAACACAGAGGGACATGGTGTGCAAGTCCACAAATCCTTGAAGGTGGCAACACAGGTGGAGAAGGTGGTGAAGAAGGCATATGGTATGCTTGCTGTGGTGGACCTCAGTTGTGCCTTTGTCCTATATGGACCACCGTTGTGTGTGTTTGTCATACCTGGACACATCCCCTTCCAGTTTGGTTCCTCCCCTCAGCACCTAGTATAAAGGTGGCTGTCTCCTCCCCCTTGTTCAGTCCAGGTCGGTTAATTGTTGGGATCTGCTCCTGATTCTGTTGTGAATAAAAGCCTACACTTATATTGGCATATCGGTAGTCTTTCGCCTTATTGATAGTGCATCAATTTTATTCACAACAGTTACTAGTATGGAGCAGTTTCTAAAACCCGACAAGTTAGCTTTAGACCCTCAAGAGGTTGGAGCCTCTGATAAATTTGATCATTGGTTGGACTGCTTCGAAGCATTCGTCGACACCGCTAGGGCCATCGACACCGACGCTGCTAAACTCCACGTGCTCCGCGCCCGGGTAAGCGAAACTGTCTATGGAATCTTCCGGGACGCTGCTACTTACGCGGACGCTATCGAACTCCTAAAAGGGCAGTTCCGAAAGAGCCCTAACGTGGTTTACGCCAGACACCTCCTAACTACCCGCAAACAGCAGCCAGGAGAATCGTGCGCCCAATTTCTGTGCGCCCTGCGAGTCCTCGCCCGAGCATGCGACTGTAAGGCTGTTTCAGCAGCTCAGAACACGGAGGATCTGATCCGCGACGCCTACGTTGCGGGCATTGAGTCTACATACATCCAGCAGCGCCTGCTGGAACAAGATGACCAAGACCTCCGGAAAACGGCCACGATGGCTGAAACGTTAGAAGCAGCCTCCCATAATCTCGAGTCTTGCCTTGGATCCCGTTCCACCGACGGCTCCAATGTGACGGCTGCTCCAGCAGGGCCCAAATGTTACTTTTGTGGCCTCCCTAAGCACCCTCGGCGTCACTGCCCGGCAAAGGACGCGATTTGCTCCGGATGCGGTAAGCTAGGCCACTTTGTTAAAGTCTGCCGAGCAAAGCCGCTTCTGAAGACTCGTGGAGCCATGTGTGCTCCGAGGGCGCGGCCATCTTTGATGCAGGCGGCGGCTGCGCGCGAATCGCCATCTTTGATGCGGTCACCGGAAGTGCGGGAATCACCATCTTTGATGCGGTCACCGGAAGTGCGGGAGTCGCCATCTTTGAGACTGGCATCAAGGCAAGCTGAGCAGGAAGCTTCATCCGTGATGTCATCAGACGGCGACGAAGATGGATTCTTCTTTAATTCAACAGTGGCATCGATTTGCCTGGACCAGTCGCAGCCACATCAACTCTCCAAGTCCATAATGGAGATCAAGGTAAATGGTTATGCAGAAAACTGCCTGTTTGACTGTGGGAGCACGGAAAGTTTTATACACCCTCGCACAGTGCGTCAATATGCCCTTCCCGTGCGACCCTGGAGCCAGACCATCTCCATGGCCTCGAATTCTCACTCAGTGGAGGTCCTCGGGTGCTGCTTGGTGACGCTGACAGTACAGGGCACAGTCTACGAGCGTTTTCGGCTCCTCGTGCTGCCGCAACTCTGCGCAGCTGTACTGCTGGGGTTAGATTTCCTCAGCCATCATAGAAGTGTCATCCTGCAGTACGATGGCCCTTATCCTCCGCTCTCTGTCTGCTAGGCGCCGTCACGGCAGCGCCCCTCGCGCACCACCTGCAGTCTCTCGACCCTCAAGATCACCCCCCCCCCCCGTTATTTGATAACCTCACCCCGGATTGTAGGCCTATAGCCACCAAGAGTAGGCGCTATAGTGCGGATGACCGGGCCTTCATTCGGTCCGAGGTACAACGTTTGCTCCAGGAAGGGATTATCCAGGCCAGCACCAGCCCCTGGAGGGCGCAAGTGGTCGTAGTTAAATCGGGGGAGAAACACCGCATGGTGATTGACTACAGCCAGACCATAAACAGGTATACCCAACTAGATGCATATCCACTTCCCCGTATCGCGGACATAGTCAACCACATCGCGCACTATAGGGTTTTTTCAACGATCGATTTGAAATCGGCTTACCACCAGCTCCCTATCCGCTCGGAGGATCGCCCATACACTGCCTTTGAGGCGGATGGCCGCCTCTACCAGTTCCTCCGAGTCCCCTTTGGTGTCACCAATGGGGTCTCAGTCTTCCAACGGGCCATCGATCAAATGGTGGACCAGCACGGACTACGGGCCACTTTCCCGTATCTGGATAACGTCACCATCTGCGGCCATGACCTGCAGGACCATGATGCCAACCTACAAAAATTCCTTCGTACGGCCACTCTCCTGAACCTCACATACAATGAGGCGAAGTGTGTTTTCCGGACACGCCACCTCGCCATCCTTGGGTACGTGATAGAAAATGGTGTCCTTGGCCCCGACCCAGCCCGTATGCGTCCCCTTATGCAGCTTCCCCTCCCTACTACCCTCAAAGCACTGAGGAGATGCCTGGGCTTCTTCTCCTATTATGCCCAGTGGGTTCCCCGTTACGCAGATAAAGCCCGTCCGCTCCTAAAATCGACTTCTTTTCCCCTGGCGGAGGAGGCCTGTCGGGCCTTCGGTGACATCAAAGCGGACATCGCGAAGGCCGCGATGCACGCTGTGGACGAATCCATCCCATTCCAAGTGGAAAGTGATGCGTCTGACTTTGCCCTAGCTGCCACCCTTAACCAGAGGGGCCGTCCGGTGGCCTTCTTTTCCCGGACCTTACAAGGCCCTGAGATTCGACACTCCTCGGTCGAGAAGGAGGCCCAGGCCATCGTGGAAGCCGTCCGGCACTGGCGCCATTGTCTCGCGGGCCAACGATTCACCTTAATTACGGACCAGCGGTCAGTTGCCTTCCTGTTTAACACCAGGCAAAAGGGCAAGATTAAGAATGACAAGGTCTTGCGGTGGAGGATTGAGCTCTCCACCTACAGATATGACATCATGTACCGGCCTGGGAAGCTCAATGAGCCCCCAGACGCCCTGTCCCGTGGATCATGTGCCAGTGCCCAACTAGACCAGCTACAGTCCCTCCATAACGACCTCTGTCATCCGGGTGTCACCAGATTTTTCCATTTTGTCAAGTCCCGTAACCTGCCCTTCTCCCTTGAGGAAGTCCGGACGATTACCAGGCAATGCAGGGTCTGCGCTGAGTGCAAACCGCAGTTCTACCGGCCAGGTAGGGCGCACCTTGTAAAGGCCACTCGCGCGTTCGAGCGCCTTAGCGTTGATTTTAAAGGCCCCCTCCCCTCCTCTAACCGCAATGTTTATTTCCTGAATATCATTGACGAATACTCACGTTTCCCTTTTGCCTTCCCCTGCTCGGACATGACCACGGCTACAGTGATTCGGACCCTGAACAAGCTCTTCACCCTGTTCGGCTTCCCAGCCTATATTCATAGCGACCGTGGGTCCTCTTTCATGAGTGACGAGCTGAGGCAGTACCTGCTCACCAAAGGCGTTGCCTCCAGCCGCACCACTAGCTATAACCCCAGGGGCAATGGTCAAGTAGAGCGGGAGAACGCAACCGTCTGGAAGGCCGTTCTATTAGCGTTACGGTCTAGGGGCCTTCCAGTCAGCCGTTGGCAAGACGTCCTTCCGGACGCATTACATTCCATTAGGTCACTCTTGTGCACAGCGACCAATACGACCCCTCACGAGCGGATGTTTTCATTTCCCAGGAAGTCCTCCTCGGGTACTTCGCTCCCGGATTGGCTGATGTCCCCGGGACCCGTCCTGCTTCGGAAGCATGTCCGGACCCATAAGGCAGATCCCTTGGTCGAGGAGGTCCAACTGCTCCATGCTAATCCCCAATATGCTTATGTAGCGTACCCTGATGGGCGGGAGGACACGGTTTCTGTCCGTGACTTGGCACCCGCGGGTGCCCCGGAGGTCACCACGTCCTTCCGCCCCACGGTCCCTGGTGTCGTCCATTCGGAGACTGCTACGCCTCTTCCTCCCTCAGTCCCTGTCCCCAATGTAGTGTGCCCAGAGCCTGTTGCAGCCCCCCACCCCCCAGCTCCGGTTCCCACTGTTCCCCATACGCCACCAGGGCCACTGCTCATTCCTCTCGCCCCTATGTACAGCTCGCTTGAGTCGCCGGAGCCGTCGCCACGCAGTACCCGACGACTGGACGGGACGACGGATCGGTCCGCTTCACACCACCCAGTGCCTTCTCTCGACGCTCACTGTACGGAGCCTGGGCCAACATCGCTCCCTGCTCGGACGACTCTGCGACCTGCACTACGACGATCGCGACGACGGATCAAGCCACCGGTTCATCTGGACTTGTGATATTGTTTCCGCTTCACCCCCGTGTTGTTTTTTTAAAAGGAAGGGGTGAATGTGGTGGACCTCAGTTGTGCCTTTGTCCTATATGGACCACCGTTGTGTGTGTTTGTCATACCTGGACACATCCCCTTCCAGTTTGGTTCCTCCCCTCAGCACCTAGTATAAAGGTGGCTGTCTCCTCCCCCTTGTTCAGTCCAGGTCGGTTAATTGTTGGGATCTGCTCCTGATTCTGTTGTGAATAAAAGCCTACACTTATATTGGCATATCGGTAGTCTTTCGCCTTATTGATAGTGCATCACTTGCCTTTATAGGACGGGGTATCGAGTATAAAAGCTCTAGTCTGATGATGCAGCTGTATAGAACGCTGGTTAGGCCACATTTGGAGTACTGCGTCCAGTTCTGGTCGCCGCACTACCAGAAGGACGTGGAGGCGTTAGAGAGAGTGCAGAGAAGGTTTACCAGGATGTTGCCTGGTATGGAGGGTCTTAGCTATGAGGAGAGATTGGGTAAACTGGGGTTGTTCTCCTTGGAAAGACGGAGAATGAGGGGAGATCTAATAGAGGTGTACAAGATTATGAAGGGTATAGATAGGGTGAACAGTGGGAAGCTTTTTCCCAGGTCGGAGGTGACGAACACGAGGGGTCACGGGCTCAAGGTGAGAAGGGCGAAGTATAACTCAGATATCAGAGGGACGTTTTTTACACAGAGGGTGGTGGGGGCCTGGAATGCGCTGCCAAGTAGGGTGGTGGAGACAGGCACGCTGACATTGTTTAAGACTTACCTGGATAGTCACATGAGCAGCCTGGGAATGGAGGGATACAAACGATTGGTCTAGTTGGACCAAGGAGCGGCACAGGCTTGGAGGGCCGAAGGGCCTGTTTCCTGTGCTGTACTGTTCTTTGTTCTTTGTGATCCACAGTGATTCTTGAATGCCCTCTGAAACAATCCTAAAAGCCACCCCAGTTCAAGGGAAAATGTTAGGGATGGGCAATGAATTCAGGCTTTGCCAGTGGCACCCACTGGCAATGGATTTTTAAAAAAACACCTTGCTCCTATCCTCACATTTCTGGCCTTGGCCTGCTGCAATTTTCTAGTGAAGCCCAACACCATCTTCCAATGAGGCACTTTACAGTGTTTGGACTTAACACTGAATTCAACAACTTCAGACCCTGAACTCGCTCCTCCATTTTGAGGTTTTGTTCCCACCCCCCTCCCCCACAGGGCCATCTGTAGCTTGTTTTGTTTTCACAGAGTGCTGACCCTTGTTTTTTGTGTTTATTTAACACATTCTACTATTTTACCTTTATTCAATTATTAGCACCTTCTTTAGTCTTTAACACCACCACTAACACACATTTGTCTTGTTTCCATGATATCTTTGTCACTTTTTCCAGAGGTCCCACCTGTCCCTGAAATTCTATTCTGCTCCACCTTCTCCACCCCCTCTCCAACTATATAATCCATCACATTTCTACCCCTCTTCAGCTCTGAAAAGGGATCATACAGATTTAAAACGTTACCTCTGCTTTTTTCTCCATGGATCTGTCAAGACTTTATAGCATTGTCTGTTTTTGTTTCTGATTTACAGCATCCGCAGTGTTTTGCTTCTATTCAAATGCAAGTTCTTATTGTTGTCATGTTGAGTGCCACTAATTGGCATTAATGCCACAAGCTGTGAAATACCACATTATTAATAATATTGAATCTTGATATAAATTATGCAAAATACTTGTTTATAAAATTAAGCTCGAGGGGTGTAATATTAATGAGGAACACATCCTATTATTTAACATAGTGCTATGTTTTATTGCCATTATGTTGGCCAGAATTCTCTGGCTGTTCAGGTTGGCAGGATCTTCTGGTCTCGCTGACGGCGTACCCCCTGCCATGGGTTTCCCGTCAGCATGGGGTGCAGTCAATGGGAAAACCCAACTCTCGCAAGGGAAACACGGCACAGAGAGGCCAAAGAACCCCCCCCATTACCTCTTCTGTGAAACATCAAATTTAATTAAACACCAGTAATTATTGAGATTGAGTTCATCTGTTATACGCTAATGTACAGAAATTAAAATAATGGACTTTAACAGCATATTATCAAATTAGGATAGTAAAACCACACGAAACAACTGAATGGATCTCTTTACATTCTACTGATATTTCCATTGTACCAGTCACAGCTTGATTTTAAATTAGCATTAATCTGGTGGTAATAGGCTCAAAATGAAGTCTTTAAACTCTGCACCCCATTTACTCTGACAATTTACAGGGTCCTACTGCTGGCCAGCTTAACCCCTGGCTGTTTCAGGTAGTGAATCCCTTTCTTGAGACACAGAGTCTGAGCATGAAGAAGGAACTGAAGGAAATCCTTATTAGTCAGGAAATTGTATTGGGAAAATTGCTGGGATTAAAACCTGATAAATCCCCAGTGCCTGATTCTCTGCATTCCAGATTACTCAAGGAAGTGGCCCCAGAAATATGGATGATCATTTTCATAGGGACGTTTTTTACACAGAGGGTGGTGGGGGCCTGGAATGCGCTGCCAAGTAGGGTGGTGGAGGCAGGCACGCTGACATTATTTAAGACTTACCTGGATAGTCACATGAGCAGCCTGGGAATGGAGGGATACAAACGATTGGTCTAGTTGGACCAAGGAGCGGCACAGGCTTGGAGGGCCGAAGGGCCTGTTTCCTGTGCTGTACTGTTCTTTGTTCTTTGTGATCCACAGCCTGATTCTTGAATGCCCTCTGAAACAATCCTAAAAGCCACCCCAGTTCAAGGGAAAATGTTAGGGATGGGCAATGAATTCAGGCTTTGCCAGTGGCACCCACATCCCGTACAATGGATTTTTCCAGCATTCTACAGACTCTGGAAGAGTTCCAGTGGATTGGAGGGTAGCTAATGTAACCCCACAAAAAGGGAGAGAGAGAAAACTGGGAATTATGGACTGGTTAGCCTGACATCAGTGATGGGGAAAATGCTGGAGTCAATTATTAATGATGCAACAACTGAGCATTTGGAAAATAGTGACAGGATGGGTCCAAGTCAGCATGGATTCACTGAAGGGAAATCGTGCTTGACAAATCTTCTAGAATTTTTTGGGGATGTGACCAGTAGAGTGGACAAGGGTGAACCAGTGGATGTTGTGTATCTGGGCATTTAAAAGGCTTTTGACAAGGTCTCACAAAAGACCAAAAATTAAAGGTCATGGTATTGGGGATAATGTATTGACGTGGATAGAGAACTGGTTGGCAGACAGGAAGCAGAGAGTGGGAATAAACAGATCCTTTTCAGAGTGGCAGGCAGTGCCTAGTGGGATACCACAGAGTTCAGTGGTGGGACCCCAGCTATTCACAATACACATTAATGATTTGGATGAAGGAATTGAATGCAATATCTCCAAACTTGCAGACAACACTAAGCTGGGTGTCAGTGTGTGCTGTGAGGAGGGTGCTAAGAGACTGAGTGGGCAAATACTTGGCAAATGCAATATAATGTGGATTAATGTGAGGTTGTCCATTTTGGTGGCAAAAACAGGAAGGAGGATTATCTTCTGAATGGTGGCAGTTCAGGAAAAGGGCAAGTGCAACATGACCTGGGTGTCATAGAAATCATAGAAACCCTACAGTGCAGAAACAGGCCATTCGGCCCATCGAGTCTGCACCGACCACAATCCCACCCAGGCCCTACCCCCACATCCCAACACATTTACCCGCTAATCCCTCTAACCTACGCATCTCAGGACACTAAGGGGCAATTTTAGCATGGCCAATCAACCTAACCCGCACATCTTTGGACTGTGGGAGGAAACCGGAGTACCCGGAGGAAACCCACACAGACACGAGGAGAATGTGCAAACTCCACACAGACAGTGACCCAAGCCGGGAATCGAACCCAGGTCCCTGGAGCTGTGAAGCAGCAGTGCTAACCACTGTGCTACCGTGCTGCCATGGTGGAACAGTTGCTGAATGTTGGCATACAGGTACAGCAGGCAGTGAGGAAAGCTAATGCTGGCCTTCATAGAAAGAGGGTTCGAGTACTGTTTGAGAGCACATTTCCACTCCATCTGACGAAGGAGCAGTGCTCCGAAAGCTTATGGTATTTGCTACCAAATAAACCTGTTGGACTTTAACCTGGTGTTGTGAGACTTCTTACGTTGTTGAAGTTATGCAGGGCCTTGGTGAGGCCACACCTTGGGTACTGTGCGCAGTTTTTGTCTCCTAGTCTGAGGAAGAAAAGGACATTCTTGCTATTGAGGGAGTCCAACAATAGTTCAATAGACTGATTCCTGGAATGGCAGGACTGACATATGAAGAAAGACTGGATTGACTAGGCTTGTATTCACTGGAATTTAGAAGAATGAGAGGGGATCTCATAGAAACATATAAAATCCTGACGGGACTGGACAGGCTAGATGTGGGAAGAATGTTCCTGATGTTGGGGAGGTGCAGAACTAGGGGTCACAGTCTAAGAATAAGGGGTAAGCCATTCAGGACCGAGATGAGGAAGAGCTTCTTCACTCAGAGTTGTGAACCTGTGAAATTCTCTACCACAGGAAACTGTTTGGGGCCAGTTCATTAGATATGTTCAAGAAGGAGCTGGACGTGGCCTTTGCAGCTAAAGGGATCAAGGGGTATGGAGAGAAAGTGGGAGTAGGATGCTGAAAGTGCATGATCTACCATATTGAATGGTGATGCAGGCTCAAAGGGCCGAATGGCCTATTCCTGCACCTATTTTCTATGTTTCTGTCACCTAGACTAGAAGAAAAGAAATGTGGAGAAAGAATGAGAGTTACTGAGGACAGAGGAAACAAGAATGCCTTCTTGTGAGAAAGAGGGTGACAACGGTAGTGAGTTGGTGATGATAGCTAAAGAGAAGGAGCTATTAACGATGACAACTAACATGGAGTCTCAGAATAGAAGTTGGATGATCGGTAATTTAGTGAGGTTTAAGTAGATATGATTTTGAAGAATGTTAAATGATTGTGCTGGATCAGCTGTCTGGTCAGAGAGGGCAAGAAACAATTGATTTCCACAACTGTGGCTAATTTGTCGGGTCAGAAGTGGTGATGGGGAGTAAATAATGATGCCGAGAGACTTTGAACATGCGGACCAAGAGCTGGAGGTTTCTGGCGAACTTGAGATAGCCTTCCTGCTTCTCCAGATGTTTCTTTAATGCATAGACCAAATGAGAGCTGGGAGAGCTAGCAATATGGCAGGGGAAGACATCAGGACTGAAGCCCAATGTCTTCTCACCATCATGGCATATTGGCAATGGTGGGCACCTCAGTGGCTCAGCTGCCAACAGGGAAGCCAAATGTGCCACTTAATACTCCAAGTAAGGGGCACTTCCTGCCTCCATGGGCATTATGTCTGCTTCCAGAGGGCCCATCGCCACATGGGAAGATGGCCAGATAAATTCTGGCAGCCTCCCAGCAAGTTCTGGACGGGAGCCCATGTTCATGGTTGCTCAATGGCCCCTGGAAGAACCACCTGGTGGCAATGGGCTGCCCTGTGGCAACAGCATATTGGTGCATCGCAAGGCCCCTTCCCTCAATCACTGGGGCCAGCTGGATTGGCCTAAGCATTCCCCGAGAAAAGCCATCGCTTCTGAAGAGTGCCTCGCCATTGAGATTTCCTCATTCTGGCTCAACATTGGCCACTGTTACTGGTGATATTGCCAAGGCTACTCAGCTGCTGGCCCTCTGTTTGTGCTGGCCTCTCTTGCCTGCCAGAGCGGGATCCACTCCTGTTTTCAGCCCTGGCAATGGGACTTCACCCACAGCCAAAAGAAATCAGTCTTACATTTAGCAATTAGATCCTTAATTTGCCATATCACCCTGACTTGCATATTTAAGGCACCTAACGCCTGGCAGGGGCAACCATCCTAGTTGCCAAAAAAGCCACCTGAGTCAATATAGCAGTCAATGACTTCTGGCAAGGCAGGTTACAGTGTGAAATTCAGAGGGTTAACACTGATTTAATGCTGGATACACAGGTAAATTCGCTAGACTCTGGGGTGGTTCCCGCAGATTGGAAAACAGCAAATGTGACGCCACTGTTTAAAAAAGGAGGTAGACAAAAGGTGGGTAACTATAGACCGGTTAGCTTAACTTCTGTAGTAGGGAAAATGCTTGAATCTATCATCAAGGAAGAAATAGCGAGACATCTGGATATAAATTGTCCCATTGGTAAGACGCAGCGTGGGTTCATGAAGGGCAGGTCATGTTTGACTAATTTAGTGGAGTTCTTTGAGAACATTACATGTGCAGTGGACAATGGGGAACCTGTGGATGTGGTGTATCTGGATTTCCAGAAGGCATTTGACAAGGTGCCGCACCAAAGACTGCTGCATAAGATAAAGGTGCACAGTGTTACGGGTAATGTATTAGCATGGATAGAGGATTGGTTAACTAACAGAAAGCAAAGAGTGGGGGTAAATGGGTGTTTTTCTGGTTGGCGATCAGTGACTAGTGCTGTGCCTCAAGGATCAGTGTTGAGACCGCAATTGTTTATGATTTACATAGATGATTTGGAGTTGGGGACCAAGTGTAGTGTGTCAAAATTCACAGATGACGCTAAGATGGGTGGAAGAGCAAAGTGTGCAGAGGACGCTGAAAGTCTGCAAAGGGATATAGATAATCTAAGTGAGTGGGCGAGGGTCTGGCAGATGGAGTACAATGTTGGTAAATGTGAGGTCATCCATCTTGGTAGGAATAACAGCAAAATGGACTATTATTTAAATGGTAAAAAATTGCAGCATGCTGCTGTGCAGAGGGACCTGGGTGTCCTTGTGCACGAATCTCAAGGAGTTGGTTTGCAGGTGCAGCAGGTAATTAAGAAGGCAAATGGAATTTCATCCTTCATTGCTTGAGGGATGGAGTTTAAAAACAGCGAGATTATGTTGCAGCTGTATAAGGTGCTGGTGAGGCCACACCTGGAGTACTGTGTACAGTTTTGGTCTCCTTACTTGAGAAAGGATATACTGGCACTGGAGGGGGTGCAGAGGAGATTCACTAGGTTGATTCCGGAGTTGAGAGGATTGGCTTATGAGGAGAGACTGAGTAGACTGGGGCTATACTCATTGGAATTCAGAGGGGAGATCTTATAGAAACATATGAAATTATGAAGAGAATAGATAAGATAGAAGCAGGGAAGTTGTTTCCACTGGCGGGTGAAACTAGAACTAGGGGGCATAAGGGGAAGCAGATTTAGGACTGAGTTGAGGAGGAACTTCTTCACACAAAGGGTTGTGAATCTGTGGAATTCCCTGCCCAGTGAAGCAGTTGAGGCTACCTCATTGAATGTTTTTAAGGCAAGGATAGATAAATTTTTGAACAGTAAAGGAATTAAGGATTATGGTGAGCAGGCAGGTAAGTGGAGCTGAGTCCACAAAAAGATCAGCCATGATCTTATTGAATGGCGGAGCAGGCTCACGGGGCCAGATGGCCTGCTCCTGCTCCTAGTTCTTATACTCTTACGTTCTTATGTACTGTGCATTGAATTTCTCTCTCCACGTCTCTGGATGGGAATCTTCCAGCCCCGAAACCAACGGGCATTGTCCCAAGCAGGATGGGAAAATTGAAGAGACATTCAAACAGCTCTCCAAAATTTCCCATCCTGCCTGGGACAATGCCTGCTCATACCGGGGCCAGAAAATCCCATTTCCGTCTTGGGTTTAGGATGAAACCCATGAACTTCTCACACTTATTAGAGGAGAGATCGGGCATCTAAAAAAAGTTTTTGCAAAATATCACTTTACCCAGACGCCATCCACTGCCCACCTTCTTACCCTCCCTAAACACCCTGCAACCCCTGTCTAACATCCAACAAGCACTGATGATATTGAGCTGAATCTGGCAATAAATAGCTAAGCTAATTATGCACGTTCTGTGCTCAGTTTTGTGGTATTGAGTTAGATTCTATCTTTATTTTGTAAATGTTACATTTATTCCTTTAATTAGCTATTTGCAACCATGGAGACATTTTTCAGTTTTGATTTTTTATATAAATTGCAGATTTCAAAATCCCAAACATTCTGCTTTTTCACTAGCTGAATTGTGATGATCTCCCCTCCTGACCCTTCCAGTTCCAAAGTACCCAGGGTCAGATTGCTTTGCACATGTTGGGCAGATGTCCATGGTGCCAGGAGCACATCATCAGTGCTCATTGGATGGTGGGCAAGAGGTGGAGGTGGGCGGCACGTTAAGTGACAATGTGCGTGATTTTTATTTGATAGCACATCGGCCCTTTGTTAGGGAGTCTGAAATTCCTCAAGCTTTCAGCAATCTGGCGAGGGTTCCAGAACTGGAGCCCTTCGGTGGGCCTCACCTCTGTGTTCCAGTGACCTGTGTGATGGGTTCATCCGCATAGCCCATGTCACCATCCACAGTAGAAGATGGCAATCCTCAGGGCAAAAATTTGGAACCTCCAGTTTCTATCCCATTGTGTGCTTTGCTTGTTTACTTCTCCATACGTCCACCAGGGATCTGCCATTTCAATCCCTCCAATTTTAATAACATAGTGCTCAATGAAATAGACCTTCTGCTGAAATATGGGGAGAATGCAGCAATGGAGTAATAACAGCACTAAAGATTTCAGCAGCCCATGAATGGAGTAATTTCTGCAATGTATATGTGATGAAGCACAGAAATAATTCATTAATCCAATCATTTTGGATTTTTTATTCTTTCTTGGACAAGGTTATGGAGGGTCCCTGGTAACCATTTTTCTTGTGTGTTCATTTCTTTTTGCAAAAGCCAGCAATATTTAATAACCCACTTATAGAGCAGCCTCGCACCAGGGTGCTACAGTCCAGGATTAGAATATCTTCACAAGCTTACCGAACAAGCATCAAATCATCTAAGGCACAACGCTTTCACAAAATGTTTCTTAAAACTGTATTTTTCTGGTCTTGGGAAATGATTGTTCTGAACACTAATATTGAATGGTTAATTCAACCTACCCTAAACCCTCACATTGAATATAACATATGACCCATACACACGTATACAGTTTTTTATGGTCCATTCTTACAGTCTCAGTTTCCGTCAATTAATTACGGGAGCTATTGGCATCATTCTTTTATTATTTTTCAGGAAGGAAACCTACTGGGTCCCAGGGGCCCATCACCAGTTCCAGCAATAAAACATCTGCCAAGTTCAATCGAGTTCATATCCTGTCCATTTTCAGCCTCCAGATATTTGTGTGTGTTTATTTATGATCCGATAGAAGTGTATGTATGTGTTGGGTGAGATATACGCATTTGGGATAATGTACCCAAACGACTTGATTCCAGTTACTCAGCAACACTGGACGATATATTCACAAACTAATAGCAAACCCTGTTTTCCAATAGTTACATTTATTTAGTTTGGAAATATACTTTTTTAACATGGTCCCTGAGTTTGCAATACTGATGTACTTCCTTGCGTCTTGAGTCTATGAATTGATTATATTGTGAGCTAAAATACCAGACACTCTCATTAATCATTTCTGACTTTCTCCAAGAAGAATATTTAATTTTATATTCCCAAACTAATAAGTGCTGCAATTTTAAACTTGTTATGTCTATGATGGCATAATCCTTTCTTTGTATACACCACTTCTAAAATAAAAGCAATGAAGAAGCACAGAGAATGGACCAGTGAGCTTGTGCATGCCAGTGAGGGAGAGACTGTGCCATTGGGTAGAGACTGCAGCCAGAATGAGATTCAGCCAGAGTGAGGGTATCGGAAATTTGGAGCTGAGTGGGTAGCTATTGGTAAGTGTTGGTAAGTGTTTCTCTTTTTTCTCTTTAAATTCAGTAGTCTAGTTTAAAGGTCAATAAGCAACTGGCCCAGTTAGCTAAATGGCATTTATCTGTCAATCAACTGAAGCCTGGTTAGGGCCTCAATAGGTATGAACGCTTAGGAATTTTAACCCAGTGTGTAAGTCATCCCAGCTCACCTCAGCTGTATATAAGGCAGTGGTTTTAGCAAGCACACAACCAGCAAGCCTGTGCACACGAGAGAGACTGCAACTAGAGTGAGATTCAGCCAGAGTGAGGGTATCGGAAATTTGGAGCTGAGTGGGAATTCGGTGCTGAGGGGAAAGACGTACTCATTTTTTGGAGGAGCAGAGAGGCGGACCTGCGAGCGAGACTGAAGGGCAAGTGAGAAGTAGAAAGAAATCGAACTGTGACATCACAGCCAGCCGGTAAATGACTGGTTGGTGACTGGTAAGTAGTTTTTCTTTTCTTTCTTCTCTTTTTTCTCTTGGCATTGTAGTTGTTGTTGTAAGGTAACTCAAGGGTTAAGTCATGGCAGGAGGTCCCAGACCCGTGTCATGCACCTCTTGTGCGATATGGGAATTCAAGGACCCTTCAGCATTCCTGGCTCCTTCATGTGCAAGAATTGTGTCTAACTGCAGCTTCTGTTAGATCGCTTGATGGCTCTGGAGCTGCGGGTGTTTCACTTTGGAGCATCCACAATGCTAAGGAAGTCGTGGATAGCACATTCAGTGAGTTGGTCACACCGCAGATAAAAATTACTGAGGGCAATAGGGAATATGTGACCACCAGACAGAGGAAGAGTGAGAAGGCAGTGCAGGGGTCTCCTGCGGCTATCTTCCTCCAAAACAGATATACCGTTTTGGATACTGTTGGGGGAGATGGCTCACGAGGGAAAGGTGGCAGCAGCCAGGTCCATGACACCATGGCTGGCTCTGCTGCACAGGAAGGCAGGGTAAAAGAGTGGCAGAGCTACAGTGATAGGGGATTCAATTGTAAGGGGAATAGATAGGCATTTCTGCGGACTCAAACAAGACGCTCGAATGGTTTGTTGCCTCTCTGGTGCAAGGGTCAAGGATGTCTCAGAGCGGTTGCAGGGCATTCTGAAGGGGAGGGTGAACAGCCAGCTGTCGTGGTGCATATAGGCACCAACAATATAGGTAAAAAAAATGGGATGAGGTCCTACAAGCTGAAGTTAGGGAGTGAGGAGTTAAACTAAAAAGTAGGACCTCAAAGGTAGTAATCTTAGGATTTCTACCAATGCCACGTGCTAATCAGAGTAGGAATGTCATGATAGCTAAGATGAATTGGGCGGGACAGTGATTAGCATTGCTGCCTCGCAGCTCCAGGGACCTGGGTTCAACTCCCGGCTTGGTCACTGTCTGGAGTTTGTACATCCTCACTGTGTCTGCGTGGGTTTCCTCCGGGTGCTCCGGTTTCCTCCCACACTCCAAAGATGTATGGGATAGGTTGATCGGTCATGCTAAATTGCCCCTTCGTGTCCCAGGATATGTAGGTTAGAGGGATTAGTGGGTAAATATGTGAGGTGACGGGAATAGGACCTGGCTGGGATTGCAGACTCATTGGGCTGAATAGCATCCTTCCACACTGTGGGAATTCTATGATTCATAGGATTCTGTGAATATGTGGCTTGCGGGATGGTGCAAGAGGGAGGGATTCAAATTCCTGAGACATTGGAACCGGTTTCGGGGGGAGGTGGGACTAGTACAAATTGGACAGTCCGCACCTGGGCAGGACTGGAACCAGTGTCCTAGGGGGAGTGTTTACTTGTGCTGTTGGGGAGGGTTTAAACTAATGTGGCAGGGGGATGGAAACTGATGCAATAAGTCAGAGGGAACTGAAGTGGGGACAGAAACAAAAGGTAGCAAGGGGAAAAGTGGAAGGCAGAAAAACCAAAGATGAAAAACAAAAGGAGCCACAGTACAGAGTACAGAGACTGAGTAGAGCTCAGTGAATGGGTCCAGTAAGGCCAAGAGAAATAAAACAGAGTGTACAAAACATGACAGGACAGATGGTCTGAGGTGTGTTTGCTTTAACGCAAGGAGTATGACAAGACGGATGAACTTAAAGCTTGGATTACTACATGGAACTGTGATGTGGCAATTACAGAGACTTGGATGAAAGAAAGGCAGGATTGGCAGCTTAGCATTCCAGGATTTAGATGCTTCAGGTGAGATAGAGAGGGTGACAAAATAGGTGAGATGTTGCTTTACTGATTAGGGTGAATGTCACAGCTATACAAAGGGAGGACACCTTTGTGGGATCATGCAGTGAGGCCATATGGGTCGAACCCAGGAACAGGATCAGTGCAATCACACTGTTGGGGTTGTACTACAGACCTCCCAACAGTCAACATGAAGTGGAGGAACTGATATGTCAGCAGATTATGGGAAGGTGTAAAAACAATAGGGTTGTTGTGATGGACAATTTTAACTTCCCCAGTATAGGCCGGGATTCCTTTAGTGCCAGGGGCTTGGATGGGGCAAAGTGTGTTCAGTGTGTCCAAGAGTGCTTCTTGAGGCAATATGTAGATAGTCCAACTCGGGAAGGGGCTATCTTAGATCTGGTTCTGGGAAACAAGCCTGGACAGGAGATTGATGCCTCAGTGGGAACAGTGATCACAATTCTAAATTTCAAGATACTTGTAGAAAAGGATAGAAGTAGTCCCAGAGTGAAAGTACTAAACTGGGGGAAGGCTAACTGCAACAGTATCAGGTAGGAGCTAGGGAATGTAGACTGGTGGTGACTATTTGAGGGTAAATCCACATCCAATATGTGGGAGTCTTTTAACAGTCAGGTGTTAACAATTCAGGACTAGCATGTCCCAGTAAAAATGAAGGATAAAGATGGCACGATTCGGGAACTCGAGATGACAAGAGAGATTGTGAGCTTAGTGAAAAAGGAGAAGGAGGCATACATAAATTTCAGGAAATTGAAAATGGATAAGGCTCTTGAGAATACAGAGAGAGCAGGAAAGAGCTTAAATTGGGACTTAGAAAAGCAAAAAGGGGCTATGAAATGTCCTTGGCAGGCAGGATTAAGGAGAATTAAGGCTTTTTATGCATATATAAGGAGGAAGAGGGTAGCTAAGGAAAGGGTAGGTCCACTCAAGGACAGTGGAGGGAATTTGTGTGTGGAGCCAGCTGAGGTGGGTTGAGGTCCTTAACAAGTACTTTGCATCACTATTCATAAAGGAGAATGATGTGGTGGATGGTGAGTAGAGAAAGGAGGATGTTGACATTCTAGGACATGTTGAGATAAAAAGAGGAGGTATTGGATGTTTTGGAAAAAAATAAGGTGGACAAGTCCTCAGGGCCAGATAGGGTCTATCCCAGAATACTGAGAGAGGCGAGGGAAAAATTGCTGAAGTCTTGGCCAAAATCTTTGTATCCTCTTTAGTCATGGGTGAGGTACCAGAGGATTGGAGAGTAGCTAATATTGTTCCTCTGTTTAAGAAGGGCAGCAGAGACAATCTGGGAAATTACAGGCCTGTGAGCCTTACATCAGTGATGGGGAAATTATTGGAGATGATTTTTAGGGACAGGATGTACTCACATCTGGGAGAGAATAGGCTTATTAGCGATAGGCAGCATGGTTTTATGAAGGGGAGGTCGTGTCTCCCAAACTTGATTGAGTTCTTTGACGAAGTGACAAGAAAAACTGACCAGGTCAGGGCAGTGGATGTTGTACATGGACTTTAGTAAAGCCTTCGATAAGGTTCCTCATGACAGGCTGATACAGAAGGTGAAGTCATATGAGATCCGAGGTGAGCTGGTAAGAGGGATACAAAACTGGCTTGGATATAGAAAGCAGAGAGTAATGGCGGGAGGATACTTTTCTAACTGGAGGTCTGTTACAAGCGGTGTTCCACAAGGATCAGTGCTGGGGTCTCTGTTGTTTGTAATATATATAAATGATTTGGAGGAAAATGTTTGTAAAAACTGGGATTAGCGGATAGTGAGGATTGTCAGAGGACACAGCAGGATATAAATCGGCTGGAGACCTGGGCTGAAAGATGGCAGATGGAATTTAACCCGGACAAATGTGAGGTGATGCGATTGGGCCAGCACGGTGGCGCAGTCATAAGCACTGCTGCCTCACAGCACCAGGAACCCGGGTTCAATTCTGGCCTCAGGTCACTGTCTATGTGGAGATTACACATCCTCCCCGTGTCTGCGTAGGTTTCCCCCGGGTGCTCCGCTTCCCTCCCACAGTCCAAAGATGTGCTTGTTAGGTTGATTGGCCATACTAAATTGACCCTGATGTCAATCTAATCTATTAGATTAGATTAGCAGAGTAAACATTTTCCATCTGCTTTACGGGAATAGGGCCTGGGTGGGATTGTGGTCGGTGCAGACTTAATGGGCCAAATGGCCTCTTTCTGCACTGAATGGATTCTAGGATTTGAAAGGTCTACTGCAGAAGGACCAGAAGGACAGTAAATGGTAGCGCCCTGAAAAATATTAACATACAATGGGATCTAGGCGTGTAGATCCACAGTTCCCTGAAGATGGCAACTCAGGTGTACTAAGTGGTCAAGAAGGCGTATGGCATGCCAGCCTTCATCAGTTGGGGCGTTGAGTATAGGAATTGGAAAATCATGTTGCAGCTGTATAAGAATTTGGTTAGGCCACATTTAGAGTATTGTGTGCAATTCTGATCACTACACGACCGGAAGGATGTTGATGCATTGGAAAGGATGCAGAAGAGATTTACCAGGATGTTGCCTGGTTTGGAGGATATAGGCTATGAAGAAAGGTTGAACAAACTTGGATTGTTTTCATTGGAGCATTGGAGGATGAGGGGGGACCCGATAGAGGTTTACAAGATTATGACAGGCTTGGGTAGAGTGGGTAGTCAGAGTCTTTTTCCCAGGGTCGATTAAAAGAGATGTGAGGAGAATGAGTGCCAACGAAACAGCCTTGGAATTTAAGAGAGAGCTCGTACATAGTCTTTCCCAGCATTGGAAGAGGCAGTTGTAAAGGCACAATTGGAAATCTGGTTCCTAATTATTGGAAATTATTGTTATTTTTATTTCTTCATGGGATGTAAGCATTTCTGGTTGGCCCTATCTCCAGTTGTCCTTGAGAAGCTGGTGCTGACCTGTATTCTTGAACTGCTGCAGCCCATCTGATGTAGGTGCACCCACAGTGCTGTTAGAAAGGGGGTTCCTGGACTTTGAGCCACAGACAGTCAAGGAACTGTGATACAGTTCAAAGCTGGATCTAGGAAACATGGAATAAAATTTCTATAAAACCCATTAATGAATGTAGCAATAACTGACTGACCCTTGTCCACTGAAAGTAATGCAGGCAGCATGCAAAATTCGTGTGAGACTAGTGCATCTTAAAGCTAGCCTGCATTTCAAAACGCAGCATGAACCTCTTAAAAGGGCAGTGGGGCAAGGGGTTGCGTGCAAATGCTCATTTAACTGGCTGGAAACCTTGGATGCCGAAACAAACTGGAGAAATAGTACAGCAGGCTAGGTTCCCCAACGAAGCATTAGAAGAAGGAAAGTGGTGCTTTAATTGAAAGGAGCCATGGGCCCTTCAGAGAGACCTTGCAAGGAATTACAGGCACTGAGGTCACTGCCTGGAGCCTGATCCCCAAGGACCTTGATGCAGTGTCAGAAAAAGTTCAATAAC
The DNA here is from genome assembly GCF_964213995.1 of Mustelus asterias. Lineage (NCBI taxonomy): Eukaryota > Metazoa > Chordata > Chondrichthyes > Carcharhiniformes > Triakidae > Mustelus > Mustelus asterias. The sequence goes on from NC_135805.1 coordinate 67,661,970, forward strand.
CCTACACAAGTGGTCAGTTCCAGCAGATGCATTTTCAAATGCCATATCCTTGTAATTTCACCACCAACCTCGCTCACTACACCCCCATCATCAATCCATCAATGATCTTCAGCAATCAGGAGTCATGTCTAATACTCACGTGCTCCACCTTACCCTCACACACTTACCACTGCTGTAACCATCCCGTCCATCTCTCACAGCTGCCACACACTTTCCACTATTCAGCTATGACAGACACACCCACTGACGCTCTTTCCTCTCTCTTGCAGGATGGTACATCGCTGGCCTAGCTAGTGACACCCAGAACCTGTGAAACAATAAAAAAAAGTAGGGAATAGCAGAGAACTGGTGGTGGTGGATAGGCACACCTACCTGTCCTCATTCACTTGGAGAAGATGATCCTTGGCATCATTGGTGTGCCCATCACTGAAGCCCATGGCAGTTGGGACCACTGAAGCCATCCAGAATGATGTATAATCTTGCTTTATATACCCTTTGTGATTTCACTTCACCCACACCCTGCAATCTGGTATGAAGTGCTGTGACCATGCACCTTATATGTATCCCAGCCCTCTTATTCCCTCAGCTCAACCCTGCCCTTGTGCATTGATGAAGAACTGCCACCTGACCAGCTAGTGGTGCCCCAAAAAAGCAGGCCTCTGATGATCAATGGCTGTCACTTGATCAGACACAGAGCCACTAGCTCAGATACTAGCACTGCATGCACTTTAGAGTGCAATGTAGATTTAGGATCTGCATATGGTAAGTCACTGAGTATAAGTGGGCTGCAGCCAGATCAGGGAAAAGGATAGCATATGTGCCAGCTTCCTGGAGGGTATAAACGCAAACAAGTCCTGCTGCAGAGGACTCAGGTGAGAACTGTGATGGGGTGATGTACAGGAAAAGGCTGCTTGGTGTGCATATAGAAATGCTTGCTACATTGACAGGCCTGCCAAGGAACCTGTTGTCACTGTTAAGGAGCATGAAGGAGTCTGAGTGCACCTTGGCACAGAATTTTGCTCAGATCTTGGAGCCCAGCATGGAAATGGTGAAAACTCCATGATAATGATTGTGAACCCAACTATGATGCAGTCAGATGGTCAATATCTCGAGGACAAGCAAAAGCCACACAATGTCTGAGTTCATGCAAGTCCATCAAGGTGTCTGCAGACTTGGATTGCCCTCACTCTGTGTTATAGTAGATTGCTAGCTTTACTGAGGCACAGCCTGAGTGAGTGTCAGTGGCTCCATGGTAGGATCTCTGTTAGAATGACAGCATTTGTGCTCCCACCGCTGTTGTGCTCCCTGCTGTTCCTGCCTGACAACCAACCCACCCAGACTGCTGTCACCCATGCTGAGTTGGCTTAACCTGAAGCTGGATCCTCAATGTGCAGAGTTGCTCTTGGGTGTCCTGCATCCGATGTCTACCCCATTGAAAGTCAGGTCCTTTCAACAGCCATGCTGATGCCACTGGGACAGCATTGCATAGAAACACAGCAGCCAGCAATGGCACCCACAAGACACAAGGGTGATTCATTGAGTGTTGAATATATTATAGAAATGTGTGTTGGATAAAGTGGTATGGTTGATTTGTATCGTATTATATTTCAGGACTGTAGCCGAGAAGGACACTGTGATGAAGTGTAACAGAGAGATGGTAATGTGAGACAGTGTTGAGCAACAGGAATCTGAAGTTTCAATCAGTGGAACCATAATCTGATGAGCAACCCATCTGGAATGTGGATGTGCCTGCTGCCTCCTCCCTGCTCCTCCTTCTGAGGTGATCACAAGATCCTCGTGGTGAAGGTGCACCCTGTAGTGGTTATGTTGTGGACCACCATGAATTAGGACACATGCGAGTGCTGGAGAGCTCCCCTGCGTGGACCTGACAGCAGAAATGTGGTCTCTTCAATGATGTTTCTAGTTTAACATGGCTATCATTGTCGGTGCTTCTTTCCAGTGTTGTGGAGCGGAGTCATCAGCTGCATGTACAGTAGGTAATCTTTGTTACCAGACAACCATTCTTTGGTTCAATGTAGCTAGAATGGCAGACACTGCACAGAATGAAAGATTCATAACAGCTGACAGTTAGTGCAGAGTCACCAACAATTTATTCTGGACATCGTTGCACATGAACAGCATATTCAGGGAGCACAACCCTTTCCAACTGCAGTTGAGATGTGGCACCCACAAGGCCACACACTGTAGTTGATGGCTCCCTGTACTGAGGAAGCCATCTATCCTGGTCAAGCCACATGTCCACAGCCCCTACTTGTTGGACAGAAGATAATGAAATCCAGTATTTTAGTGTACAGGACCTCAGTGGCCACCCTGATGCCACAGTGCACGACAAGTTGAGATATGTTAATGATTGGCTGCAGCCTGGAATGACTAACTGGCATAGAAATTGAGGGTCAGGGTGACCTTGGCAGTCACTGCCAGTGCCACCCTTGCCCTATCCTGAGAATATCAGTCCTATTAAACAAGATATCATGTTCAGTGGTAACTTAAGACCATAAGACATAGGAGCAGAATTGGGCCACTTGGCCCATCTGTCTGCTCCACCATTCAATCATGGCTGATATTTTTCTCATCCCCATTCTCCTGCCTTTTCCCCATAACCCCTGATCCCCTTATTAATCAAGAACCTATCTATCTCTGTCTTAAAGACACTCCACAGCCTTCTGTGGCAAAGAGTTTCACAGATTCACTCTTTGGCTGAAGAAATTCCTCCTCATCTCTGTTTTAAAGGATCGTACCTTTAGCCTGAGGTTGTGCCCTCTGGTTCTAGTTTTTCCTACTAGAGGAAACATCCTCTCCACATCCACTCTATCTGGGCCTCACAGTATCCTGTAAGTTTCAATAAGATCGCCCTTCATCCTTCGAAACTCCAACGAGTACAGAACCAGAGTACTCAACCGTTCCTCATACCACAAGCTCTTTATTCCAGGGATCATTCTTGTGAACCTTCCCTGGACCCTTTCCAAGGCCAACACATCTATTCCTTAGATATGGGGCCCAAAGCTGCTCACAATACTCCAATAGGGTTGGACCAGAGCCTTATACAGCCTCAGAAGTACATCCCTGCTTTTGTGAAGTGCAGTCATCCCAGACATGGTTCCTGGCTGAGGTTCAGGTATGAGAAGTGTTTTCTGTAGAACCTGGATGGGAACAATTTCCTACTGAGAGACCTCCTTCTCCTTTACTTCATTCTGCAAACAGCTTCTCATCTCTGCGCCTTCACTCCATCTCCTTGTGATGCTGCAACACAAAAGGAACTTCAACCAAAGCTCCTATTACTGGGGGCAGATGATGTACTTAGAGGCCTTTTAATCCCGTATCAGTCCTTCCAAAGGTCCAGCACTATTCCCTTCTGACTGAAAGAACTTCTGCCAACTCCTCCAACAACACCAGTGCTTTGACTAATTATAGCAAGTATAAAGCACCTCACCTGAAAGTTGGATGGTTAGGCCTTTAAATAGTGTTGGCGGGTAGGTGTGAGGATGCTGTGGAGTTTGGAGGGGAGTGCACTGTTCCCTCATGTAGCTGGATGAATGTGTGTGTTTAAGAGAGAGTGTTAACTGGATGTCAAAAATGGTAGATCATGCATCAAATCAAAGTTAGGCACTGACTGATATGATTTGCGTATTCTGCAAATATCTGTTGTATGGATGAGACACCCACCCAACTGCCCTTCAAAACATAGCGATCATCACATGTCATGCTGGAAGTGGTCGTGAATGGACCCCGTGCCGTTTTCTAACTGAACTAACTCCTGTACTGCTGCAACTACCAGCTCTACACAGCCCAGTTTACTGTCAGAAACATCAGAGGTTGTAAGTCATCTCAAGATGCCAAGGTTAAGTGGGAGCTTATGGATATTTGGGAAATGATGATAAATGAAGACAGTAATGCAGTGACTTTGAAAGGGAGGAGAGCCTTAGATGAAGGTTAAAGTCACTGAAGACACGAAGATGCTCAGAGCAGAGGGTCTTTTTTTTTCAGATTTTCATTTTTAATTATTGTTACAAAATCCAAAGAAATGATGAGATTTTTATGTTTAATTAAAAAGCTATAAATGTTACTATCCTAAGCAATGTACACTTGCCATGATAGAGCTGTGTAAATGTTCCTGTACAGCTATTAATAAAAGTGACCTTTCTCCCCCAGTTCTAATCATACAACATCTCTGGATGTTCCTGGGCTATTTTATTCGGACCATCCAGCTTCTGTGGTGAGATGTCAAGATAATAATTAAAATCTTACTACTAATAATGACATTGGTCCCTATTGTTTGATGGATAAACTACATTTGGACTGAAGGAATTCTGATATCTGTTAAAGAAACCAGTGCTGATGCATCTGCTTTCCAACGTAACTATGTTGCCATGGAAACTGTAACAGAATCAGCTTCATGCTGGGATGTCATTCCAATCTTCCACTTTTAATTTATGGATCTCTACCACTTAATGTAAGATGAGCTTTTGCTGTAAATCTTTTATTTTTATTTAAGCATGGCAGAGGATTTGCAGCATGTTCAAACAAAGCTGTTTGTTATCATTCAAAGAGGAATAGTATTTTCATATCTGCCCCATTTCATTTTGAAACCTTCTGGCAGACTTTGACGCAAATGATTCAAACTAAGACATTGATCTTATTTTATACATCAGATATTAATAAATGCAGACCTGCAAACTGTGTTTCATATCACACATAGATTTTTTAAAATGTGGAAACGCACACATTGAAAGAATAGTGACATTTACTGCAGGAGTAAAGCTTCATGCATACCATCGAAATTATAAGATTCATTATTCTCATGATGAAGTCTTGAATATTTGTTGATCTCTTAGAATGCATGGAAATTTCAGAAGAGTTGTTCAAAATACATTACTTGAAGGAGGAATTTGAATGCAGAGGTAGTAATAGTGAACAAGCACAGGCTTAAAATAGACTGTATTATCACATGACTCCATGCAATGATATGGAACTTGATTCAACTGTTATTGAAAACATATAGTTAATCTGATGACGCATGTTAACCGAATTTCAGTTATCAGAATGAATGCCATAAGTGCAATTTGCTTTTCCCTATATAATCATATTTAACCAGATTGATTTTTCAAAGGAATTAGGGAATCCCATAGTCATTGGCCGGAATTCTCCCAAAAGTTCTAAGTGTTGAATTTGTGGGAAAACTGGAGTAATTCACACTGGTTTTTCAGTGGGAGTTCAGACTAGCATCTTCCACACTCTGTGCACTGCAGAGGCCACCAGCGTGAATATCATTAGATTTCAGGGAGCGAGGCATATTCCCACCCAGGAGGCTCGATCGCTGGCCGAGAGTCCCTCAGTGCTGCCCCCCCGCAACCCCCCCATGGCCTGATCACAGCCCCGGACCTCCGTCACTCACCCCCCCCCCCTCCTCCCCACAGGCAGACCCCCCACCCCCACGACTGACCCTCTCCACTCCAGCCCGCCCCGATCTCTGGCCTCCCTCCTGCCCCCATTGATCCCAATGCAGAGTGGCAGCAGGAACCCCCACCGCCACTGATCATCCCCTCGGCCCTGCCACCAACAGACCTCACCCCCCCATAGGCTCCACCCCTTGACACTGCTCAATGCCTGATGGGAAGTGCCAAGGTGCCCCCGGGCATGGGCACTTTGCCACTTTGGCAGTGTCAGAGGGCACAGGCTGGCGCTGCTAGGGTGTCCATGCCCACCATGGACACCCTTCACTCCAGCGGGGTTGGGCCGCTAATTTCCCGTTAGTGGGGAGCTAGTGTAATCCCCGCTGGAGTGAAACACTCAGGCGGGATGGGAGAGGCTAGCGGCCCTGGAGACTTCAGTCCTGGGCCCGCTAATTATATTCAAAATAGATTTAAATAAGATTAAAATGACTTACCTGGTCTTCCCACTGGTTTCCAGCGCGGATTGATGCAGCTGGAAAGCTGGCACTGGGAGATGTGCTTGCGGCAGGAACGCATGTGCAAATCCCGCGCATGGCCCACCGCAAGATTTCCCCACCCCGCTGCACTAGAAAATTAGCGTGGTGAGGTGAGAGAATCGCCCCCATTGTGACTTGCACTTCTGATGTAAACTGTGAAACGCTCGAGTGTGATGAATTTCCAATGTGGTGCGAATAAGATCATAGAAATCATAGAAACCCTACAGTGCAGAAGGAGGCCATTCGGCCCATCGAGTCTGCACCGACCACAATCCCACCCAGGCCCTACCCCCATACATTTACCCACTAATCCCTCTAACCTACGCATTTTAGGATCCTAAGGGGCAATTTTTAACCTGGCCAATCAACCTAACCCGCACATCTTTGGACTGTGGGAGGAAACCGGAGCACCCGGAGGAAACCCATGCAGACACGAGGAGAATGTGCAAACTCGACACAGACAGTGACCCGAGCCGGGAATCGAACCCGGGACCCTGGAGCTGTGAAGCAGCAGTGCTAACCACTGCGCTACCGTGCCGCCCCAAGATGTGTACAATTTCGTTTTCAATTGTCAAAATTGTTTTCTTTTTACAACTCAGTGATATCGATTACAAAGATCAAGCAATGAAAATCAAAATTCTTTTCAAGTATTATAAATGGATTTCCTGATTTTTAGTTACAGCTGTGAAAAACCTAAAGCCTAAAACTCCAGCAAACATATAAAAAAATACAGTGAGTGCTTTGATAATTCTGATCCCGACATATGTAAAGGAAAGAGAAAGGTCACAAAATAAGCAGATATTTCTCAGCATTGGCTGAACCTCTGCAGTATGTTGACATCATTGGCTCTCAATTGGTAGATCCACCTTATTTAAAATGTAACCCAACTCCCAGCTAATTTGTGAATAAGAGACCCATCCTATCTTTTTTTTTCATGTTTTCTCTGAATTTAACTTTTTATAATGAAAGACAACTGATGAGCTGCAGATTTAATTCAAATAAGACCATAAGACATAGGAGCAGAATTAGGCCACTCGGCCCATCGAGTCTGCTCCGCCATTCAATCATGGCTGATATTTTTCTCATCCCCATTCTCCTGCCTTTTCCCCATAACCCCTGATCCCCTTATTAATCAAGAACCTATCTATCTCTGTGTTAAAGACACTCAATGACCTGGCCTCCACAACCTTCTGCGGCAAAGAGTTCCACAGATTCATCACTCTCTGGCTGAAGAAATTCCTCCTCGTCTTTGTTTTAAAGGATCGTCCCTTTAGCCTGAGGCTGTGCCCTCTGGTTCTAGTTTTTCCTACTCGTGGAAACATCCTCTCCACGTCCACTCTATCCAGGCCTTGCAGTATCCTGTAAGTTTCAATAAGATACCCCCTCATCAAATAAGAATTAAAAATGAACTAAATTGGAAACTTGGCTCAGTAGTGATTAAAGGGATAAAGTAGGGTTGTTAATATTTTAATTTTCTAATGAAATATAATTCACATGTTTTCGGAACTTAGAGAATCCTTAGCCTGTCCCACATGAATGATACTTGCCATTCTGTCAGTGATGAGATGAAATACAATTAGAAACATAGAAAATAGGAGCAGGAGGAGGCCGTCCAGCCCTTCAAACCTGAACCACCGCCGTTCATTATGAACATGGTTAATCATCCAACTCAATAGCCCGTTCCCGCTTTCCCTCAATATCCTTGATCTTCTTCGCCCCAAGTATTAGATCTAACTGCTTCTTGAAAACATACAATATTTTGGCCTCAACTACTTTCTGTGGCAGCAAATTCCACAGGCTGACCACTCTCTGGGTGAAGAAATTTCTTCTCAGCTCTGTCTGAAATGGTCTACCCTGTATCCTCAGCCTGTACCCCTGATTCTGTATGCACCCATCATCGGGAACATCCTTCCTGTTCGAATTTTATAGGTTTCTATGAGATCTCCCCTTTCATTCTTCTGAACTCCAGCAAATACAATCCTAACTGATTCAATCTCTCTTCATACATCAGACTGCCATCCCAGTAATCAGTCTGGTAAACCTTCCCTGCATTCCCTCTAGAGCAAAAACATCTTTCCTGAGGTAAGGAAAACAAAACTGCCTATTCCAGGTGTGGTCTCACCACGGCCCTGTATAATTACAGCAAGACATCCCTGCTCCTGTGTGGTGGACCTCAGTTGTGCCTTTGTCCTATATGGACCACCGTTGTGTGTGTTTGTCATACCTGGACACATCCCCTTCCAGTTTGGTTCCTCCCCTCAGCACCTAGTATAAAGGTGGCTGTCTCCTCCCCCTTGTTCAGTCCAGGTCGGTTAATTGTTGGGATCTGCTCCTGATTCTGTTGTGAATAAAAGCCTACACTTATATTGGCATAACGGTAGTCTTTCGCCTTATTGATAGTGCATCAATTTTATTCACAACAGTTACTAGTATGGAGCAGTTTCTAAAACCCGACAAGTTAGCTTTAGACCCTCAAGAGGTTGGAGCCTCTGATAAATTTGATCATTGGTTGGACTGCTTCGAAGCATTCGTCGACACCGCTACGGCCATCGACACCGACGCTGCTAAACTCCACGTGCTCCGCGCCCGGGTAAGCGAAACTGTCTATGGAATCTTCCGGGACGCTGCTACTTACGCAGACGCTATCGAACTCCTAAAAGGGCAGTTCCGAAAGAGCCCTAACGTGGTTTACGCCAGACACCTCCTAACTACCCGCAAACAGCAGCCAGGAGAATCGTGCGCCCAATTTCTGTGCGCCCTGCGAGTCCTCGCCCGAGCATGCGACTGTAAGGCTGTTTCAGCAGCTCAGAACACGGAGGATCTGATCCGCGACGCCTACGTTGCGGGCATTGAGTCTACATACATCCAGCAGCGTCTGCTGGAACAAGATGACCTAGACCTCCGGAAAACGGCCACGATGGCTGAAACGTTAGAAGCAGCCTCCCATAATCTCGGGTCTTACCTTGGATCCCGTTCCACCGACGGCTCCACTGCGACGGCTGCTCCAGCAGGGCCCAAATGTTACTTTTGTGGCCTCCCTAAGCACCCTCGGCGTCACTGCCCGGCAAAGGACGCGATTTGCTCCGGATGCGGTAAGCTAGGCCACTTTGTTAAAGTCTGCCGAGCAAAGCCGCTTCTGAAGACTCGTGGAGCCATGTGTGCTCCGAGGGCGCGGCCATCTTTGATGCAGGCGGCGGCTGCGCGCGAATCGCCATCTTGGATGCGGTCACCGGAAGTGCGGGAATCGCCATCTTTGATGCGGTCACCGGAAGTGCGGGAATCGCCATCTTTGAGACTGGCATCAAGGCAAGCTGAGCAGGAAGCTTCATCCGTGACGTCATCAGACGGCGACGAAGATGGATTCTTCTTTAATTCAACAGTGGCATCGATTTGCCTGGACCAGTCGCAGCCACATCAACTCTCCAAGTCCATAATGGAGATCAAGGTAAATGGTTATGCAGAAAACTGCCTGTTTGACTGTGGGAGCACGGAAAGTTTTATACACCCTCGCACAGTGCGTCAATATGCCCTTCCCGTGCGACCCTGGAGCCAGACCATCTCCATGGCCTCGAATTCTCACTCAGTGGAGGTCCTCGGGTGCTGCTTGGTGACGCTGACGGTACAGGGCACAGTTTACGAGCGTTTTCGGCTCCTCGTGCTGCCGCGACTCTGCGCAGCTGTACTGCTGGGGTTAGATTACCTCAGCCATCATAGAAGCGTCATCCTGCAGTACGATGGCCCTTATCATCCGCTCTCCGTCTGCCAGGCGCCGTCACGGCAGCGCCCCTCGCGCACCACCTGCAGTCTCTCGACCCTCAAGATCACCCCCCCCCCGTTATTTGATAACCTCACCCCGGATTGTAGGCCTATAGCCACCAAGAGTAGGCGCTATAGTGCGGATGACCGGGCCTTCATTCGGTCCGAGGTGCAACGTTTGCTCCAGGAAGGGATTATCCAGGCCAGCACCAGCCCCTGGAGGGCGCAAGTGGTCGTAGTTAAATCGGGGGAGAAACACCGCATGGTGATTGACTACAGCCAGACCATAAACAGGTATACCCAACTAGATGCATATCCTCTTCCCCATATCGCGGACATAGTCAACCACATCGCGCACTATAGGGTTTTTTCAACGATCGATTTGAAATCGGCTTACCACCAGCTCCCTATCCGCTCGGAGGATCGCCCATACACTGCCTTTGAGGCGGATGGCCGCCTCTACCAGTTCCTCCGAGTCCCCTTTGGTGTCACCAATGGGGACTCAGTCTTCCAACGGGCCATGGATCAAATGGTGGACCAGCACGGACTACGGGCCACTTTCCCGTATCTGGATAACGTCACCATCTGCGGCCATGACCTGCAGGACCATGATGCCAACCTACAAAAATTCCTTCGTACGGCCACTCTCCTGAACCTCACATACAATGAGGCGAAGTGTGTTTTCCGGACACGCCACCTCGCCATCCTTGGGTACGTGATAGAAAATGGTGTCCTTGGCCCCGACCCAGCCCGTATGCGTCCCCTTATGCAGCTTCCCCTCCCTACTACCCTCAAAGCACTGAGGAGATGCCTGGGCTTCTTCTCCTATTATGCCCAGTGGGTTCCCCGTTACGCAGATAAAGCCCGTCCGCTCCTAAAATCGACTTCTTTTCCCCTGGCGGAGGAGGCCTGTCGGGCCTTCGGTGACATCAAAGCGGACATCGCGAAGGCCGCGATGCACGCTGTGGACGAATCCATCCCATTCCAAGTGGAAAGTGATGCGTCTGACTTTGCCCTAGCTGCCACCCTTAACCAGAGGGGCCGTCCGGTGGCCTTCTTTTCCCGGACCTTACAAGGCCCTGAGATTCGACACTCCTCGGTCGAGAAGGAGGCCCAGGCCATCGTGGAAGCCGTCCGGCACTGGCGCCATTGTCTCGCGGGCCAACGATTCACCTTAATTACGGACCAGCGGTCAGTTGCCTTCCTGTTTAACACCAGGCAAAAGGGCAAGATTAAGAATGACAAGGTCTTGCGGTGGAGGATTGAGCTCTCCACCTACAGATATGACATCATGTACCGGCCTGGGAAGCTCAATGAGCCCCCAGACGCCCTGTCCCGTGGATCATGTGCCAGTGCCCAACTAGACCAGCTACAGTCCCTCCATAACGACCTCTGTCATCCGGGTGTCACCAGATTTTTCCATTTTGTCAAGTCCCGTAACCTGCCCTTCTCCCTTGAGGAAGTCCGGACGATTACCAGGCAATGCAGGGTCTGCGCTGAGTGCAAACCGCAGTTCTACCGGCCAGGTAGGGCGCACCTTGTAAAGGCCACTCGCGCGTTCGAGCGCCTTAGCGTTGATTTTAAAGGCCCCCTCCCCTCCTCTAACCGCAATGTTTATTTCCTGAATATCATTGACGAATACTCACGTTTCCCTTTTGCCTTCCCCTGCTCGGACATGACCACGGCTACAGTGATTCGGACCCTGAACAAGCTCTTCACCCTGTTCGGCTTCCCAGCCTATATTCATAGCGACCGTGGGTCCTCTTTCATGAGTGACGAGCTGAGGCAGTACCTGCTCACCAAAGGCGTTGCCTCCAGCCGCACCACTAGCTATAACCCCAGGGGCAATGGTCAAGTAGAGCGGGAGAACGCAACCGTCTGGAAGGCCGTTCTATTAGCGTTACGGTCTAGGGGCCTTCCAGTCAGCCGTTGGCAAGACGTCCTTCCGGACGCATTACATTCCATTAGGTCACTCTTGTGCACAGCGACCAATACGACCCCTCACGAGCGGATGTTTTCATTTCCCAGGAAGTCCTCCTCGGGTACTTCGCTCCCGGATTGGCTGATGTCCCCGGGACCCGTCCTGCTTCGGAAGCATGTCCGGACCCATAAGGCAGATCCCTTGGTCGAGGAGGTCCAACTGCTCCATGCTAATCCCCAATATGCTTATGTAGCGTACCCTGATGGGCGGGAGGACACGGTTTCTGTCCGTGACTTGGCACCCGCGGGTGCCCCGGAGGTCACCACGTCCTTCCGCCCCACGGTCCCTGGTGTCGTCCATTCGGAGACTGCTACGCCTCTTCCTCCCTCAGTCCCTGTCCCCAATGTAGTGTGCCCAGAGCCTGTTGCAGCCCCCCACCCCCCAGCTCCGGTTCCCACTGTTCCCCATACGCCACCAGGGCCACAGCCCATTCCTCTCGCCCCTATGTACAGCTCGCTTGAGTCGCCGGAGCCGTCGCCACGCAGTACCCGACGACTGGACGGGACGACGGATCGGTCCGCTTCACACCACCCAGCACCTTCTCTCGACGCTCACTGTACGGAGCCTGGGCCAACATCGCTCCCTGCTCGGACGACTCTGCGACCTGCACTACGACGATCGCGACGACGGATCAAGCCACCGGTTCGTCTGGACTTGTGATATTGTTTCCGCTTCACCCCCGTGTTGTTTTTTTAAAAGGAAGGGGTGAATGTGGTGGACCTCAGTTGTGCCTTTGTCCTATATGGACCACCGTTGTGTGTGTTTGTCATACCTGGACACATCCCCTTCCAGTTTGGTTCCTCCCCTCAGCACCTAGTATAAAGGTGGCTGTCTCCTCCCCCTTGTTCAGTCCAGGTCGGTTAATTGTTGGGATCTGCTCCTGATTCTGTTGTGAATAAAAGCCTACACTTATATTGGCATATCGGTAGTCTTTCGCCTTATTGATAGTGCATCATCCTGTATTTCAATTCTCTCGCTATGAAGGCCAACACTACCAGAGTTTGAGATGTTCTGTCGTAGCTGATTCAAGTTAAAATCTTCTCTCACTGACTGTTACACATCACATGTGCTGCAATAGAAAGAAGCTCGTAATGATAGTGTATCCGATGAAACCAGTGGTCCTTATTTGACCCCAATTGCCACTGGCAGTCAGTCTGGCGTCTCCGAATCAGTCATTAGCATCAAATCAGAAATGAAAACAGATAGAGTTTCTGGAAAGCATCAATGTTGCAATTCCTGTCTCCGGTGATCATCTCATCAGAAAAATACTGTGGATTCTATAAATTGTGTGCAGTTTTCTGAATATATAGTTGCAATTAAATGTTTTCCAACACATCTATGAAGGCAATGCTATGGGAACAAGAATCAACATTCAACCTTTGAGAAATAATCATTGATACCTCATCTGTGGCCAAGAGGTCGCTTTCAATAACCTTTGATGGTTAAATTACGAAAAAGATAGCAGCAAATAGGGTCAAAGTACAAAAAGGTGTTAAAATGCTAAAAAGACAAGTCGAAAGGGAATGCATGGAGCATTCGCAAAAGGTAGATAAATTAACAGTGTAAATAGATGTAAAGTGGTACAACCTTGGAGTCCTCGTGCATCAGTCGCTGAAAGTAAGCACGTAGATACAGCAGGTTGTAAAGAAGGCAAATGGTATGTTGGCCTTCATAGTGAGAGGATTTGAAGATAGGGATGTTTTGCTGCAATTGTATAGGGCATTGAAGATGCCATACATGGAGTATTGTGTGCAGTTATGGTGTCTTTATCTGAGGAAGGATATCTTTGCTATAGAGGGAGTACAGCGAAAGTTTGCCAGGCTGATTCCTGGGATGGCAGGTCTGTCATATGAGGAGAGACTAAACCAGTTAGGATTATATTCACTGGAGTTTAGAAGAGTGAGAGGGGATCTCATAGAAACTTATAAAATTCTAACAGGGTTAGACAGTGTAGATTCAGAAAGAATGTTCCCAATGGTGGACGAGTCCAGAACTAGGGGTCATAGTTTGAGGTTCAGGGGTAAATGTTTAGAACTGAGATGAGAAGAAACATCTTCATCCAGAGAGTGGTGAATCTGTGGAATTCACTACCACAGAATGTAGTTGAGGCCAAGACGTTGTCTGATTTCAGGAGGAAATTAGATAAAGTTCTTGGGGTTAAAGGGATCAAGGGATATGGGGGGGGAAGGGGTAATCAGGATATTGAATTCAATGATCAGCCATGATCAAAATGAATGGCGGAGCAGACTCGAAGGGCCGAATGGCTTACTTCTGCTTCTAGTTTCTATGTTTCTAAGATTGCAATTACAGAGACATGGTTGCAGGGTGCTGAAGTTTGGGAACAAACTACCCAAGGCTTTTCGATATTTAGGAAGGGCAGGCAAAAAGGGAAAGGAGGTGGAGTGACATTATTTGTTAAGGATGAAATCAGCACAACAGCGAGAGGATATTGCCTCAGAAAATCTAGTTGTATGCCGTGATTTTGCACTCATGTCCACCGCAAGCACAAATGGCGATGTGGGCACAAAATCTTGTGAGACTCAGGAAACGGAAATCTCGCCGGCAAGATCCCATTTTCCAATTCTCCCTAGCCTCGCCAGTGATTAGATGAGGTTCCTGACCCTCCTGGGCAGGAACCTCATTTCAATAAATTTTAATAAGCAGTCTGCCCTGTCATATCATCCCCCCCACACTTGGAATTCCCCCCTCGTCTGCCCAAGGTCACCTGAGATTAGCAACTGCTTTTCAAAAATGGGAACCTACTGGGGGTGCACAGGTACATGTAGCCCACAGGGGGAGAGGGACATTCCCAAGCAGTACCTTGGCTCTTACCCCCAGCACCGTGCCACTACCCTCCAGTAGAATGTCAGGGAATCCATCTGGGGAGGGGTTGCCCTTGAACATGTGGGGGGGGGGGGGGGGTTGTATTTTTTTAATGACAGACATCAGTGTGATGGCCTCAGCCACACCGGGCGATTTCTTCTGCACAAAGTGTTACAAATTGTGACGAGGAAAGCTGGCTGTACAGCCTGTAAGTTGCACACTGGTTTTCACACCTCAGCACTCTGTTCAAATAATAGAAAATTCCGCCCATAGAATCAGTTTGGGGGGGAGCTAAGGGTTGGGAAACATGAGTGGGAGTTGTCTGTAGGTCTCCAAACAGTTGTGGTAAGCATAAACTCCACATTTGGAGTTCTGTGTACAATATTGGTCCCCTTATTTAAGGAAAGATGTAAATGCATTGGAAGCAGTTCAGAGAACGTTTCCCAGACTAATGTATGGAATAGGTGGGTTGTTTTATGAGGAAAGGTTGGACAGGCTAGGCTTGTATCTGCTGGAGTTTAGAAGAGTAAGAAGACTTGATTGAAATATATAAGATCCTGAGGTGGATATGGAGAGGATGTTTCCTCTTGAAGGAGAATCTAGAACTGTTTAAAAATAAAGGGTGACCCATTTAAAGTGGAGATGAGACAAAATTTTGCACTCAGAATGTTGTGAGTCATTGGAACTCTCTTCCTGAAAAGATGGTGAAAGCAGAGTCTGAATATTTTTAAAGCAGAGATGGATAGATTCTTGGTAAACAAGGAGATGATAGATTATTAGGGGCCGGCAGGATGCAGATTTGAGATTATTAGATCAGTCATGATGTTACTAAATTTTGAAGACTCAAGGGGCTGATGACCTACTATTACTCCTTATTCATATGTTTCTGTGATCATAAGTAAACTAGGAAACCCAAATTAGTAACAATGCTGTGGCAGATTAATTCCTGGAATGTGTACGAGATGGTTTTTTTATACCAGTATGTCGAGCCAACTAGGGAACATGCTATCTTAGATTTGGTATTGTACAATGAAAAGCAGTTAATTAATAATCTTGTTGTGCAGGGTTCTTTAGGGAATAGTGACCATGACATTATAGAATTCCTAATTAGGATGGAAAGTGAAATAGTTTGATCTGAAACTCGGGTCCTAAATCTAAACAAAAGAAACTAAAGAACGTATGAGGCATGAGTATGCTATGATAAATTTTATGGTGGATGGGCAATTTGATTTGATTTATTGTCATATGTATTAGCATACAGTGAAAAGTATTGTTTCTTGCGCACTATACAGACAGAGCATACCGTTCATAGAGACGGAAAGGAGGGCAAACTGTAGTGGATCCAGGCAGTCCGGAAGGCTGGAATTGATTTGTGCCATGACGAGTCTTTCAAAGCACTTCATAATGATAGATGTCAGAGCCACCGGACGATAGTAATTAAGGCACGTTTCATTGCTTTTCTTAGATACTGAGACGATGGTCATCTTCTTGAAGCAGATAGGGATCTCAGATTGTTGAAGATGTCTGCGAATACCCCGCCAGCTGATCCACGCAGGATCTGAGTGCTCGTCTGGCTAATATTTAAGGAATTAATGGATGCATTGTAACAGTTATACATTCCTTTCTGGCGCAAAAACATAACAAGGTCCAACCAAGGCTAACAAAATAAAATACGGATAATTTTTGATCCAACTATAAAGTTGCTTGAAAAAGTAGCAACACTGAGATTTGGGAGCAGTTCAGAATTAAGCAAAGGAGGACAAGAAATTGATTAAGAGGGGAAAAATAGAGCACGAGAGCAAACTTGCAAGGAACATAACGGAGTGTACAAGTATATAAAAAGAGAAAGATTAAGCAAATGTCTTCACCTTGTCTGAAAAGGGAGAATTTATAATAGAGAGCAAGGAAATGGCAGAGTAATTAAACAACTGTTTTCATTCTGTATTCATAGAGGAAGGCACAGGTAACTTTTCAGAAATGCTAAAGAACCAAGGGTCTTGTGAGAAGGAGGAATTGAAGGAAATTAGTATTACTGAGAAAAGTACTAGAGACATTCATGGGACTGAATACTGGTAAATTGCCAGAAGCTGATAACTTACACCCCAGAGTACTAAAGGAGGTGACCATGGAAATAATGAATACATTGGTTGTCATCATCCAAAAATCATAGAATTTTTACAGTGCAGAAGGACGCCATTTGGCCCATGTCTCACGATGTTCTCCAAATGAGCATTATGCCTAAGTGCCATTCCCCTGCCTTTTCTCTGTACCCCTCACCATCACCTGATGCCCTCTTGAATAGCCTCAATTGAATGTGCCTCCACCACAAGTCCAGACAGTGCATTCCAGACCCAAACCGTTTGTTTGAAAAACATGACAGTTTCTCCCTGCCTCCTCTGTCAAACTCCCTCATGATTTTGAACATCTATATAAAATCTCTTCTCAGCTTTCTTCTCTTCAAGGAGGACAGTCCCAATTTCTCCAATCTATCCTCATAATTAAAGTTTCTTATCCCCAGAAGCATTCTTATAAACCATTTCTGCACTCTCTCCAATGCGTTCACATCCTTCCTTCAGTATGGCGCCCAGAACTGTACACAATATTCCAACTGAGGTCTACATAGTGACTTGTATAAGTTCAGCATACCCTACTTGCTCTTGTACTCTATGCCCCTATGATTAAAATCCAGAAATCTATGTTTTATTAACTGCTCTCTCCATCTGTTCTGCCACCTTCAATGATCTGTGCATCTATATACCCAGGTCCCTATGCTCTTGCACCCCTTTAAGAACTATACATCTTATTTTATATTGTTTCTCCATGTTCTTCCTACCGAAATGCACTACCTCACACTTTTCTGCATTGAACTTCATCTGCTACCTAATGCCCACTCCACCAACTTGTCTATGTCTTTTGGAAGTTCTACACTGTCCTCTTGACAATTTACAATGCTTCCAAGTTTTTTTATCATCCACAAACTTTGAAATATTCCCCTGCTCACAAAGATCTGGATCATTAATATATGTCTGGAAAAACAACGGTTCCAATATCGACCCCTGGGGAACAGCATTACAAACCTTCCTCCAGCCCAAAAAAATCCATTAACCAGTATTCTCTGCTTTTGATTATTCACAGTAAGAAGTTTATCAACATCAGGTTAAAGTCCAACAGGTTTATTTGGTAGCAAAAGCCATACAAGTTTTCGGAGCTCCAAGCCCCTTCTTCAGGTGAGTGGGAATTCTGTTCACAAACAGGGCATATAAAGACACAGACTCAATTTACATGAATTAGAGGGCACAGCCTCAAAATAAGGGGGGGCCGGTTCAGAACAGAGTTGAGGGGGAACTTCTTCTCTGAGGGTAGTGAATCTCTGGAATTCTCTGCCCATTGAAGTGGTGGAGGCTTCCTCGTTGAATATGTTTAAATCACGGGTAGATAGTTTTCTGATCGATAAGGGAATTAGGGGATATGGGGAGCAGGCGGGTAAGTGGAACTGATTCGCTTCAGATCAGCCATGATCTTGTTGAATGGCGGGGCAGGCTCGAAGGGCCAGATGGCTTACTCCTGCTCCTATTTCTTATGTTCTTATGAATAATGGTTGGAATGCGAATACTTACAACTATTCAAGTCTTTGAGATACAAACAACGTGATCTCTCCACTCACGTTGTTTGTATCTCAAAGACTTGATTAGCTGTAAGTATTTGCATTCCAACCATTATTCATGTAAATTGAGTCTGTGTCTTTATATGCCCTGTTTGTGAACAGAATTCCCACTCACCTGAAGAAGGGGCTTGGAGCTCCGAAAGCTTGTGTGGCTTTTGCTACCAAATAAACCTGTTGGACTTTAACCTGGTGTTAAACTTCTTACTGTGTTTACCCCAGTCCAACGCCGGCATCTCCACATTCTGATTATTCAGCCAATTTTGTATCCACTTTGCTACTATTCCTTTTTATTTCATGAGCTATAACTTTTCTCACTAGTCTGTTCTGTGGCGCTATATTGAATGCCTTCCGAAAGTCTAAGTACACCATTATCAACAGCATTAACCTCATCGACACTTTCTGTTACCTCCTCAAACAAACTCCAGCAAGTTGGTGAAACATGATTTCCCCTTTAGAAATCCATGCTGGCTCTTCCTAATCAACCCACGTTTTACTATGTGAGTATGAATTCTATTCTGAATAGTTGTTCCTAGAAACTTGCCCATGACTGGGGTGGGATTTTCTGGCCGTGCTCGCCCCAAGACCGGAAAATCCCACCCAAGGTCTACGGACCTTTGCATGGTCCTGTCCCGCCCACTATGATTCCTGCGGTGGGCGGGACAGGAAAATTCTGCTCCTGATATTAAACTGACTGGCCTGTAATTACTGGGGCTATCCTTGCAACCTTTTTGAACAAGGGTGGAACATTTGCAATTCTACAAGGACTTAAAATGTGCAATTCTAGATTCTGGAACATTCCTGACAGATTGGAGGGTGGAAAATGTAACCCCATTATTTTAAAAAAGAGGGAGGGAGAAAGCAGGTACCAGGATGTCTGAGATCACAGCGTATTTTATTTTGCATCACATTTCCCATCATATCAGCTTTGACAAAGGATCATTTGGACTCGAAACGTCAGCTCTTTTCTCTCCTTGCAGATGCTGCCAGACCTGCTGAGATTTTCCAGCATTTTCCCTTTTGGTTTCAGATTCCAGCATCCGCAGTAATTTGCTTTTATCCCATCATATCATGCTTTATGTAACATAGGCTGGAAAATCCCAGCCTCGCCATGGTGGAACCCGCCATGAGATGTGGTGGGATAGCCAAAAGTCCACTGATTCCTAGCAGGACCAGACAATCCCACTGTGGCTGGAAAATACCACCCGTAGTATTTTATGTCATTTCACAATTCATGTCACAAAATGTTCCAAGCAGGAGTCACGTGTTATGCCATTTCCCATTTTACATCACATCTTACTATGTTTAATATGACTTCACCTTTCATGTCATATGATACATTTCACATCACATTGCCCTTTATATCAGGTCACATTTCATATCATGTCATATATCACATCATGTCATTTTTTCCATCATGTTTTCATTACATCAGACCAGCTTTCACCACTCAACATGTTTATGTCATAACATGTTTGATGAAATGACATGTTTGATATCTTATCACATGTCACATCATGACATTTCATATCGCAACATGTAACCTGTCACACCATTTCTTGTGTTATTTAAATCATATTGCATTTTTGGTCAGGTAGTTCTGAGTTCCATGTCATGTCATCAATCACATCAATCCCTTTTTATACCATGCTATGTGATGTTTAATGCTACCTCACCTTTCATGTCATCACACATCTTGCATTGTCTTACATTTTGCATAATGTCACATTTTATATTACTTAGGCCTGTAACTTCCGAGCTTCTGGAAGTTGTGATTGGGGTTGGTTGGCGAGGGGTAATTATTACCTGGGCAATCCACTCCCCCACCCCCAACCATGGGGAGTCCCCAGGTAAGAATTAATTGCTTGGCAATTGCCCAGGAAGTCCAAGCTTCAAATTTCCATTGGGCAATTTCCTTGCAATCAGAACCATCCACAAATAAAATTTAAATCACACACTTTGGAAGACTCCAAATATATTAAAGTTACCCAGGAAATGTTAGAATTAAAACCATTTCTAACTCTTGGGTAACTATTGTACTGATCCTCCATAAGACTCCTCACATCCCCCCCCCCCCCTCACTCCCCATGGGACCCTCCTGAATGCCTGACACGTCCCCCACATTGACCACCTAACCCCTCCAAATATCCAATCCTCTCGCACTGACCACCCAAAGCTTCAGAACACCTGAGGCCCTCCAATGACCAGCCAATGTTCGCCCTCTGACCAACTGACCCCCTCAAATGATGCCCCCCCCCACCCCACTGACCATCTAACTCCACGACCACCAACACTATTAAACCCCATCAACCCCACAAACCATACCCAGCACACTTACTTTACAAACATATCATCTCCTTGGCTTGAGAGTGGCTGGACGTGTAAGCTTACCTGCTTTATGGCAGCTAAGAGGGGCTTCTTACCTCTCATTCTGCAGCCTCAACTGAAGATCTGAGGTGTGTGCTGCCTGACACAATCCTCACCTGGCCTGAGTCAGAATGTTGGGCAAGAAAGGATTTCCTGGATTTCAATATGGGGAACTCGGAACAAAGTAGCAATTTGACACTAATTGCCACTCCATGGAAGTTCAGGCCAAATATTGTCGTTTTAAATGACAACATAATTCATATCAAAACAAATTTCATATAACCTTTTATAGTAGACCGTAAGATTTAAGAGCAGGAGTAGGCCATTTGGCCCATTGAGTCTGTCCGCCATTCAGTGAGATCATGAATGCTCTGATGTAATAATCCTCAACTCCACTTTACTGCCTTAACTCCCATAACCCTTGATTCCCTGACTGATTAGAAATCTTATTATCTCAGTCTTGAACATGCATAATAACCCAGGCCTCTGTGGTAAAGAATTCCACAAATTCACTGAGAGGGGAAATCGTTCCTCATCTCTGTCTTAAATGTGAGACCCCTTACTCTGAGATTATTGCTTCTCATCCTAGACTCTCCCAAAAGGGGGAACAACCTCTCAGCATCTACCCTGTCAAGCCTCCTGAGAATCTTATATGTCTCAATAAGGTCACCTCTCATTTCTTCTAAACTCCAATGAGTACCTACTTAATCTCTTCTTGTAAGAAAATTCCTCCATACTCGGGATCATCCAAGTGCAGCTTCCCTGGACTGCCTTCAATGTCAGTATATCTTTCCTTAGATCATGGGACTAAAACTGTTTACAGTACAATTCATTTATATATCATGTCACAGTTTAAATGAAATATGTTGATTTGATATCGATCCCTCTGCCTTTATTCTCTGCAACTTGGGAAATCCATTCTTCCCCCACTGCTCCCTCCGCCTGTTCCACCTTACTGTCACTATAATACAAACTTGACGTAAGAGCAACAAATTTGTCATGCTAATAAAGTTACTGATCTAGGTATTCACATTACTGCTCAATAATACCAGTATGCTATTCAGGAGCTGTAAAGAGCAGAAACATTGCTTTATGTACGCAGTAGGGTGCTAAGAGAAGACATGCAAGTGTGACATGGGGAGTGCAGTTTTTTTATCCTTGTGTTATTAAAATTTACTTGTTTAACATGCCATATGTCTGAGGATGATAAAAAAGAAACTCAGAGCATCACAGGCAACATAATGATGTGATTACATCACCAATTACTGCCCTCCTTAAACTTTAAATATAATGCAAATTGTAGATGTTTGAAGGCTATTGATGCAACACAAAAGGCTGATTTAAAGTGTCATGCAAATTTGTAAAAACATTCTGTAATGGTACAAGAGCTGTCTCCATAACCTGACAGATTCAGATACAATGAATATTGCAAATAAGATTGGTTAATTATTGTAATTTTCAGCAACCAAAACAAAGATGTTCCTACCAACGCCTCACAATCCTTTGACGTCATGAGTGGGAGATAGAATCCGATTATAGACAAGCATGTTAGGCTGGGGGCGGTCTATATCCATCATGAAACCCAACTAATATACTGAGCATAACTAAAGTAACCACTGAGGATTGAAAAATAATTTCAATATGCAGATAACAAAGCATTTATAGTTGATCCAGAGACCACCGTGGGTCAGTAAATGCATTAATGGGGTGAATTCCCTTGGAGTTTTTCCCACTCCGTCACTTTAGCTTTGGGGAAATTTCAGTGGAAACATGTAATATCTCTTCATACCTTATTTGGTATGGCACCAGTCTGGCAGCTGAGGGAAACAGGATTTCCTTCTTGGCCAACAGACCAGTAATTGAGGGTTCTAAAATGAGAGACAAATGAGAGACAAAATTAAATGCAAAACATTTAGCACCGAGGACACGTGAAACCCCTTCTTGAATTGTGAGGCTGTGGAATTCAGTTCCAGCATTAGAGGTGGAAGCAAAAGTTATGTCAGCAGTTAATGTTCATGTGGAGCTATACAAATCCTAATTGACCTGTGAAGGTAGACTTATGCTAAACAGTAATGGAGAACCCATTAGTGGATTTCTCATCTCGTCCACCGAGGTAAGGGGGTGTATTAGTTTTCTCCATCTCAAAAGTGATTTGGAGCATGGGATGGAGCGTATTCAAGTGTGTGAGAATGTCCACAGAGCTGTAGATCCACATAACCTGAACGTATCATCTAGGAATCGCAAATATGCCTGGGATAGGAAGTCAGGGATCATTTCATTAAAGACACATTTTCTCGTGGAATCCTACAAAAATGTTAGTGAGCGCTGGTCATAGAGTGGATCTCATGGCTGCATCATCTGTTCTATGACCATGTGGCCACATAATTCACTCTGTGGGCGGTGCCATTCTGCAGCCCCACTTTAACCTTTTGCCCGGCCGAGTGCCTTACATTATGATGCATACAGGAACATATCATTAAAATCTGGTTAGCCCCGGATTCAAAAGTGTTGCACAGTTTTCTCTGGCACTGTGGGAGAAAATCACTAGCAGAGCAACACAAGGGCTGGAAAATTTCTGGATCTGCTCCCACGCTGCTGGCATTGCCAATGAGGAAGCAGAAATCTTGTTTACAGCCAAAAGCAGTCAAAACTGAAACTGCATCTAGTGGCAACATTCACCTCGGAAAGTAATCTTGAAACCCGCACTGGATACTGTTAGTTTTGACACATGGTGAAGGTGCACAAATCAACCTTTGTCACTGGACATCACAATGGAAACACCACTTTTCCAGTTATGTTGAAGTAAGTACTGGTAGGGCAGCACGATGGCACAGTGGTTAGCATTGCCGCCTCACAGTGCCAGGGGCCCAGGTTCAATTCCGGCCTCAGGTGACTGTCTGTGGAGTTCACACGTTCTCCCCATGTCTCGGTGGGTTTCCTCTGGGTGATCCGGTTTCTTCCCACAGTCCAGAGAAGCTCAGATTAGGTGGACTGGCCATGCTAAATTGCTCCTTAGTGCCCAAGATGTGTAGGTTAGATGGATTAGCCATGGTAAACGCATGTGGTTATAGGGATAGGGCAGAGGGGAGGACCTGGATCGGATGCTCTTTTGGAGAGTCAGTGCAGACTCGATGGGCCGGATGACCTCTTTCTGTACTGTCGGGATTATATGGTTCTATGGTACTTTACTCCACAGTATACCTGCTGTGAAAATGGCAATCATTGCGAATTCAAACACAGACTAAAACGGAAACGAAATACTTGCATTTATATAGCCTCTTTCAAAATCTGTCCCAAAGTACTTTTACAGTTAATGAAGTACCTTTGAAGTGTAGTCACTATTGTAATGTGGGAAATGCAGGAGCCAACTAGTGTACAGCAAATAGCGATGTGTTAATGACAAGATAACCTGCTTTTGTGATTTTAGTTAAGGGACAAATATTGGCCAGTTTACTAGGGATAGCAACTCTACTCTTCTTCAAAAAAGTGCCAGGTGATATTTTACATCCTGTGAGGGCAGGCAGGGCCTCATTTTAAAACCTCAGTCAAAATATAGCACCTACAATAGTACAGCACTCCCTCGCTACTGCACTGGAGTATCCCTGACTTTTTGTGCTCAAGTCCTGGAGTGGAAATGTGCACCCTTCTGACTCAAGGGATGGTGCGTGGCTTGGCGGGGAACTTGAAGGTGCTGGTATTCCCATGACTCTGCTGTTCTTAATGGTTCTTCTAGATGATAAGGCTTGGAAGGTACTGTGGAAGGAGCCTTGGCAAAACAACAGGACACCAAGGGTGGTGCAACCTTTGCACATGTTTTCTGCCAATCTTTACATGCTGAGATAAACAAATGAATGTCATAGAAAATGGTTATGCAATTTCCATCAGCTTCATCAATGTTAAAACTACCTTAGATTTTGGAGTAATTTCTCCATAAGTGTTCAAGCATTTATCATCTTCGGTTTAAACATGTGGGGGAGATCGTTTCTCCAAACATTATGCATTGCATTTGACTGGCACGGTAGCACAGTGGTTACCACTGCTGCCTCACAGCACCAGGGACTCGGGATCAATTCTGGCTTCGGGTGACTCTGTGGAGTTTGCACATTCTCCCCCCCTATCTGCGTGGGTTTCCATCGGGTGCTCTGGTTTCCTTCCACAATCCAAAGATGTGTGGGTTAGGTGGATTGGCCATGCTAAATTGACCCTTAGTATCAGGGGGATTAGCAGAGAAAATAAATACACGAGGTTGCAGGAATAGGGCCTGGGTGTGGATTATTTTCGGTGCAGGCTCGATGGACTGAATGGCCTCCTTTTGCATTGAGATTCTATGAGTTGAGGAAAAAAGCAGTCAGGGAAAAAAAACACATTGTACAAAGTTTGACCTTTTGAAAACATCTCATGCTCACATCATTTTTTTCACAAAGATCTTTTTAAAGATCAAATTAATGCAATTCGAAAAAAAAAAGCTGTCTTGTGGCATTGCAAATATGTGAAACATCTACGCTGCTGGTTAAGTGTTAATTGCCCAATAGTCAGACACTAAGAAGCACGTTACTCATGTCAGGACAAACAAGCAGAGACTTCCAGCTTTAGTCAAACAATCCACACTGCAGTTCAACAGGACAAAGTGATCTTCACATTAAAAATCATGACATATTCAACTATTCATTACATTGAGATTCATCACCTCACACAGCAATAGTCAAATTACATTTCCTAACACTTAAAAAAAATCCTCCACTTTACATTCTAACACAATGAGATGGTTTGTTCTGAGATCTTGCTCTGCTGAAAACATCAATCCATAATTTTGGAAAGAAGAATGGGGAGAGGCAATAGCCGGGATTCTCCAACCTCGCCCATTGCTGGCATTCTCTGGTCCTGCTGCTGTGAATTGAGTTTTGGCTGATTGTCAAGTTCTCCATTCTCGCTGACAGCGGTGGCAGGGTATATGACATCGGAGAATTCTGGCCGATATAACTTGAACGGTAGAATTTGAAAGTTGATACAGGTTCACATGCTTTGAAGCTGATAGGTCAAGTCCATAGGTCTATTAAAATCATTCAGGACTCAGGCTTTAAAAATAAAGGCTAAGGCTTGGATTTTTGCCATGATGGAGAGGCCCTTCATTGTTGTGAAAATCCCAGAAATGGGTTGAAATTTCTAATCCGCGCCCTGAATCTAGCATTGCTTATGTTAATAGGGGCAAGGCTAGAATCAAGCTGGGTTTCTCGCATGCATGATTCATGGAGGCGGCTGTCTCCACTGAAGTGGGATTTTGGAAGTCTAGGAGTGTGAAATCCGGAGTGCGCAGATTAGAACAGGTAAGAGGAGGCCTGAACTTGGTGGATTCATTTGGATAGCCAGGGTATCCTTTGGTTCGAATCCTGGGACACGTTTGAGAGTAGTAAAGTACCCCATGGGAGAGGTAAAGTACTCTTTGGAATTGTTAAAAATAAACATGATTATGCACTTTTATGCACTAACACTTTGGAACTGTCAAGCTGTCAAAAAGTTGTTTAGCTGCCAAGGAACTGTGGACATGCTATCAAACTGTCAAAGAACTGTCCCGCTGTTAAAAAGTTGTTCGGCTATTAAAGTTTAGGGAGTGCCAAAACTGTTCAGGAAATATCAAACCTATCAATGAAGTGTCAAACTTGTCAAAGAAGTATCAAACTTGTCAAAGATGACAAAGAAGTATCAAACCTGTCAAATGTTTGAAAGTTTCAAACCTGTCAAAGATGTCAAAGAAGTAACAAAGCTGTCCAAGATGTGTCACAGCTGTCAAAGCTGTAAAGAAGTATCAAAGATATCAAAGTTGCCCAGGATGTGTCAAAGCTGACAAGGAACTCTCCAAGGATACGAGGCCGAGATTCTCCCCAAAACATTCTAAGTGCCAAATTTGCATAAAATGGGAGTAACACCTGCCTTTTTTTAAAAATGGGATTTTCAAAATAAATCTCCCACACTTTGGGCACTGCAGAGTGCCCTAGCAAGATTCATGTTGAAAATCTGGGGGCGGGGCATATTCCTGCTGGAAAGGCCGGCAGCAGAACGCTGACCGGCCACTGCGCATGCATCGTTCTGCAAGAGTGGTGATTGGCGCACGCGCAATGGCCCCGCACTGCCGATCGCTGGCCAGCTCGATCACTGAATTTTGTCCGATGCTCGGTGGGCAGTGCCAAGGTGTCCCTTGGGCATTGCCACTTTGCCTCTTGAGCAGTGCCAGGGGGCCAGGCTTGTACCGCGAGGCTGACAATGCACAGGGTGGCCCTTACACCTGACATTCTGGGGGGGCTCCATGGCCTCCCTTCACTTCAGCGGAGTCGGGCCGCCAGCTCCCCATTAGTTGGGAGCAGTTGTAAACCCCGCTGGAGTGAACCACTCCTTACAGGGAAGGAGAGGCTAGTGGGCCCGGAGACTTCAGTCCCAGGCCCACCAATGAAATGCAAATGCTTATTTTAGTATTGAAATCAGCTCCGCGCCGATTTCTGGCATGGAGCTGACGATGCCAGAAATCCAGTCCCTGGAGACGTGCGGTGGCCATGGCACCCCACGGGAAACCCGCTAAACGGCTTCCACTGATGAGAATCACACACTATTTCTTTTTCATGGGGAGGGGGGTGGTTAATGGAAAAGGGTGACAAGTGAGGGTAATAGGTTGTTATGTTCATACTAAGTTGGCATAGGAGTCTGGGAGCAATGGGGCAGAGTAGGGGGAACTAAAATGGGAGTATAGAGCAATGATGGAGTAGATAGAGGGACAATGATTGGGCATGGGGTATGGGGACAATGGGGGTGGGTCGAGCATGTGCTGGGATAGGGCATGTGAGGACATGGGTTGGCCAAGATGGGGCATAGGGGTAAGGTATGGGGCTGAGGAAAAAGGGCTGGAGGGTTTTTAACACATACTAACTTAGGCTAAGGAAATTTGGCATGTCAGCTATGACTCTCACCAACTTTTACAGATGCACCATAGAAAGCATTCTTTCTGGTTGTATCACAGCTTGGTATGGCTCCTGCTCTTCCCAAGACCGCAAGAAACTACAAAAGGTCATGACTGTAGCCCAATCCATCATGCAAACCAGCCTCCCATCTATTGACTCTGTCTACTCTTCCCGTTGCCTTGGCAATGCAGCCAGCATAATTAAAGACGCCACGCACCCCAGACATTCTCTCTTCCACCTTCCGTCGGGAAAAAGATATAAAGGTCTGAGGTCACGTACCAACCGACTCAAGAGCAGCTTTTTCCCTGCTGCTGTCAGACTTTTGAATGGACTTACCTTGCATTAAGTTGATCTTTCTCTACACCCTAGCTATGACTGCCACACTACATTCTGCACTCTCTCGTTTCCTTCTCTATGAACGGTATGCTTTGTCTGTACAGCGAGCAAGAAACAATACTTTTCACTGTATACTAATAGGTGTGACAATAATAAATCAAATCAAAATCAAATTAAACACAGTGCCAGAGGATAGAGGCAGGCTGGGCACTGAACCCACCTCTGCATCCGGCAGCCTTAGCGCTCTTTCTGGGTCACCCAGCGCAACTCCTATTTTAGCCTGCACACTGACCAAAAATCTGCCCTGTGAATGGACATTTGTAAAGGCCAGGTTTGCTGAGCCCTGAAATCTCCCGAATCCATGAACCCAATCCAGAGTACAAAATCAAGAAACAAATTGCAAAACCTTCATACATCACTGGTGAAGATTCAGCAGAAATATTATGGCCGGAATTCTTTGGCTGTTCACGCCGGCGGGATTCTCTGGTCCCGCCAACAGCACACCCAACTGCAGGTTTGATATGGGGTGATGTCAATGGGAATTCTCATAAACGGCGGCAGGATCAGAGAACAACAGCTAGCAAACAACAACAGCTAGCAAACAACAACGTACCACCCGTCACGCGTCCGGGAGGCCGGAGAATCTCGCCCATTGTCTATTTTTAGGCACCACACTTCATGATCGATGTTAGGACCTTGGAGCAAATGATCATTGTGCAGACGATTCATTAGAATGGAATCAGGAATCAGGGATGTGTGGGATATTGCTCTGACGAAGGGTCATCCAGACTCGAAACATTGGCTCTATTCTCTCCCCACAGATACTGTCAGACCTGCTGAGATTTTCCAGCATTTTCTGTTTTTATTTCAGATTCACATGGTACCAATGAACATGACGTGCTGGCAAGACTTTAAAAAAACGCCTGAAATTGGCCTTTTTAAAAATAAAATCTTCAGCCTGAAATATTCGAGGGTGTCCATGGGCAAGATGAAGGCCTGGAATCTTTTGGTTCCTCACTTTTGCCATTGACAATTATTGTTTTTCATTTTTCTGAGATACAGTCATCAATTCCCTCAGGAGGCGGGGGTAGTGGAAAATCCAGCAGGTATTTCGTGTATTTTGCTTTTATATCGGGGATGAGGGATCTGAGTTCTGTGGCAAGACAAGAGAAGCTGGGGTTCATAGAATCATAGAAACCCTACAGTGCAGAAAGAGGCCATCTGGCTCATCCAGTCTGCAACGACCACAATCCCACCCAGGCCCTCCCCCCATATCCCTACACCGCTAATCCCTCTAACCTACGCATCTCAGGACACTCAGGGGCAATTTTAGCATGGCCAATCAACCTAACCCGCACATCTTTGGACTGTGGGAGGAAACCGGAGCACCCGGAAGAAACCCACGCAGACACAAGGAGAATGTGCAAACTCCACACAGACAGTGACCCAAGCCGGGAATCGAACCCAGGTCCCTGGAGCAGTGAAGCAGCAGTGCTAACCACTGTGCTACTGTGCCGCCCATGGTTGTTCTCCTTGGAGTTAAGGGGAGATTCAGTAGGAGAGTTCCAAATCATGAAAGATTTGAGTGAATGGGGTAAAACTGGAACATAACCAGGGATACAGATTGAAGAAGAATTGATAAAAGAATCAGTGGGAAATGAGAACTATTTTTTTCATTGCGAGCTATTATGGTCTGTAATGCACCACTTGAAATGGTATATCAAGAAAATTCAACAGTAACTTTAAAAGGAAATTGGATAATTACAGGCAAAGGAAAAAGAATTGCAGTGCTTTGGGAAAAGAGTATGTGAGTGGAACTAATTGGATGTCTCTTTCCAAGTCGGCAAAAGCATGATGAATTGAATGGCCTACTTTGTGCTGCAATACTCTACAATGCTATAATTATTTTCAATTTGTAGCTCCTGGAATATAATTTTTAATCCACTCCACATGAGAACATTCAATGAGCTCATTTTCCTTTTTAAGGTAGTAAGCCCGTTGTCAGAGCCCCGAAATTCCACGGGACTCCTTCCAGTCCCCATGCATACCTTCACAGCAAATCAGCAGAGCCTTCTGAGAAATGGTATAAAGTGCTGATAATGGCCATTTGCCCAAGATGAACCCTTGTGTAATTTCAGGGTCCATCACTGATATACAGAAACTATGATAACAGTGTGGACTGATTATCCTTTAAGTTTAGAATTCCTGTCAACAAGTGGCTCGTTTGATATGCTTTTGCTTTCCTGTGACAGTTCAGCTAATATGTGGGACACCACACACACACACACTCATCCCCATTCTATCATGCTACAAAATTGCATATTAGAAATAAGCATTGTGATCCGACATGCTGGAAGTAAAATCCAGCAGACAGTGACTGATGGGATTATGAAATGGGGCAGGATTTAATAGCTCCATCTCTCCAACTGAACATCATTGACAAGGAATTTCTGCTGGGGGTATGGCCTGTACAAATGAAAGCAGATCGACCATGATCTTAATAAATGGCAAAGCAGGCTTGAGGGGCTGAATGGCCTACTCCTGCTCTTTGTTTGTACGTGGGGAATTATAGTGCCACTTGCTGATTTCCTATTGCCCCTACATTGACCTGATAGTGTTGAATCACTATTGGCACTAATGTTTCTTCCTGTCCCATTCTGCCTTTATCCACATTACTGTACAGTTTTATTGTTCCAACATTTCTCTTTCAATTTCAAAATCTTCCTATGCCCAAAACCCTCCGCTGTCTCTGCTAGCTTAAAGCCTTAGGCATACAATTGCCCAGGATACTGACCCCAGTCCAGGTTAAGTGGAGCCCATCACAGAATCATAAAATCCCTACAGTGTAAAAAGAAGCTATCTGGCCCCTTGAGTCTGTACCCACTCTCCAAAAGAGCATCCTAGCCAGGCTGTCCCCTCCACCCTATCTCAACACAATTTAGCATGGCCAATCCACCTAACCTGCACATCTTTAGACTGTGTGAGGAAACCAGAGCACCTGGAAGAAACCCATGCAGACATGGGGAGAAGAGCAGCCACCCAAGGCCAGAATTGAAACTGGGTCCACTGTGAGTCAGTAAGAAGTCTCACAACACCAGGTTAAAGTCCAACAGGTTTATTTGGTAGCACAAGCTTTCGGAGTGTTGCTCCTTCTTCAGGTAAGTGAGGAGTTGTATTCACAAACGGGGCACATCTCGACACAAACTCAATTTACAAGATAATGGTTGGATTGCGAGTCTTTACAGGTAATCAGGTCTTAAAGGTACAGACAATGTGAGTGGAGAGAGGATTAAGCGCAGGTTAAAGAGGTGTGTATTGTCTCCAGCCAGGACAGTTAGTGAGATTTTGCAAGCCCAGGCAAATCGTGGGGGTTACAGATAGTGTGACATGAACCCAAGATCCCGGTTGAGGCCATCCTCATGTGTGCAGAACTTGGCTATCAGTTTCTGCTCAGCGATTCTGTGTTGTCGTGTGTCGTGAATGCCGCCTTGGAGAACGCTTACCCGAAGATCAGAGGCTGAATGCCCGTGACTGCTGAAGTGTTCCCCGACAGGAAGAGACCACTCCTGCCTGATGATTTCGAGTGATGTTCATTCATACGTTTTTGTAGCGTCTGCATGGTCTCCCCAATGTACCATGCCTCGGGACATCCTTTCCTGCAGCGTATCAGGTAGACAATGTTGGCTGAGTCGCAAGTGTACCTGGTGGATGGTGTTCTCACGTGAGATGATGGCATCCGTGTCGATGATCTGGCATGTCTTGCAGAGGTTGCTGTGGCAGGGTTGTGTGGTGTCGTGGTCACTGTTCTCCTGAAGGCTGGGTAGTTTGCTGCAGACAATGGTCTGTTTGAGGTTGTGTGGTTGTTTGAAGGCAAGAAGTGGGGGTGGCAGATGGCCTTGGCGAGATGTTCATCTTCATCGATGACATGTTGAAGGCTCCAGAGAAGATGTTGTAGCTTCTCCGCTCCGGGGAAGTACTGGACGACGAAGGGTACTCTGTCCGTCGTCTCCCTTCTGAGGAGGTCGGTGCAGTTTTTCGCTGTGGCGCATCGGAACTGTCTATCGATGAGTCGAGCGCCATATCCTTTTCTTATGAGAGCGGATTTCAGTGTCTGTAGGTGTCTGTTGCAATCCTCCTCATCTGAGCAGATCCTGTGTATAAGGAGGGTTTGACCGTA
This sequence comes from Mustelus asterias, assembly GCF_964213995.1. Lineage (NCBI taxonomy): Eukaryota > Metazoa > Chordata > Chondrichthyes > Carcharhiniformes > Triakidae > Mustelus > Mustelus asterias. The sequence continues at coordinate 67,693,965 of NC_135805.1, forward strand.
GGGGATGGCTTCTTTAATGTGCTTAGTGTGGAAGCTGGAGAAGTGGAGCATTGTGAGGTTATCGGTGGGCTTGCGGTACAGTGAACTGCTGAGGTGACCGTCCTTAATGGAGATGCGTGTGTCCAAGAATGCAACCGATTCCGGAGAGTAGTCCATGGTGAGTCTGATGGTGGATGGAACTTGTTGATGTCATCATATCGTTGTTTCAGTGATTGTTCGCCATGTGTCTATATGTGCCCTGTTTATGAACACAACTCCTCACTCACCTGATGAAGGAGCGACACCCCAAAATCTTGTGCTACCAAATAAACCTGTTGGACTTTAACCTGGTGTTGTGAGACTTCTTACTGTGCTTACTCCAGTCCAATGCCTGCATCTCCACATCATGGCTACTGTGAGACAGCAGTGCTAACCATTGTACCACCATGCCTCCCATCATAACAGAACAGTTCTCTCTTTCTTGATTATATGGAAAGGTCCGTTGACCTTGGGCAGGATTTCCATCCGAGCTCACCCCAAAACTGGAAAATCCTGTCCTTAGCATTCTTGAGAAAAAACAGTCACCTGGTGAACTAATTGCTGAAGAGCATGGATATGGAGATTTTAGATTAAAACAGAATCAGGAATAAATCTAATGCTCCAGTGATTAATTAGCTGCCAACACATTATGGTGTCTAGGTTTATTTATGAATAATTTCAACTATATTGCCTTGAATGTTACATATCCACATATCTAATCAGATCTAACACTGTTAAATCAGCATGAGAAAGGCCGCATCTCAGCTGTTGTTATATTTAATCCTTGATTTATGCCAGGTCAACCTCACAGATTTTTGTATCAAGTGATTGTATGTTTCTGACTGTGTGCTTTGTAAATCTCTTGCGGTGACAGTGTCGTTGGAGGAATGAGTCACTTCCAAAGCGGGTGGTGAAGTTTAGCATTAAGGCAAGCATTAATACTCTGTGACAATGTGGTAAGCGTGCCAACTAAATGGCTTGGCTTGTCCCAGTAAAGGCAGTCACACAATACATTGGTTCTCAGATTTAAAGATGATAAATTTCTGGTTTATGTGAAAGTCCCATTTGTGACTTCATGCCCTAATATTTCATTGAAGCAGGATACTGCCATTATTCTGGCTAAGAACAACTTGATTGATATTCCTCGCACTATCCTTCCATTGCCGATGATAGCAATACCCAGGAAAATCTACATGTTTTATTTGCAGAGCTGCTTAAAGACTGGAACAATCATAGCTGTTTGCAACACTTATGGTGTGGCTCATTGCTTCTGCTTCAATTTGCTTGGAGCATTCTCACCTCTGTACCAGCATGTTGTGGATTCAAGTTTCACTCCGAGACTTCAGTGTTTAATGCACTTTTAAACAAGTGATGGATTATCAGCAGTGCCCTATTTCAGGTGTGCATGAAAGGTTAATTTGTCTCCTTTCTTTACAGATGCTGTCTGATATTGTGTGTGTTAACAGCATTTTCTGATCTTTTTGTTTCATATATTTCAAACATTTGCATTTTTAAGATCACTTTAAGTGCTTACTTCAGGAAGAGATGCTCACTGAAAGAAGAAGATTATTACAGCACCTGCCTGTTCTGTTCATAAAAAAGCCATTATTTATGAAAACATAAGGCTGGAATTCTTTGACCTTGCCTGTGGCTGGGATTCTCCAGCCTCGCTGCAGTGAATGGAGTTTTGGCTGAGTGCCAAATTCTCCATTCTCGCTGGCAGTGGTGACAGGGCATGCAAGATCGAAGAATCCCGCCCATTGTTGGAGCTGCAGGAAGTGAAACAAGAGTTATTTATAAGAACATAAGAAATAGGAGCAGGAGTAGGCCATCTAGCCCCTCGAGCCTGCCCCGCCATTCAATAAGATCATGGCTGATCTGACGTGGATCAGTACCACTTACCCGCCTGATCCCCATAACCCTTAATTCCCTTACCGATCAGGAATCCATCCATCCGTGCTTTAAACATATTCAGCGAGGTAGCCTCCACCACCTCAGTGGGCAGAGAATTCCAGAGATTCACCACCCTCTGGGAGAAGAAGTTCCTCCTCAACTCTGTCTTAAACCGACCCCCCTTTATTTTGAGGCTGTGTCCTCTAGTTTTAACTTCCTTACTATCTTCCAGGAAGTAATAGAAAAATTGCTTCATGGTCACTGGAGAGAATTCTTGTAAGCTTATTTTTGAATTCATTCCATCCTTCTCTTATTACAACGTTCCCCAGTTCCCCTTGCAATAATCCACACAAGAATATTTTCTCCTTTGTAATTTCTGGTGGGTCTCCTGTGAATTTAAACTGAGGTTGCACTTCCTGCTGACGGATATATGGGAAAAAATATGGAAAAAAGACTAGAAAATGAGTTCCAAGACTCTTTCAGATTTTCTGATGCAAGCTACCACATGCAAATTCAGTTCAATCCAGATATAATGTAGGGGAAAAGAAAGGTGCTTAAAAGGTTTCCTGTAACTCCAGTAATTTATCTTGCAAGTTCTTGCCAGCTCCAAAGTAAAGCACTTCCACCAGGCTCAGTTAAAACATTCCAACTCAGCCCCAGTGCAGTGAGAACGCAACTCATAGAATTTATAGATCTCATCATTCTTGCTGTTCATTTTAATATGTAATTATGAGCTCACAGCAGAGTTGGTAGCAAATATCTGGAACAGCCTGATGTTTGGACAGGAGCTACAGCAATGCCCGAATAGGGCAGGAACCAGGCGGAAATGGGAAGTTACACACAAAATTTGCGGCAATGCTAATTTTATGATAGGAACTCACCAAAAATGACAAGTAAATTCTTGACAGCAGTTAATATTTCACATGTCAAAATCCTGCATCCCCTTTATGAACACTATAATCATCACTTAACCTTTTCTCAAATCAACCCTGGTTCTTCCATCTGTGAATGACTCACCTCATGTAACGCTACGAGAAATACAAAAAGATCCTCACTATAATTGCAAAATATTGACTACTTTATTAATAATGGCAAAAAGCAAAACTTGAATATTTGCTTCTTTTATATGCAATAAACAGGGACTTTATGTTTACTAGGAATAGTAACTTTTCTTGAAATAACATTAGTTCACTGACCTGCGTCATTATTTCCATACGTACAATTTGCACTCTTCATATACAGATTTCCACTTAACTATCAATTTAATTGGACATACCTCTATAAATTATGGAATTGCCTTGATTCAGAAAATTCAATCCACCATAGAGCATTTCCTGTTCACACTAGACATGTAAATCTTCTGTGGTTCAGTGATGGCACACTTACCTCTAGATCACAAAGTTATAGGTTAAAGTCCTACTTCTGAAATGTGCAGTACAGAATACAGGCTGTTACTCCAATGCCATAACTGAGGGAATGCTGCACTGTCTCTCAGAGGAGACATTAAACTGAGGCCCCACTCCTCTACTGTGAAGAAGTGCAAGAGAGTTCTCCTCATGTCCTACGCAATATATCCCTCAGCCAACGTCATTATCATGTTTTGATTGCCGCTGTGAAAATTACCATGTGAAAATTAGTTGACATGTACAACTGTCACTACGGCCAAAATTTTCCCGTCCTTTCTGCCGGCGGGATTTTCAGGTCCCACCAACAGCAACCCCCTGCCATGGGCTACCCAGCAGCAGAGGGTGCAAACAATGGGAAAACCCGTTGATAGCAGCAGGACAACAAACAAAGCTGCGATGGTGGGGAAGGGGGTTGCAGAAATCCTACCCCACATTTTAAAAGTACCTTGTTGGTTGTAAAGCAATTTGGAATGCCTGAGGTCATGGAAGACTCAATCCAAATATAAGTCTTTATTTACCATTGCTACAAGTACTGAACTAAGAGAGTAGTAAGGGCATGGAATGTCCTGCCTGCAGCAGTAGTGGACTCGCCAACATTAAAGGCATTTAAATGGTCATTGGATAAACATATGGATGATATTGGAATAGTGTAGGTTAGATGGGCTTTAGATTGGTTTCACTGGTTGGCGCAACATAGAGGGCCGAAGGGTCTGTACTGCGCTGTAATGTTCTATGTCCTAAAGTCCCAATGGATACAACAGTAAAAACAGAAGAAAGGTAAAGTCCACATGCAAATGTTTGTTCTGGCCTTCATGAAGGGATTAGAAACATAGAAAATAGGAGCAGGAGTATGTGAGCCCTTTGATCCTGCTCCACCATTTAATCTAATAATGGCTGATGCTTTATCTCAACACCATGCTCCCGCACTCTCCCCATACCCATTGACATCTTTATAGGCTAGAAATCTATTTTTTCCTTCTTAAATATATTCAGTGACCTGATCTCCACAGTCTTCTATGTTAGAGAATACCACAGGTTCACCATTACTGACTGAAGACGTTTCTTCTCATCTCGGTCCTAAATGGTCTACTCCATATCCTGAGACGGTGGCCCCTTTTTCCAAACCACCGCTCTGCCGTCCCCCTGCCAGAGAAAACAACATCCCTGCATCCAGTCTGTCCTGCCCTGTCAGAAATTTATCCCTTTTCATTCTTCTAAACTCCAGTAAATATAGGATCACTCAACCCAAATGCTCTTCACATGACAATGCTGCCAAAGTCATAACCATATGCCTGAAGTTTAAATCACGACAAGTCTATCGGACATGACACTTCCTAAATCCTTAGCTTTGAGTTTCCACCAGGGTTGCACTGATCTCCTGCCATGACTTTGATAGGAGAGGATGACACAACATCCAGAGAATGACAAAAGTGGTTGTAAATGGCTGAAGTTATTGCAAGGGATCAGGACTATCAAACAAAAATGAGGGCCATTGTATTTTGTCTCACAAGCTCGATAGTCAGGGATGCTTTTCAGGTCTCAACTATTTGGGGCCAGGTAGGGTGGAAGGGTAGGCAACTCTGTCCACTTTTTCTATGTTGATAGGTTGGAACATTTTCTCCTCCTCCCATGTCAACCCAAGGATCAGCCATACTGGACTCCAGGTAGCCGTGTTACATTTCCTCATTATTCTGATTCTGTCAGTGAAGTAACAGAAGAGGCTTTTTTTAAAAAGTTACACAAAGGTGCATGCATTTCCTAATATTTGGTCGGTAGAGTATCAGACTATTAATCTCAGAATGCAGTGTTCAAGTCCCTGTTTGATCAGTGCACTTTGAAGGTTGGTTTAGCTCAGATGGCTGGACAGCTGGTTCATAATGTAGAGTGACGCCAATGGCGCGGGTTCAATTCCTGTATTGAGGTTATTCATGAAGGTCCTGCCTTCTCAACCTTGCCCCTTGCCCGAGGTGTTGTGATCCTCAGGTTAAACCACCACCAGTCAGCTCTCCCCCTCAAAGGGCAGAGGAGCCTATGGTCATCTGGGACTATGATGACTTTACCTTTCAATTGGTTAATTATAGCTCAAAAGTTCTTTTGAATAATTCAAGTCTTGTAACCAATAGTAGTTAATAGCCCTAAACTACTAAAGCTTTTGTCAGGCTACTATATCTTAAATATTGTAAGTCCTGTAGTTTACCCATTTTTACCAAATTGAGATCAATATAATTGTAAAAATCTACCGATTGCTACAACAGGTAAAATTGATGCAATCAATTTTTGATTTTTCTGCGTTCCTGCAGTTTGCATGACCTCATTGGCAGCCCCGTGAACCCTGCTCAGAAACAAAATGTCCTTCTTGAAACCCTTGATTCTTGTCATCATTGGTACACAGCATGGAGAAAAGATATACATAAACAAAGTAGATGTAGTAGTGCATGTCCACAGGATCCAAGACAAATTAACACAGGAGCAGCCAGAATATGTGAAACTAATGATGTTGCAGTAAATGTTTGACAAAGCTGGAAGATCCTTAGCAAGTGCCATCAGCATCATCAAACCCAAGCCCATTGACCAGCATACTGGATGAAGCTCAGGAGGCAGAATGAGCTGCCTTTGCTGATAATGGTTAACCTCTCCCTGCCGCACCCCTTCCAACTATTATTGAAATACAGGTTCCCTCAACATCATTATCATTTTAATACTTTGAGAGTAAAAACATAGAAGATTTGGATAAGTAAACCCATTTTTATTACTGCTTTAAAATGTTTTATTACTTATTTTTCAGGCAAATATTCATATCTACTGGTCGAGATTTTCCTCACACTCAGCGGTGTGTTTCGCGACAGCAGGAGGTGGCCCACTGCTAACTGGTGGCAGGATCTTATGGTCCCACTGTTGTCAACAGTGTTTCCTGTTGAATACACCTCTCACCACCAGGAACCCCATGGCATGGGTGTGCTTTTCGCAGGACCGTAAGATCCCGCCAGTATAAACGGCAGCAATGGCGACTATGTTTTCCACTCACACACTTGTTTCTTGGTATTCCAATATCATTCTACCATCCAGAAAATCTCAAAATCCAGAACTGACTGGATCCCAAGCAATCCAAAGAGGTTACATTGCATTGGCCTTGGTGGAATCATAGGTTTACCAGAATGATACCTAGATTCAAGGGTTAAATTATGAGGAGATATTACATAAACTTGGATTGTAAGCCCAGGAATTTAGAAGGATAAAGGGTGAGTTGATGGAAGATTGAGATATAATAGGGAACAAATAGGGTAGATAGAGGGAAACTGTTTCAACTCGCTGTGGAATCTCAGATTTGGAGGTATAGTCTAAAAATTAGAACTGAACTATCCAGGAATGAAGTTAGAAAACATTTCTACAAAGGGTGGTAGATATTTAGAACTCTCTTCACAAATAACATTGATGTTAATTCAATTGTTAAATTAAGTCTGAGTTTTATAGATTTTTCTTAGCCAAAGGTATTAAAGGATAAGGGGAAAACCTGAGTATATGGAGTTAGGTCACAGGTCAACCATGATCTAATTGAATGATGGAACAGACTTAAGAAGCTAAATGACTTACTCCTGTTTCTAAGTTCCTAAAATTTAGTATTTTCCAAATCTCCAACAACAATTCTCCAACTGAAGTTAGGCCAACTTTTAGTTGTTAATTTTCTGGGCAAGGGAGGTTGACTGACAGGCATTAAGAATTACCAACGTTGCGAACAGGGTAGTTGCGCTGATATATCCTAGATGTAACTTTCAATGGCAAATTTAATGAGCAATCATTGTGCAAATGGAACAAATTCATGGAACTCATGCTGGCACAAATCATCTGGCAATTTGTTACTTTGCAATTCACAGGGTAACTCTTCCTCAGTACAATTTGAGAGTTGATTTGTGCATTAATGTAATTTTTTTCAGAAAATTACACGCCACTTTAGTACAGGAACAACAATTTGAGGCAAGCCTCGACTGATTTGTTAAATCGGAAATTTGCTGAAGTTGGAGCTAGTTTTTGACACTTTTTAAAGTTTATTTATTAGTCACAAGTAAGGCTTACATTAACACCGCAATGAAGTTACTGTGAAATTCCCCTTGCAATTAAACTGAAAACAAGAGAAGTGGGACCAATTCAGCCTTTTGGGCAACCTTGACCCTCAGTATTGTTTGTGATCTTCCAGTGTCAATATGTGTATGTATACATGTGTTAAAACTACTTGCAACAATAAAGACATTTTGACAT